>NC_064032.1:7997752-8313393 GCF_917208135.1 Athalia rosae | reverse complement strand
CCAATTGCAGCTGGTAGCTACCCCAGTGCACAGAGAAACAACGATAAGTGCAAACAGTACGAAATCGTTGCACAGCACCGTATACTACAATACAAGAGCAATGTCCACAGGTCTAATTTTCACGAACTCCAACTCGCAAATGTCCAATTCAATTTAGTCGGCAATTGCCAAGAGAATATCTAGATATCCCAACTGGGAATAGACCGTCTATCACCGATATCAACGATTTGACGCTAATTGATATGAAATTCAATTTAACATATAATCAAACAGGGTCTGAAACTAGAGCTAGAAGCTCAATTTGTGCTACTATATCAATAGTAAGCCAACTGCCAATTGATGTTCGTACCAAACCAATGGTTGTGTAACCGCCAAATTGGGGGCTACATATAAAAACCGCGAATGATAACATTAGAACGGGTCTTGCGGATAGTGGAATTCGATAACACATAGGACGTAATATTTGGCGCATAATGGACCTTCACATGAATTCTTGCCAACTGGACGTCGAAATGTCAGGATATCGGATTATCATGCGAAAATAAATTTTCCACGAGAAAGAAGGCGCTCCAACAGAAGACACGTGATTCACAGCACCGACCCTGTGCTCGAGCTGCCGTAGACTCATTTTCTACGCGCTGTGTCTTGGCTGCGGGCAAGGTCAAGGCGCCTGGCCATCTAGCGGTGAACTACGGGACTTCATCTGGCACAAACTTCGAGAGATCTTTTAATACACAGCATAGCTAATTGTGTTATTACTTCTTGTATCTACTTATGATCTATGCGTGTAACAGTATTATTTGATTTTGACAGAATCATCAATGATCGCAACATGTCATAACGTCCATCAAGAAAGTCGGATAAAATACTCAGGTAGTAGTTGATCAAAGACCATTACTGTCAGGCCGTTCGGGTTAAAACCCTCGGTTTAGAGGTTTATAACTACGAAGAAAAAAATGATGAATCAGAAATTCAGAAGAGGTTCGAAAGCTTGGAGTATTCTGCGTCTGCTGAATCATTTTTGAATATCGAGAAAAAAACCGCAACGACAGTTTTGACCACCGAAAGGTCAAAAGCGTGGTTTTTTAGGAGATGACCAAAGTAGGTCAAATTTGGAGCGTCGCCACTCGTTAAAAATCTGTTCAAAAAATTTGAAAAAATTCAAAAACGTTTCTGGAAAATTTCTCAAAATGATCTTGTTGAAAAATTTCGAAAAATTCTAAAAACATGGCACCCAAGTGCACCAAAGTACAAAGTAGTGATCTGGTGAGCTGGCTTTTAATTCCACATCAGTGGTGGAACTAAGGGGCATATCGAGTCGCCATTTTGTGGGAAAAAACATCAAATTTCTGAAAGATGTATTTTCTAAATCGGCTCAAGCAATCTGAATGAAATTTGAAAGATCGGTCTCGTCTAGTCAACATGTATGTACCATTTTCACGAATTTCAGTTCACCTTTCACGAAAATTTATGATCCAGGTGTCATTCGATTCGTAATGACACCTGGAAACTTTTTGAAGAATTTGAAGTGTCGGGACAACAAATTGCAAAAATTACGAACAATTTAGTAAAAGAAGAAAAGGAGGTTTGGTTTTTGGCGAAGATCTCAACAACTATCGCAGATGTAACATGAGACTCGGAGCGCGACAACAAATTGTGAAATTTGGCCCTTGCTGGAAGGATATAGTTGAGAAACGTGTGAGAGTGTATTGAACAATCATGATTTTTCCCGTTTAGTTATTCATTGTGACTCGTATGGGCTTCGTTGATAATCATCAGAAAGAGATGTTTCTTGTTCGACGGTTAGGAGTAGAAAGCCGGTCGGTTAAAGAAGTGTCCCAGACGAAAGGTTCGGAATCGAGAAGGATTTTTAGCGTTACGATTCCAAAAGTGGCAAAACTATAAGCAGCGGTGAATAGAAGCAGAGGGTGAGAGATTAGGTTCAGCGTGGGGTAGTTCAGGAGAGGAAAATTACCTCAAAAAAAGAAAAATACAATAATATTGTTAGCATATCCCACACCACGGGATAGAAAAACCCTAATTCGGAAAGATTATCGGCCAGCATTAGGTCTGGAGAGGAAGAGGTGTTTACCTCGCCGCTTCCTTACGCTCGCCGACGTAGTTGTGCTCCGAATCTCACGCAATAGAGTCGCCTTATCACTTTCGTCAATAAAAGTATTTCCTTCGATACCGTGATTTCTATTCTCCTTCTCACTATTTCTATTTTTTTTCTTAACATCAGAAGTGGGATATGCGAAAGGTGAATTGACCACGGGTTTTGTTAGCAAAAAAAAAATCTCCCCGTGAGTGAACCTAACGTCTGCACCGTTAACATGAGTGACGAAGATGATGGTAGCTTCTTGAAATCGTTTGTGCGGGCCCTAACCCAGAAGTTAAAAAGAAAACAAGATGAGTGCTCGACCGTGGTAGTGCCGCCGTTCAACCCAAATAAGCTTACGGGATAAACCGCCGATTCTTGGTGTAACCAACTCGAAAACCTGCAACGTCGACATTAATGGTCCGCCGATGAGCTGCTCGGGAGAGCCGAGAGCAATTTGTTTGGCGATGCTAAGGCTTGGTGGAAAACGTGGACTCTCGACCAACGGACATGGAAAAATTTTCGAAAAGACTTGATAAACACATTCCCCTCCTCACGTAATCACCTTTTTGAACTGCGAGAGATAGTTAATAACACCAGCCGTACTAAGCAAACGCTCGTTGCCTTTGCTCGACATAAACACACTTTGCTCACCCGCCTTGACTGGGATATTTCCGAAGTCGTGACGGTCGATATGATAATTGATTTGATCGATGATCAACGAACTCGTGACAACTTGCATGCTTGTCGGCCACGCCGTATGACGGACTTATACGTGGACATTGCAAGGTTCGATGTTGAGGCATCGCTTCACCTTAAACGAAAGGCTGTCGACGATCATGAAAGCACTGACAAGCGCAACGATCACCCTCCTAATTACGACCGCCAAAATCGTCGAAACAATGATAAAGCAATCTGCTTCAATTGCGGCATTCCAGGCCACAAAAAATGTGAATGTAAGAAGCCAGTACGAGGTGAAAGCAAAACGGCCAAACTCGATCTGGATGAACCCTCCACTAGCAACACGTGCACCTTCTGTAAACGCGCCGGGCACACAAAATCTCATTGTTCGCTCAAACAACGCGTGCATCCCAGGCAAGTCAACGTCTTTACTAAGATGACCGGTGTCCGTACAAGTCAAATCGCTCTCATAAACGGTACCCCATTCACATATGTCCTTGATACTGGCGCGGACTGTTGCTTGATGAACGAAAAAACTGCACATAAAATTAACGCAACATCAGAACCCTCCTTAACACAACTTTGTGGCCTAGGAGAATATATCATAAGCTCTTACAGGAAATTGAACTCCGCCGTAACAATAAACGGGATCAACCTTGAGTGCACGTTCCATATTGTACGTCAAACCGATATCCCTTCGGACATACTGATAGGTACCGACGTTTTTAACTTGGGACTAAGCTTCGTGTACGACTTAGACGGTCTTAACATAACTCGAACAACGACTGAAACCAAGCACGGACCAAGTACGTCGGTGTTAGTGCTTAACAAAGCTGAGACCCGATCAGGATTGACCGAACGGGCAGACCAAATAAGACTCGAAGCCTTGCTCGCGCGGTATTCACAAAACTTCACCACCGGTACAAAGGTGCCAGCTGTTAACAACACCGAGCTTAACATACGCCTCACGACGAATGAACCATTCTTTTATCGACCCTACCGACTCGCTGATATAGAGAGAGCCAAAGTTCGCAAAATCATTGACAAGCTGCTCGCTAACAACATTATACGAGGAAGCAAATCACCTTACGCGAATCCCATCCTTCTAGTTCGCAAAAAGAACGGCGACGACCGAATGTGCGTTGACTTCAGAAAATTGAATTCAATCACCGTATAAGACCGATACCCTCTGCCACGAATTGACGACCAACTCGACCGACTTGGAGAAGGCAAATACTTTACAAGCTTGGATATGGCGTCTGGGTTTCACCAAATACCCATATCTGAAGGGCCGCGGCATTTGACCTCCTTCGTAACGCCTGACGGTCAATTCGAAAACCTTAGGATGCCGTTCGGCCTATGCAATGCACCCTCAGAATTTCAAAGAGGTGTTGACGCCGCCCTTGGTAACCTTTGATATAAGATTGCAATCGTATACCTGGACGTTATACTCATCCTTTCACCCATCATCGAGCTCGGATTCACGTACCTCAAGGAAGTTTTAGAGGCCTTGACTACGGCCGGCTACTCCTTAAATCGCAATAAATGTAAATTTTTCGAGAGAACCATCGAGTATCTCGGTAGAGAGGTCAGTGCCTCGGGAATCAGACCAAGCGACACGAAATTAAAAGCACTGAAACTAGCACCCAAACCGACGAACGTCCGACAAGTGCGCCAATCCATAGGACTTGCTAGCTATTTCAGAAAATTCGTACGCAATTTTGCAAATACCATGGCACTAATAACAGCCCTGCTCCGAAAGGATAGTGCATGGCTCTGGTCCCCTGAATGCAAAACAGCGTGGCAACGCATTGTCAAACAATTAACAGAGAAACCCATCATCTCCATATTTGATCCCACCTTGCCTACGGAGCTACACACAGATGCTTCAAGCGTAGGCATCGGGGCAATGCTTATACAATTCGAAGACGGGCTAAAACGAGTAGTAGCGTATTTCAGCAAAAAGAATTCTCCCGAAGAATCAAAACGTCACTCTTACGAATTAGAGACTCTAGCGGTGGTACTCGCGGCAAAACACTTCCGGGCCTATCTACTCGGTATAAACTTCAAAGTCGTAACCGATTGTAACGCCGTGCGGGCGACCATGACAAAGAAGGACAACAACCCTAAAATAGCACGTTGGTGGATATACCTACAAGATTTCAACTTCAACATCGAATATAGACCCGGCCCGCGAGTAGCCCATGTCGATTACTTAAGCAGGAACCCGGTAATGGTAATCAAAAAGAATTGCATATCCTGGCTCGTCGCCGAGCAAAACGCAGACCTAAAAGTCAGCAAGATCAAAAGGCAACTCATCGTGAACTCCAAGTCCGAGTATTCTAAATATTACGTCGTAAAGAATCGCATGCTATACCGAAAAATACAGCCCCCGGGCAGGAAGGCTGACGAGAAATTGTGCTGGTACGTACCTTCGACCTCACGACTGCGCATTGTAGAATGTTTCGCGATGATATTGCACACGTTGGATCATCGAAAGGATACGAATTAGCTTCTAAATTATACTGGTTTCCAAAAATGAGAACTGCTTTCGAAACATACTGCAAACACTGCCTAAACTGCTGCCTTGGTAAGGGAAACACTGGTGTCACACCCCTAAAGTTACACCAGACGGTAAAATCCACCACACCTTTCGAAACCGTACATATGGACTGTCTGGGACCCTTACCTGCGGAAAAAGGGATGAAATACGTGCTCGTGCTAATTGACGCCTTCACGCGATATTGCCTATTGAAACCAACCGAGAACACGCGGGCCGATTCTGTCATTTCCATGCTAGAACTACAAGTGAGCCTCTTTAGCACCCCCAAAAACTAATAGCCGACCAAGGCACTTCCTTCACATCCCAAGCTTCCCGCAGCTACTGTCGACTACATAGCATCGAGACCCACTATGTCACCACAGGTGTACATAGGGGGAATGGCTTGGTCGAACGGCTGATACGGACTATTCTCGACAAATTTACAAGCATCAATGGGTGTTAGACGGAAGAACTTAGCAGAATACAGCTGAGTTTGAACATGACAAAATGTGAAGCAACTGGCTATCCCCCGCTAGAGTTACTGGCAGGAACACACTCAAATTCACTAACGGATCCCTTAACGCATATTATTCGCTAAGACAATAATACTGAAACATGGGACGAAAAGCGCAGGAGCGCTGCTATCAAAAGTGACGAGTATACAAAAAAATTTCTCGAACAATTCAACAAAAAGCATAGACCCGCGGTCGTGTTTTACGTTGGTGACCTAGTTTGTATGAGACGCAACAACAACGCTGGAAAACTTGATACCCCATTCGAGGTTTCGTAAAAATCATCGCTAACCTGGATAACGACAGATATGAAGTACAGAACCTACAGACTGGAAGGCTGGTAAAACGGGCCTCAGAACAATTGCGCAAATGGCCCTTGCAGGCCGAACAGACACAGGATCTGGGTGAGTAAGCAAAGTACATAGCTTGGAACCTCTGCGAGCACTCTATGGAGTCTTGTTTAATCCGTTGGTCAAAAACCGATGAATTGACTGCGGTGACAAGTCTGACGAGACCTCTGAGCTAGCCGTGGAGTTGTATGGCATTAGACAAGTCTGACGGGACCTCTGAGCTAATGAGCCCACATGATATCAGTTGTGCATTACGCATAGCGAACGACCCATGTAACCATTATCTATCCGTTGCAATTCACTAAACTTCCCGGCAGCATCAGACTTGCTGTCGGATTCTGATTCTGTTACAGAGAACAACAACTAAATGCGTTGACGACAACTGCAGCAATAAAAGTATTTCCTTCGAAACCGTGATTTCTACTTTCCTTCTAACTATTTCTATTTATTTTTTGAACAATTTAAGAAAAATTTAATCAACTTTGAGCAGTTAATATGCCTTGATTTCAACTTCTTGACCCAAAAATATTTTATTTCAATTTTTACTGATTATGATCGTAAAAATTTTTTATATACTCAGGTAAAAATTATAACAATAGAACAGCATTTACTGAAGATAGTTGTGAGTAAAAAATTATCATAAAATTAATAATTCATTACTGTAAAATATACTGAAAACGTGACAACGCTGAGTAGTTGATACATTGGCAGCTGTAGAATGTCTTTCTCTCATATGAATAAGAGAGGAAAATCTTTGGGTATCAATCAGCAGTTACTGGTAAAGTATCGTAGAATTTGTTTGATTGCGACAATCCCGGACGCAATTCTATATGGTAGTAGATGTACTAGCCGAAAGTACCCGAAGGGCATTTTGCCTTTGACGCAACTATATGTATACTATTTCTCACTATAGTCCCTCTTGTATTGTGCGTATACCATTTATACGTGAATCTGCTTTTCATAAACATTGTGAGTATTGGAAAAAGTTTTATCTGTGCATAATAATGTTAAATGCTTCCAAAGCCGCGACATTCCGCTAGGAAGGTAAAATAGTGACTAAAAAAATATATGAAAAACGGCTTGCTCAACAAACAAGTGGTATAAGTAGAAAGAAAACTTAAGTGACCTCAATAGAACATGAGGATGGAGTCAACAGTGAAAAAAAAGAGACTTGTCAAGAGGATCAAGCTGATCAAGAGTCAATACTTATGGATGGTAGACGAATTGTGGATTCAAAAACCTTAGGTGGACAAATGTGGTGTATCTCTTGTGAGCAAGCTTTGTCTATGCAATACATAGAGAAAGAGACACGTCTAGGATTCAGTTCACAATTGTCCGTACGATGCCATAACTATTTGATTATTAATCAAGTATCCACGAGCAAACAACGCGTATCACAAGATAAACGTAGCATTCGTTTCGATACAAATTATAAAGCAGTTTTAGGTATGTATATTTTTCCAAAAATATTAATTATCTATCATTAGTATATTTAATTTATTGTAAATATTTTTTTCAGGTGCTTTACATACTGGATCAGGATGGTCACACTTTTCCAAAATGTGTGCTTGTTTAAACATTCCATGTTTTAACTTCAAAACATATAAAAAATACGAGACAGAAATTAGATTAGCAGCTAGAAAAGTGGCAAAATCCAGTTGTATGGATGCAGCAGCTAAGGAAAGAAAATTAACTTCGGAGCGAGTTGAGAGTATTGCTAAATTATTGTAATTATCGGGATTCTTTTATATCAAAAAATTTTTTCAATATTTTATTGATATACTTCGACGACTGATTAAACAAGAGAATAGAAAATAGGTGTTGAGTAACTGTTATAACTTACAAGAATTGTATATATTTCACTTTTTACATTAACAACTGTGTGTGGGTTTTTGAACAGAAAAAAATTCTAGTTTTTTTTTTCTATTCAAAAAAACCATGGATTTTAAATTTTTTCGTTCTCTTCGAGTTTCTTACCTTTGTTACCAAAATTACTACTATCGTATTATTACTTGTCGTAACAACAGTTAACGAGTAATCCTGGTTCTAATTTTTTTCCAACTGATTATTGTTTATTCAAGTGTCCAGCAAGTACCTAAATTTTTTTATCCCTCGATATTCATATATAAACTGTTGAATAAATTTTTTTTCGCTCACGTCTCACAAGCATCGCGCGTGGGAGCCGAACCAGGCGTCATCGGTCATTTTTTCATAGCTCGATTAAAATCATAAATATTCGTGGTGCAGTTCAGGGAGGTTGGACTTTTTTTTAGTGTGTTTTCTGCTCTTTTTGAATCTTTTTCAGATCAAATTTCAGATAGCCGCAATAGTTTTCGAGATATCCGCAAAAAACCGAACCCTACTTTTTTTCCATTGAATTGTTTATTACTTTTGTAATTTTCTCGACCGGCTTCTCATGCGATTCCTGAAGTTTCTCGAGCTCATTCTGGATCCAAAAATCCCCTCACATTGAAATCGGCGGAGGCTAACTCAAATTTGACCAAAAGGCACTTGTTGACTAAACTATAGGACTAGAAGGACGAAAAAAGAGCGAGGTGCAAAAGTGATAATTTGCTGGGAAGCGAGTGTCGTCGCTTTGATGCGCAGCGAGCTAACGCCTGGTTGCTGGTGTGAGTGTTAGTTTGGAGAGGAATCGTTTAGACAGAATTCGTTTCTACGGAGAAAATTCGCCCAGGGTTCGTTTGGACATAAGAAATTCCGACTTAGGTTCGTTTGGATACAAATGCAAACGACCCTAAGTCGGTCGGTAGAAAATAGACTAACCCAACCTAATTCGGTTCGTTCGGACAGACTTCGTTTTCGATGCATTTGTACAGAAGAATCATATTCTGTCCAAACGATCCCGCCGGCTCTAGTTCTGCCCAACCGTACCTCACAATAAGTCGAAATTTCCTCTGTCCAAGCGAACTTAGGGCAAATTTTCTCTGTAGAAACGAATTCTGTCCAAACGAACCACTCCCGCTGGTGCTTTGTTCACACAAAATTACAATAAGTGGAAAGATACTTATTTCTGAAGATGAATTTTTGGATAAGCTAATTATTCATAGAAGAATTGGTAAATTTTTCATTCTAACTAAAGATTGAGTCTTTGTGAAATAGTTGATTCTCATAGCTCTTGAAAAACTTTTTCCCTAGAATTGAATTCAATGAGTTCTAAAAAATTTTAATTCAGGAAGAACAAAGAAAAGAGAGGAAATAAAACGAAGAAAATGACAACACATTAGTGATAGAATTAAGGTCCAGTGAAAATAAATTGAACAATATAATGTTTTCGAAAAACTTATTACAAGTTTTCTTCTCACTCAGAAATCATTATTTCTTAATTGATTTTCAATTAATTCTTCTTTCCTCGGCATCTTTGGATTTTGATTTTGGTTTTTTTTTCTAAATTTTTTCTGTACTCGAAAATCTTTCCAACGTGACATTCTCAGCATTTTCAAAATATTCCGTGCTCCTGATACAATATTACCCACTTTTCCGAAGCAAAACTCATTTTTTGTTTTATATTTTCTTCTCCATCAAAAGTCTTCATTTTACTGTAAACTTCTCATCTTGACAGTATCTCTGGTTTAAATTTTTTTTTTCAATCAGACCGTCACATAGAAATATCGTTTCCTCAAATATCAAACCTTTGAAAGATACCTCGCACTCGACGATTAATTGGAACTTTGCATAACATGTTAACAAGTTCACAAAAAGCTAAACAACGAACAAACTCCTACTCGCAAGCCCCAACAAGAATAACAGTTATATTCAGTTTTTTTTTGTTTTTTTTTTGACCGGTAGTTTGTGTTAGCGAACATGAAATACTACTTTTTTCCAAAGCAGCAACATTGCGAACTATACTGAAATTTTTTTCAACCGAACAAGAATAATTCTCTTTACAGAAAATATTGTATTTCAGATTTTTGTATTCAAATGTGAACAAATTATCATAATATCCATTCGCACTGAAATCATCCTAGTGATAAGAGAAGCTCATCTGCTGCACTGTAATACCGATAGTCCGGACGAGCGTGTTATATTTGTCGCACGTCACCGTCTATAAGGATGAATTTGAAGATTGGATCTACAGATCGCTCGTGCGGTTGACCGATAATTTCTCAAAGGTCGATGAAGGGTCTGTTTTACCATGAAACGCAGAGGGCGTTCTGGACTGGCACTCTTATTTCGCGCCTCAATACCCTATGACTCTGACTTTTCGCAACTTGTCCGATTTAGTTAAATGCAGCTCCCCGCCCGCTGGTGATACTTCTCGCCGTAACCCTTCCTCTTGCGATACCGCTGATAATATTCTCCGCTGTAACTTGTGTGATGTATTTTTATTTTTATAAATATATTTTCAAAAATGCACAACTATTGAGTCGAACCAAAAACATTTACACCGCATTCATACATGTAATAAATAACATAAATTGCTACAGGTAAGTATAAGACGCTGTTCATATATAAAACGAAGAATCAATGTGAAACGTGTATTAATAAAATGGTGATGATAAGAATTGGTCTCTGGGGATGTGAACATAAGTAAAATGATAAGATTAACTTTTACGTTGTATGCTTTAGTTCCAACTGTTCACTTATCTTCGTCACATTTCTTATTTGCAGATGCTGATAAAGTTGGACGTCGATGGAGGTGATTACGTTTCAATTACGATTGTCGTGTCCTTTTATCTCCATTTCTTCAATTTGTGAATTAGTCCTTTGCAGGTACGTCGATTGGTAAAAATGGATGCTTAAGCAGTATCGATGCTCGCACTCAGAACAGGTGATGAGGTAAGTTTTGTTTTAAAATCATTTGTAAGTCCTTGTTCACTTTGTAAAATATTATCTAATTAATTAAAGCTGACAGTCACTGATGATTATTTAATTATTGGTTTCTTTTTTTTTCAGCTACAGTTTACGGATTACTTTAGATTTGCTGCCTCGTGTTATGTGATATTTTAATAAAAACGAGAACCAGCACAATTACGTCCTGTCCTGTCACTTATCTTCCCCAGAGTGCTTGATCCGGGTCCCTTCCTTATTTCTCAAATTTTGTTGCGCACTTGACCTATAATACGAGCGGGCAATTCAACTGGTTACAAACTTTTCTTCTCGCTGTAACTCCGAGTTTCGCGTTCAAACTAATTTCCGTTCAGACGTATCTGTCGATAACGTTTTATCGCTGCAATCCCTTACCACTACTACGAATACCGCTTTGCTTTATCTCGCCATAAAAATTCAGTAAAACTCCATTAAAGTGTTGTTTGACTTCGGTTCATCTCGTACCTTTTCAGGAGCCAGTAGCGTCAGACTGATCGAGTCCTTAGGTATCCCTACGTTAAACACCAAAACGCGTACGATTTTATTAGCCACGGGCCAAGCTACCGAGCTGATGAGCGTGGTGCGGGTGCCAATCGAACTACAGAACGTCCATCGAGAAATCACCGCCCGCACGTTACCTAGCTTGTGTTTTCCCTGCATTATTGGATCAGACTGCATCCGTGACTTTGGTATGGTAGTTAATTTTGCCACCTCCACTTGACATTTTAAGGACAATCCCGCCAAAAAGTTCCGCTTCCAATCTGGTAACACTAATTCTACCGCGGTGATTTGTAGCGGTACGCCAAACGTAAACAAGACCTTCTCGCCTTCCCGCAGGAATATCTCGCATGGAAAATAGTCAACGACGAGCTGTATATTTACCGCGAGGAACCCCTACTCGGCAAACTAGTCGAGGATTCAGATGCGTGGAAATTAGTACTGCCCGACGATCTTCGGAGCAATGCCCTCCGCGAAGCGCATAATAATCCGCAAACCGAACATCTCGGGGTAGATAAAACTTATCGCAGAATCGCTACCGCCTACTATTAGCCTGGCTTGTTCCGTGACGTAGTACATCACGTTAAAACCTGCGACACCTGTCAGCGTTGTAAAGTACCGCAGTTATCCCCCGCTAGTCTCATGGGCCAACGCATCGTGGAACAACCATGGACCGTAGTTGCCGCCGACATTATGGGCCCTTTAGCACCGAGTCGTGCTGGATTCGCGTATCTCCTTGTATTTCAAGATCTTTTTACGAAATGGATTGAATGTTGCCCGTTACGTAAAGCCACGGGAAAAGCTATCAGTGAAGCCTTCAAAGAACTAATTATATCACGTTGGGGTGTTCCCCAAGTCTTGTTGACAGACAACGGCACGGAATTTAGTAACCGTACGTTAAAGAAACCAGCACTAGCCTACCAGCTCACGCATTGTACGACCCCCCCTCACCACCCGCAGGCCAATCCGGTCAAACGCGTAAACAGAGTTCTCAAGACTATGATTGTCTCCTTCTTAGAGAAGGATCACCGTGAATGGAATGCACACCTGAACGATTTTCGCTTTGCTCATGATACCGCCTATCATTCTTTGCTTGACACCAGTCCCGCCTTCTTAAATCTGGGACGCGTACCGCAACCAATTAATTCCCTACGGCATAAACCGCCAGATCGTCTAACTATCGAACCCGCGGAACCTAAAGCATGGGCAGACCGAATGGAACGACTACAGCTGTTACACGAATGGGTGAACGACAACCTAGAAAAGGCGTACCGACAACAAGCCAAGCAATACGATCGTCACCACTGACCAGCAACTTTTGCTGTGGGTGACTTAGTACTTTAACGTCACCACGTATTGTCTTCCGCTACGCAAAACGTTGCAGCTAAATTAGCACCCAAATTCCATGGCCCCTTCCGTATCTCCGGCATGTTGTCACCAGTGGTGGTAGAATTGTGCGACGTCATCACTAGGAAAAGTGTTGGGAGAATGCATGTCCGAGAATTAAAATCATATACCCCAACTATGTAAACTTGCAGGCAGACGTTACCGCTACCGCACCTTACCGCAACTCCAACCAGTACCATTTTACTACCGCACGGATTACCCCCGAAGCCAATGGCGGATTGGTGGGCTGACCCCCGGGCCCTGCGCTATTTGGAGCCGGCCGCCGGTGACCTCCGCCAGATCCTGCGGACTTACCCGGGTGTGGGACGCGTCATAGACGAGGCCGTCCGGGCGATATTGAAGCCACGAATGGCGGGACCCCAGGGGGCCCTCCGGGAGTTCTCTGCCGTGTCAGACGCTGACGCTCAGACGGAACCGGGTGCAACCCGGCACGCAGCGACGCAGGTGGCACCCACTGGCCGTCACTATGCCACCAAGACGAGCTGATGAAGGTGTCATCAGGCCACACAGACCCGGCCTGAATCGCCTCCACGCCCACCAAAACAGGTGACCTTCGCAGAACCCGCCGGAACCCGGATTGAGGAGCAGAATTTCAATTTGTACGCCACCAGCCGGCCGGTGCGGGACCTCTCCCTATCGCCACGAGGTCCCTCACCACCCTTCGGATACCATTCTTTCGGCAGCCTCCTACGCCGGACCCATGCCCGATACCACGACACTCCGGGACAGCGCTTCAGGGCGCCCGCGAGCGCAAAGACGACACGCTGCCGCTCGTCACCCGCAGGACAACAGTCCTCCAGACTACCTCCGCCACGCGCCGTTCGGTGCCTGCTGGTGTTGCCATCATTTTGGGTATCACCACTGGGACTGCCCACGCCACGGGAAGCCGAATTTTGCATACTGCTATCGGTGCGGCTTGGCAGGGGTAAAATGCAGCGACTGCAACTACTGCCTGGGCCTGTAGGACGCGAAGCACTCCACACCAGGACCGCTCCCGACCTATTACGGCAACGTAGGCCACGACGAATGGTCCTATACGCACCGCCCACGCGACTTCCACGAGTAAAAAACTGCGTTTAGGCCGCTATCGCTTTAATTACCGCCTTAAAATTTTCCTTTCTACCGTAACCGCTTCAACTTGTTACCATAACCGCTTTAACATTTCACCATTACCGCTTCAACATTTTGCCATTACCACTTTAAGATTTTCCCTGTATCTTACCGCCTAAATTGAAAAGAGAAAAATGTTCACGCAGTGCGTACCACTTCTTTCATTATATATCGCACATGTCTTCTCTCACCGCTGCTAATCCCTTATTGTATGCGAGCATTACCGCTCGTGCTCTTGTTGACAACAGACAGTTGCCCAGCTGATCTGTCCATTCGCTTACCGCTCGTGCCCATACCTCTATCACGTTCCCGCAACTTAGTTTGCGCTATAGTACCACCACAGTCTCTTTATGGATTCCCCAAGTATCGCTGCAACCCACCGTCTCGTACCGCGCCATGCGTCCGAAATACCATAGAGACCCGAGTAAAACGTGGAAAGAACGCCGTTCCTGACAGCTGATCGCGTATTTCCTAGAGGAAAATAGGTTTTCCGCTGTGCCGTAAAAGACTATCGCCATCAATCCGGTTCCCTTTGCTGAATACCGCCAGTAACTGTAAAGTAGATGTGATGATCGAATATTCAACAGTCAGTACCACCTAGTCGGAGATATCTTTGTTATACTCGTACAACGCCATGGTAATAACCACTAAGCTACAAAATGTCAACACCCCATTCGTCTAGCAACCAGCCATGATGTCAATCTCGAGTTTATGTTCTGACATTACCTACCACAATCACTAAATCTCTCGCTATAATCTCGCCGGTAAGCACAGACCAATCGGCCTAGCCGGCCTTCCCCGGGGGGGGGGGGGGGGGGGGGGGAGGAGTTGTGACGTTGCATTCGAGATTCAACGTCCCAGTAGCTGGCCAACTGAAGCAGGTAGCGAAATTACGGCAGAAAGACGTCTGAAATACCGACCAAACCCTGGAAGAAATCCAAGTGACACTCATTAGGCAGGTTAACGTAGTTTTGATACGGTTTGTGATTTATGTTTGCATAACTCGGTAACTACGACTGAACGAAGACATCTTTATCGCATCCCGAAGACATCTCTACCGCACCATGAAGGCATCTCTAACACACCCGTAATCCTCTCAGTACTGCACCATGACTTTTTACTATGTTTTATGCCGCTGATATCTACCGCTATGGCGAACCTCACGGATGTGCAGCTCCGGATTGCTACGTTGCAAAGGCATCCGAAGGTAGCATCCCATATATGAGAGGGCTGTTGATTATTCGTGGATCAAAACCAGTTGGAGTGAAAGGATCCGCATACGACCCACTACCACTGGTTCTCGCTATATCGCAAGCTGACCGATTCCCGAAGCAGCGTGGGAAATAGGGCTACTCGCTACGTAATAGTAAGCAACAGGGTCCCGCTGCGGTCGAATCCCGAAGGAAGAAACGAAGTTTTCGCGAGGTAAAAATCAGCTACACCACCTAGTGTTCTCGTCCCCGGTTCCGACGTCATATTGGCCCTCAAAAAGGCTTATGATAGTACCGCAGCCCAAAGGGAAGTAACCGTCGTGTCGATGGGTGAGTATAGCACCCCACGACGTCTGGAGGAGGAACAGGATGAGCGCAACATTCCCAGGCCTCCCCGTGCCACAGCTGATCGTTAGTTTCTGGTGAACCTTCTACCTGTGGTGTTCTTCCAGCTGGGGCCGAAAGGTCGAGAGGATACCGCACCAGGAAAAAGCCCAAATAACGCACCTACACCGCATGACATACGCAGCAAGTTCTCGCCTGCAAATCTTACAATTACCATACTGAGTTCCTCATTTGCTACGTGAGAGGAAGAGAGAAAGCAACATACGGCACACGTCTTGCTACTCCCCGCCAACACATAAGTTCCTGACGACTGACGAGTCGACCCGAATCTTATCGCCAAAATCACGTGTGATAGATGACCAATGGTATTGCCCAATTGTTCTCCCCCCCCCCCACCATACCGGAGGACAAGGAAGAGAGGAACCACCGGCTACGAGGAGCAAGATCAAGATCGATTCCTTGCTCTGTGTTCAGCTACAATTACCATCGGACGTTGTTTTTTGTTACCGCTATGTTACCGCTCAGTTACCGCTATCGCTTCTATCTTTGTGATCTATTTGCTTCTTTTGCACTTTTTCTCTTGTACCTTTTCGCTACTCATCTATCTTCACATTTGAGGTAAGGTCTATCACTCTGGTGCTGCAAAATCCGAAGCTTCTCAGAAGGAATATTTAGTTGTGTAGATAGCCTATTAAAGGCCCGTGATTTGATTCATTCATCTTTGATTCTGAGAGGCGACTTCGTGATTTCATAATAATATTTTTGTTTCTGATCTATTTTCGCTAATATCATTCGAATATCTTTGCCTATCTTTGCTATTCTTGTACCGTTTCGCTGAGTTGATCAGACCCTTACCGCATGTTATAGTAGTTTCGTATTGAATGATGCACTGATTCTTAGACGAATTTATTAACTGTACCGCTGTGCATGGTAGAATAGCATATCTTATAAAGTGTCACATTCGAACTCCCAGGGGTTGAAACCGTTTTGGCTGAACGCAGTTGCATTAGAATAAGTTATAATTGCGATATCTCTAGGTAACCGCAATATCTTTGATTACCGCTGTAGATTTCGCAATATCTTCGAGTACCGCTGTAAATTCAGCGACGAATATCGCCGTCCGTTACGCATCGCAGCCCTCTGCTGAGAATACCGCTTGCATTGCATTACCGCTTTAGTTATCGCAAAATTTGTCACCGCTCACCGCTTATCGCTATTCATGACTGTAATGTTTGCTCATAATTGTACTGCTTGATCTCTAATTGTTGACGCTCCCGCTGTAAAATTCATCTACCGCTCCTGTAATACACGGGAGAAATCTCATCGAAGGAGTTTTCGTGTATTTGGAGTTCATCATTTTCGCCCGCATAAGAACCTTGGAATTTAGCACCATATAGCCCAGCCCCTCTACCATTTTCTCGGTTCAATTGAGCTAGCCGAGTTTGTGTCCGTCATCCCTCGGTTCTCCTATATCTAAGTTATCCGATTATCTGCGATTTAGTTTGATTTCGTTTTTTACGATTAAAAAGAAAGTTCAATCGATATCTTGAGTTTTTTTTTGTAAGTGAGAATTCCTTAGAAACGACGCATTCGCGTCTGGCGCCCAACAATCCGTTCGTCGGAGGAGGACCACGGGGACGCCGTAGGGTAACGGATGAGAAGATTCCGACTTGATGAAAATAATCCGTTGCGATATATATATCAATATAAATAATAAATATAATTGAAAATATTAATTTTCCAATTTTTGATAATGAATAATCTGGTTCCATAGAAAAATTGCGAATTTTTATCAAAATTTTTCTTTGATTATTATTAGATACTGTATAACTGTGTAGTCGTGGTTGAACATTTGGCAACAGCGCGTTCAATTTAACACGGCGGCGCGACGCTCACCACGTGGGTAAATTCGGCTGGCAAAAAAAACCTGAGTAACGAAGGGTTAAACAATTTTTCCATTGATTTACCAGCATTAGTTTAAAAAAGCAAACAAACAGGACGCAAAATTATTTTGGAAAAGGGGGGAATGAACATAAAATAAACCAGATCACTGATTTTAACATTGATTTATAGTATTTTTTCCAGAAAGTGAAGTGGAAAATGAAATCAACAAAATAAAAAATCGAGATAGTGGTACGTGAAAACGTACTTTCGGAGCACGAAGTTCCCACAGGAAAAAGGCGAGTGAAGTCGCGAGAAAAACAGGCGTGCGTGTACCGCGGAAACGTGCTGTTGTGAAACTTCTTCGGGACAGAACCGGACGAAAAGTGCGCTATTCGAAATGGAAGGTGAAGACGAAATTGGACGGTTGGGTGAAGAACGCCATTTTCGTGACGTGGCAAAAGTGTTACCGGACTTTGACCCGGTGAAGAATGATCTGACGATAACACAGTAGCTAGACGAAATTGAAGAATATGGAACATCGTACATGTAGGATGAGCTAGCGATAAAACATTACGCGCTTTCCAAGCTCGCGGGAGTTGCATGGAAGTGGAGGGACAGTTTGTCCCCAGGAGACCGCACACGGCTTCAGTGGAAGGAACTGCTAAAGACAAATTTTTCAGATGACGAGAACTGTATGACATGACGGCTAAATGCGCAAAGCTATAAGCGAAAACCGGGCCAGAATATTGTCGAATATTTTTATGAAAAACTCGCAAAGTGCAATAGAGCCGGTATCGACGATCGCGAGGCAATTGACTGGATCGTCGATGGTTTGGGCAATATTCGATTTCGTGATTATTTAGGTCCACTCAGTAAATATAGATGTCCAAGCGAGTTGTTTCCAGACCTTAAAAGTGGCAGTACACACATACAAGAGCCTTACGCAGGTAGATCAGAGCGAAGCGCATCCAATACAACGGGAGTACGAGGTGCTGAGCAGAAATGCTATGCTTTCGAACAAACAGGGCATACAGCCGTAAACTGTCCGAAAGCAAAGAAGGAGGCAACCTGTTTCAAGTGTGGAAAACAAGGACACTATGCGAGGACGTGAGAAGCAAGGGAGTCAGCTGACTCGAATCAAAACACAGCGGGAACATCATCCCAATCAAGGCCCAGGGACAATAGGCAAATTATGCATGTCAGCGGTAACTCACACTTAAAATACTTCAAAGATGCACTAGTGAATGAGCGAGCAGTGAAATGCTACGTGGATCTGGGTAGTAGTGTCAATGCCATACGCCAGGACGTGGCCGATAAAATTGGTGTGACGTATCATGAAACTACACTGAAACCCTTCATAGGGTATGGACAAGGACAAGTGCAGCCAGTTAGAGTGTTTACAGCAAAAGTATCCATTGAAGGTGTGGAAATTAAAACAGAAGTGCATGTGGTGCCCAGTGATAGCCAAGGTATCCCTCTTCTCGTCGGACGTCCATATACGGAGCATCCGGGTGTAGTGATACTAAGCACGGCTGATGAACTGAGAGTGGCGCCTACCTTGGAGAAATTGATCGAGGGTGTACCTTATAAGACAGAGAAAACAACACTATGGGCAAATGAGAGTCAAGTCATACCTAACAATTACTTGGGACATGTGGTAGTAGCGGGAGGGTTAGCCAATCAAGAGCTGTGCATTGAGGGAGGTCTGCGAGAGAAGGGACCGGTAGTTCCAAGGTGCATAGTAACCACGGATGATACGGGGCGAACGACTCTTTCAATTCTGAACGTGTCTGGAGAGGTGCTGACAATCACACGAGGAGAAACGATCACCCGCGGAGAAATCTGTGAGGAACAACAATACCAGCGAGAGATAAACACCGGAACAGTGGTATTAGACCATGTTGACACTGACCTAGAGGGCCAGGAGGCCTGTCAGCTGATTGAACTTCTGAACGAATACAAGGATTTGAGTGCAAGGACGGTCAAGCAGATGGGATGGACCGACAAAACATCATTGAAAATTGAGTTGAACAGCGATAGACCGGTGTATCACAGACCTTATCGTCCTTCATATCACGAGCGTCAGCAGTTGAAAGACTTAGTGAGTGATCTGAAGGCAGCGGATGTGATTGAGGACAGTGTATCGCCTTTTGTGAGTCCAGTTCTGCTTGTGAAAAAAAAGAGTGGTGAGATGCGGATGTGTATCGACTATAGGGCTATCAATAAAATAACGGTAAAGGACAAATACCCATTGCCACTTATAGATGATCAGTTGGACCGCTTGCACGGCCAAGAGTACTTTACTAATCTAGACCTTTTTAGCGGATCTTATCAAATTCCTGTGGATCAGGAATCGAAAGAAAAAACGGCGTTTGTAACGCCTGATGAACATTATCAGTTTAAGCGAATGCCGTTTGGCTCATGTAACGCCCCGGCAAAGTTCCAGCGACTAATAAATATCATTTTGGGTAACTTGCGATATGATATAGCCATGGCATATTTAGACGATGTTATTATACCAAGTGTAACCGTTGAAGAAGGAATGGAACGACTGAGACGAGTGTTTGAGGTGTTTAGGGAAGCAGGTCTGACCATTAATTTAAAGAAATGTCATTTTTTTAAGAAACAAATTGAATATTTAAGATTTAGCATATCAAAGCGCGGTATAGAACCAGGGAGCAGTAAAATACAAAGCGTAGACGCGTTTCCTGAGCCAAGAGACATCCGAGGGGTGCGTAGTTTCCTTGGGCTCGCCAGTTACTTTAGAAGATTCGTTAGAGGGTTTGCAGCCATAGCGAGACCCTTGACTGACTTATTGGCTAAAAACGCGATTTTCAAATGGGAGAAAGGGCAGGATGAAGCGTTTCGTGAGTTAAAAACGCGACTAATGTCCAAACCAGTGTTAGCTATGTATAAACCAGGTGCACCGACGGAGGTTCACACAGACGCGAGCAGTATCGAAATAGGAGGAGTACTGTTACAGAAACATGTGCACGAAAAGCTACATCCAGTCTCGTATTACAGTAGAAAAACTACCAGTGATGAAGCGAAATACCATGCTTATGAGTTAGAGGCACTAGCTATTGTTATAATCCCACCTATTCTATTTGCTTATTATTTCTTTATCTTATGTCGCCACAGAGTGATATTGAATATGGCTGATTGCGGCAGGATGTTTAGTCTTCAGGTTTGATTCGCCGAAGTATTTACCGGCTAAAATTCACAGTAAATTCAGTTGCCATATTGGTTTGATCACCTCGGAACAGCCACTTTCAACTCACTCTCAATTCACTCTTCGAACCAGCAACTTCACTTTAATTTCATCGGTTCACAAATAAAGAATAACCATTCTTAGATCTTGAATTTAAATCCTTTACCAGTCAACGGATCCCAATCCAACGGAAGGTAGTGCTCCCTCAAAAGAGGATCACAACACTATCGTGTGTGCTCTGGAGAAATTCAGAGTTTATTTGATAGGCATACAATTCACGATTCGTACTAATTGTAATAGCCTTAAGTTACTAGAAAATAAGCGCGACCTGAGTCCGAGAATTGGTAGGTGGTTTGTGCGATTAGCTGAATTTAACTAAACAATAGAATATCAAAAAGGAGAGTATAATCAGGTAGCTGATGCGCTAAGTCGAAACCCGGTAGGCGCGAGCGAGGAAACTGATGTAGTGGGACTACTGATTTTGGGCATACAGATGACAACGGACTGGATAGCCGCCCTACAGCGGGGGGACCCGGAAATTCTAAGGGTTAGAGATGGATTAGAGCAGGGCAATCAAGAAGTGCACGGGAAGTTCACCATGTATAACGCACGTGTCTACAGAGTACCAAACGGCAAATGGAGACTGTGTGTGCCAAAAGACTTGAGATACGAGGTGATATCAGAAATACACTGTACCTTAGCTCATATGGGTATTGAAAAGACTTCGGCAAAGGCGGCCGAAACATATTATTTTCCAAATATGTGTGAGTTTGTCACCCAATATATAAATAGATGCGTTAATTGCCTTTATCATAAGGTGCCAACAGGGAAGAAGCCAGGTTTCTTGCACCCGTTAGACAAGGGCAGCACGCCATTTCAAAGTGTGCATATCGATCATTTGGGGCCTTTGGTTACCACTGCAGTCGGAAAGAAATATGTGGTAGAGTTAGTTGACGGTTTCAGCAAATATGTCGTATTAAAAGCTGTAAGAGATGTGGGTGTAGAATCGACGTTACAATTTGTTAGAGAGTTCATGGCGCATTATGGCAAGCCGGACCGCATAATCACAGATAGAGGGACAGCTTTTACAGCCCATGCATTTGAGCAATTCCGTGAAGAACACACGATTTCCCACGTTAAAGTAGCGGCGGGCGCGCCGCGTGCTAACGGCCAAATCGAACATATAAATAGTGTAATTTTAAGTTGTTTAGCAACGTTGACTCAGGGCGTAAATTGCGAGGACTGGGATACGGCGTGCAATGGGCCATCAATAGTAGTCAGCAGAGAGTAACAAAACGTACGCCGTTTGAAATAATATTCAATTACAAAACAAACGCATGGACTGAAAGTCCACTTACTCGAGAGGTACGAGAGCTGAACGAAGAATTGGGGTCCGAGGTTGAGGGCACAGACGTAGCCGTTCTCCTCGAAAAAAATAAGGAGGTGCTCAAAAGGCAGTATGATAAAAATAGGAGAGCTCCCAGGGATTATCAGATAGGCGATTTAGTTTTAGTCCGGTCGGAGGCGCCTGCCACGGGGGAGAGCCGCAAGTTAGCACCTAAATATCGTGGTCCATACGAAATAGCAAAAATATTAGGGAACGATCGGTATATCGTAACCGACATTGAGGGGGAGAGCCAGTCCCAACGCAAATATAGCGGTGTACTTGCAGCCGATCGTCTTAAGTACGTATCCGCGGCCAAGGATTACCGAGAACGACCGGCTACACGTTCCCGGAGCGCAATTGTAGACAAGGATCATACTTCTAGTATTTAAGAGGAAATTACTTGTCTGATTATTTTGTAAGATTGTTAATAAGTGAATTGTTGCTGATTTGGTGAATAATGTTGAACAATGTCTTGTTGTGTGAAATTGAATGTAGATAATAAGAACCCGATACTAATGTATGTACGTATAATGGAGCATTAAATTTGAAAAAATAGAAATACCGACGAGGACGTCGAATTATAATCAGGAAGGCCGAATCGTGGTGAACTATTGAAAAGATAACGCCAGGTGCTGAACTGACATGAGCGCCTGCCCGCGGAAAGATTTCAGGTGTTCGGCAGTTCACGGTCTAGGCGTGTAACTGGTGGCTAGTCCACGTTGAGAGAGATTGAGAATAAACTATTAATAAGCTCCAGATGAGCATTTTGTCATTTTTGCAACCCAACCCTCCTAAAAAGCTCCCCACACTTGGCGGGCTTTTTCGTGAAAAATAGCAACATAAAATCAGTAGAAATACTTTCAATAAGGTTTTTGTTGAATATCAAGGGAGATAATCTTGATTCAAATATAGCGCGGTGAGAGTTTCGATGTTCATAGCGAAGCCGGCCCAGTCTCAGTTTTATAAAACGCGTGTCTGAGGCTATGTAAGAAATTGAAGAAGACAAAGTAATCTATTTCTTCGTGTACTCGCCTTGTTAATGTGTAATACAATAAACATATTAAAAAAGGAACAGAATGAAACAGGTGGAGTCTTTAATGAAGCCCTCATAACGAGTAAGCAAATACGGATACTAACTAACAGTTTTTGAGCCCAGGTGGCGATGCAGCAAGAGAATTGAAAGGAGAAATCAACCCTTTGCGCTTGAGCGGTGCCTCTCAGGCACCACTGCATGCGTTACGACAACTCGAGCGGTGCCTCTCGGGCACCATTGTAATCGATGCGGTAGATTAAGCGGTAACAGTGTTTATTTGTGTTTGGCCCAACGAATATCGCTTGACGAGTTTACTTGGCCTTCTGTAGATCATTTCATAAGATGTACCAATATCTATAGGGATGTCTTATCCAGGAAACATTTCGATGCATGCGTTATCCCTAGAGAATAATAGAACGCGGAACCGTCAACACTAAGAAGCTATTCTTTTAATGAGAATCGATTTCGTTGTATTATATCGGTTCTCTATTAAGCTAGTCATCTGAAATTAAGAACATGGTTATCGAACTATAATTTTAATTAAAATGTATGATAAAATGGTCTGGAATACCGTTTTTCTGCATGGCAGTTTATAAAGAGGACTAAATGTGCGAACAAACTTTTTTAGACCACTTTTTTCGACACATGATAGTGGCAAATTGTCTTTACATATCATGTAAATTAGAGCTTGAGTAATACCGATGTGTCGTTGTCCACCTTTTGGAATATAGGAGTTGTAAATAATACAATTAAGATTTACTTATTCAAAAAAGAGAAAAAAAAAACAATAATATTAATTTAATCATGTGTAATAATATGAAATATCGATATTTTCGCAAATTGATTGGGAAATACTACTATATGTTATGAATCACTTCTAAATTTATAACAACATAAATATTCATAATAGTTACATATTTAAAAAGCTAGATAGAACTAGCTTACCTTCAAAGCTTGAACCTCTTTCTAAACAACTTTAAAGCGTACATTGTTTCTTCTTTTTTGATTCTTGAATGGAAGACTGAGCACGGTCTGTGGAATCCTCTGATACTTTTTGCGATCGATGGTAATTTTGGTCATTTGTCAAAGTAGGCTAGAAATAAAAAAAATAGTTTTAAAAATTGATAAATAAATAGTAAATTTATAATGTACTCATTTTGAATCATCCGTTCAATCATATGAAAATAAAAATAGCAGATATTTTATAATTTTCAAATTTTTTTAGAAATAAATTAGTGCAAAAAAATATTTAAAAATAATTGACATGTAAAAATTGTAAGAAATTAAAACTGCTATTTTTCAAAAATGAGTTTTTAGAGGACATTTTTTTTGTTAAATATAATTAAAAAATTGTGAAATGACTGCCAACTTTAATGTCATTTTAATTATTGCAAGTTTAGTATGTAATCTATAAGACATACCTTAATACTAAGATCATCATCGTCGTTCGTTGATAAATTGTCTATCGTTCTGTTACCGGATTCCTTCATTTTTGATCTCTGCATTTTTGAAATTGTAAATGAGCATTATAATACTTTGTTTTCAGGTGTGCAGCTAAATTAGTAGTATTGCCGCATGTCTTACACGTTTTACTGCACAAATTGCATGAAGGTTGGTTGTTTTCTTTTTTTGTATGAAACTTCCACACGGCAGACATTGTTAGATATAAAAATAACAAAATAAAAACATCAACATAAAACGAGCCACACTAGGTTCACAGACTGTACACCGACTGGTAAACATGCTAATGCCCCGTGTTCATACATATTATTTTTGAAAGTAAACAATAGCGATCCACGCGGAGGGAAAATAATGACTCAAAAATGGATAACGAACTGCAGTTTATCCGGATAGTTTACACAGTCCTCCATACATACAATACCTGGGTGAAGTCCAGAGATAATCATCGGAAGAAATTTCTAGGGCAGTCTTCAAATCTTGTTGGATTGAGCGTGAATTATATCTAGACAACCACGAAAAATTTTGGGAATCATGTGTCCCTGGCTACACAGGTAGAAACGCACTATTCACTCTGGAGCAGGTTATCAGCTCGATTGTTGACCCCTCTCTGAGCTGGCAGTTTCCGGATTGTTTTGGGGCTATGGATGGGACGCACATTCCAATTCTTGCACCACCGGAATCGACAGAAGATTACTTTAATTATAAGTCACTAGTATACCCGGCGAACTCCGTTTCGCCACCAGATGGCTTCGTTTTTTTCAAAATTTCGTTTGTTTATTCAAATAAGAATAAAAAATTACTTTTTGTTTTATATTTGAAATGGAAAAATTTGATTTCATTTCACCACAGTAATAAATTCATTTCGATTACAAAAATAAAAAGTGTTATTTATTTGAACTTCTCTTAGTAAATGAAGGTGAATCCATAGTAAATACTAAATCGAAGCGTTATACGCGTCCGAAAATTATCTGTTTCATTGAAGTGCTCTTTGGTAAACCACATTTTTTGTTTTTTGGTCTGACGTTAATACGAACAAAGCGGATGGTTTCCCAACTCTGGAACACGCAACGTATAACTGCCCATGTGAAAAACAATGATTTTCTAAATTTATCCCGCAAACACTAAGCGATTGGCCTTGCGACTTGTTAATCATCATTGCGTACGCAAGGCGAACTAAAAATCGCAATCGTTTGAAGTCAAACGGAAGATCAGTCGGAATCATTGGTATTCGAGGAATACAAAGATTTTCACCTGTGTACTTTCCGTTAATAATGGTTGCCTCAATCAAATTCGGCATAAGTCTTTTTACCGAAAGTCGAGTACCGTTGCAAAGTCGCGGTGGATTCAAATTACGCAATATCATAATAACTGTACCAACTTTGAGTTGCAAGTTATGTGGTGGAAATCCTGGTAACTCCAGAGAGTTCAAAAACTCCGTTAGATAATTTACTACATCATCTGGATTTGTTATGGAATCAACGGATTTGTATGTCACTAAATCGCCAGCAATTTTTGATTGAATGGTGAAATTCAGTGCATGTACATCATTATTTTTTGCGGCAAGAATTGCTCGTTGACTTAACCAAGCATAATTTTGATAATTCTCACCAATGTTTGGGAAAACATTTTCAATAAGAGCTAATTATGAGTCTACAAATTGGCAAAAGTCGTTGGTAAGGGTAATTAATCCAGATATCGCATCAACTGGGACTTTTCCATTTCCAACAGCTAACAATTGTTCGGAAAATTCTGCAGCACTTTGATCATTTTGTAGTTGAACTCTCATATTAGTGGTTAGCGATTTTTTTCTACGTTATTCCATACAGGTGATGCCTTCAGGCAAGCATTCAATTCATCTGCGGGCGTTCTACGGGGAATTACTGGCAACGTCTGCCTGAAATCGCCTGCCAACAATATCATCAAGCCGCCAAAGATGTTGTTATTTCGCCGAAGATCCTTCAGTGTGAAGTTAAGTGCTTCAAGTGATTTCTTATGTGCCATTGTGCACTCATCCCAAACATTGAGCTTGCATCGCATCAACAATTTTTCCATTGCACTGGATCGGAAAGTATTGCATGTTGGAGTATCAATTGTGTTTAAATGAGCGCAGATTGTGCAGTACGACCGCCATCTAAAAGAGTCGCCGCAATTCCAGATGATGCTAACGCCAAAGCTATGTCACATCTTGATCGAATAGTGGCCAAAATCAATGAAATGACAAATGTTTTTCCTGTTCCTCCGGGTGCGTCCAGAAAGAATAGACCACCGGTATTATTGTCCACCGCTTGCATTAATGTTTCGTATACTTGTTTTTGCTGTTCATTCAGCAACGGCACATTATTTCGAACGAATTCCTGCAATGTATCAACATTGTATCGCAGCTCTCGATTTAATTCTTGGTTGAATGCATCGTGCATCGATCGATTTGGCGCAATCATTTCTACTTCAATCAGTAGCTTGTTTGCGATAGTCAAGCATTGATCCTCAATCAGAATCAATCCTTCATTGTAGATTTCATCGGTTATTTGAATGTCAGGATTATTCGTTTGAATGCGCAAGCGATGCAAGATATCTTCACATATGTCGTCTGTGTATTTGTTCCATAACTGAATTGGTTGTGAAGGAAAACATGTGGTGATGATAATTGCGAACAGCGTTCGTATTTGGTACGCATTTGATGAAACAACTGAATCCGCAAGTGTGAAATCCCAATGAGAATCGTTCTCCAGCAAACCCAAAAGTTGACATGCTTCTCGATACGTTTGGCATTGGTGGCCATTTACAGTTTTCAAATGCGCAAATGATTTTGGTCCACGTACATTTACCAACAGTAGTCGCAAATAGAAACATTCATCATTTCTAGGATGAACAGTATACATGCGACCTAGTGCATCAGTGGAAAACACCTGTGGCCAATCTGGAACTGGGGTTCCTTGTTTGCGACGTTGGAATTTCTTTGTTGATTGATTCCAAGTGTAATACTTGGGCATTTCAACGTACATCAGCGTCGCTGCGAATGGATCTGCTTCACACATTGCAAAGAAGCTAGTCAATGTTGTCGATGGTGGTCTCTCAGCTCGTTGTGCCGCATTAGCCTCAGTGAAGTAAACTCTTTGGCCATTTTCCAAATGCACTGCTCAATGTACTACTGTGATATATCTTTCATGAATTTCAAATGACAATAATCGCCACAGTGCTTCATTAGTACTGGCGTATCTGCCCATTTGGAAGTTGCTGATTTCGTCATTCGCATTTTCCGACGCAATATCAAACACAGCCATGTCGCTGCCTTTTGTTACGTACTTGCACAAATATTTGATTGATTTGTCCAAATGACAACTCTCAACGTTTGCATGTGTTTCAAAAATTCGTGATAGCAGCGGGCAATATGGTACAATGAATTCATTTCCGATCTCAATCTCTTGATTTAGAACTTTAACTTTAATAGTTCGGCCATTATCTTCTTTTGAAAGCCGACGATAAACTGGATATCCATCATTCCCTGTGACTGTTTCAGCAACTAACGGTCGCGGATTTCGTTTTGTGCACTTTCCATCAGCCATGCAAGGCGATAATGGATTTAATGCACCGCACGGTCCATGCACCATTTGTTTCGTCACAATGTCGTGTAGATGGGGATCAGCGACTGGATCAGGAATTTCAGCTGATATGATGTCATCCACTTCATTTGAATGTAATTTGTTTAGCAACCAAATTAGGATATGAGAATGCGGTAGTCCACGCTTCTGCCATTCCACCGAGTACATATAACAACGTGTGTCACCAAAAACTCGATACTTAGTAAGCACATCCGTCATAACCTTGAGTTTTTGCTGAAATACTTTGGCGATTATGTCATGGCGATCTTGCGGTTTTTGTCCTGGTTCCAACTCACGTTCAATTTCAGTCCACTTCGGATTGCATGTGAACGTAATAAATAAATCCGGAGTTCCATAATTTCGCACGTACGTTATAGCGTCTTGAGCGTATTCGTGCATGTGGCGTGGGCTTCCAGTATAAGATGATGGGAGAATCGTCAGACGTCCAATATTCTGAACATCACCATCTGAATGAATTACATCACGCAAGTGTATATAGTCCTCAGATCGTAGCTTTGCCTGATTGGATCGGATGAACGCTAAACGTTCGGTCTCGACTTTGACATACATGTCGACAGCTAATTGCTGGAATAGCCGACGGCACTTCAGAATGACATTCTCCTCATGTGTACGAATCATCATACGATACGCATAGTAATTCATTGCGCTTAGATTTTCATTCGGTGATACGCCTGAAAATGCAGAATTAAATGAATCGTTAATGGTAACCAATAATAGCAATAATTAGTGTGTGAATATTGTGCCTGTAATTGAATCGACCATCCTCAACGTGATGTCGTATCCGTCTTGCCCTCGCCAATAAATGATTGGATATTGTAACGCATCGTACAAACGATGTGTCTCGTTTACACGATGCACGATATTGCTTCTTTGCTGAACGACCATGTCTCGCGATTTAGTTTGATCGCCAACAATAATTGCAGCAACATCATTAACGGTGGGTGCATTGAATCTTCGCGCATGTTCACCTGTTGGGGTACAATCCGCTCTTATGACAAATTTGTGCGTATCCGATGGCATTCTTTCGAATGCTGTTTTGAACATATTAACAACAGCATTATTAGCGTGAAAAAATGCTTGCAACTGTTCAATAATTCGTCTCTTTAACTGTTGTGTTCCCTGTATATTGCACCGCACATTCAGCTGATCCACCATCGACGAAATGAAATATATTTGCAGAAATTGATGCGGTTCATCTGGTGTTTGCACCATTGAACCATGCAAATGATATATTTGTCCTTGTATCTGTAATTGCAAACAATCATTTGTTGAAGAATACGGTATCGTGTGTTTGGTGTGTGTGTAGCTTCTGATCGTGTGATGGTGTATAGTGTGTGTTGTATATGTAGTTGTTATGTGTTGCAAATCATTGTGTTGGTGTGAGTGATTGGTTACGTGTGTTGTATCTTTTACCTTGCAAGTCGGCATGAAGCCGCCTTCTCGAATGATATTAGCTCCAAACGAAGTCATGCAAAAGCAGTTATTGTATTCAAGGATGTGTTGAAGAAAATGGCTGTAATCGGGATCACTTTCAGTGGCTGTGGTGGTGTAAGTGATGGATCCAGTTTGACTTTTCCACTTGCGCAGCACAATCCAGCCGTTTCTCTTTTGAACTTTAACGCATTGCAATATCGGCATATAGTCGTCATTGGTCCAATATCTAAATTTTCATCATCACTGTAGTTCGCAGTGGGATCATATTGGAATGCCAAGCGATTGTATGATGCCAATGATCTTCGTGTGCTCACGCGTTGTCTCAATCGGGCATTTTCTCTTATCATATTTTGTCTTTCTTCGCTTAAGTTCTGTGAATACACTTGTTGCTGGCTTGCATGCTTGTGCGGCGGCCGATGTTCGCACCTCGTACTCTAGGCATTTTGGACTATGGACGGAGTTGTGAATTTAACCTTAAATGCACGATCCACATAATTTACACAGTTCAACTTACCACCTGAAACTCAAATGCCTGCTGTTGTATTTGATTGAAATTTTGCACAATACACGTGATTGATTTGATGGTTTCCAATTTGAATGTTTGGAAATGAATAACTTTTTTTTTTTACTTTTTTTTTCACAATTTCACAGTGTACACAATACCGGTTTGTCACATGAAATTAACTTAGCATAGATCAACGCGTACAAACAATGTATCACGCATCGGCGCAATCTATTTTCTTCGCTATAAACTTCACGGAGCCCGATACCTTTCCAACGAATGCTAAAACGTTGAAATCAGTTCTTGCGTTCTGGAGTTTTAGCGTCAGGAAGGAAAACCCGACTTATTTTCATATTTTCCTGAATTTTCTTCGCTATAAACCTCACGGAGCCCGAGACCTTTCCAACGAATGCAAAAACGTGGAAATCGGTTCGTGCGTTCTGGAGTTATAGCGTCAGGAAGGAAAACCCGACTTATTTTCATATTTTCCTGAATTTTCTTCGCTATAAACATCACGGAGCCCGAGACCTTTCCAACGAATGCAAAAACGTGGAAATCGGTTCGTGCGTTCTGGAGTTATAGCGTCAGGAAGGAAAACCCGACTTATTTTTATATTAGAGATTAACTTTCGAACCAACTGACTCCTCGAAAGTCAGTATCTGGCACTTGACGCATGAATGCGTACAGCGTCCATACAGTGACATTTTTGTAAAACCTGACACCGCTTGTACCCGAGTCATTTTAGATCACTCTCTTCGATTTCTGTTTTTTTTTTCGTCTTTAGATTCTTCTTTGTATCAATAACAAAGTAAGGAGATGCAAAAAGCCAGACTCCGGAAGTGCACTTCTGAAAAATTTGAATAATTTGACAGTGATTCTACAGGAATTTTTCCAAGATTATTAGTCAAGTATGAAAATGAGATTTTGATATTCATATTTCAAATTTCATATTTTTTTGGTTATATTTCGTTTGAAAAAACATGATTGAATGAGTTCAATTACAGTGTTAATTCGTTGAATAAATCGTTGGTACTTCTCTTGGCGAATTTATTCGATTTTAACAATAGGTAGAAAATATTATTATCTCATTTTCGTACTTAGCTAATAATCTTAGAAGAATTCCTAGAACCAGTGTGAGTTTTTTAGATATTCAAAAACTGCTCGTTACAGGTTGGGTTTTTTTTTCTCTCTGCGTTTTCTCTCTTATTAGCTAAATGGAAACCTTAAACAATCAGAAGACCCCCCCCCCCCCTCCGGGTCGTCAATGACCTTGTAATAAAAAATCATCAAAGTCGAAGAGACTGAGGCTCGAGGGCTGCTGAGGATGATTTAATCTCGAATATAGTTTATTCTAATTTATTTTCAAGATCATTGGCTTGCTTTAACGCGACCAATGGAATAAAAACTGAAAGATGCTATTTTGTATCCTATGAATAGCTTTTTCTCAAGAATATAAAGAAATTATTGCGTATGTATTTTTAATTTACAATCTTTTGTTCGGAGGTTCTTGCAAGTGTGGCGCTGAAGTGAGGTGTTCAATTGATAATGAATCGGACGATCTCAATACAAAATTCGAGTATCGTATAATTAAAACAGGAGATGGCGAAGCCTGTGGTAAGCGTCAACTTCGCGGTGTAAAAAGGCAACAAATAGCTGCTGAGCTTCACCATAAATCAGTAGATGTATCTAGAGCAGAGCAAAGGAGAGCACTGCAACGTCATGGGGATCCAGATCCACCACTTTTATATTCAGACACGGTGCTCAGGACAGCCAAACACCAGTATATCGAATCCAAATATTTACATAAAAACCCGATAGACGCTCTGAAAATAATGAAGAGAACAGCAGTAGGAAAAAATATCATTCAGAGTATAGGCAACGATCCCTTTTTTATTCATATTTTTTCCAATCATCAAATGAGACTATGGAATCAATATTCGCAAAAAGTTCCTCCTATAATAGACTCGACATCAGGGATAGCAACGAAAATTTTACACGCACCGGGAGAAAAGTCTCATTCACTATTTTTGCATCTTGCCGTAATTAACTGCGAGTTGGGTCAGTTTTCGGTATCCGAAGCTATTACGGAGAGACAGGACTCCGTCACGATTGAACATTGGCTGAAAAGAATTATTCAATCAGCGGGCAATTACCCGATCAAGTGGTGCGTAGATACATTTTTAACGATGTTCTTGCATATTTTGAAAACCGTCCAAAGGGGCGAATCCTACATTTCTCATCTCTCATCGCTTCGTAGTGCCAAATCTCTGTATTTATTCCATCATCCAAAAGAGACGTAGTCGGCTTGTGGTTTTTTTTTCAAGTGGCAGGCTGATCTGTATGGGCTTTAAAGATTCTCTTGAACTGTGCCCGATTCATTCCGTTTTGTTAACCTCTAAATATATTTTGATTCATGTTTAAACTGATCCAAACGGGTACAGAAAAATTACGAATAACTAATTCAGTATCTGGATTGGATATTAGCGTAATTGCTCATACATATACCATAAACATTTATTGTTGAACAATGACATGAAATTTGTTTGAAAATATATCGACAGAATATTACAGTAATGAAAATAGAGTCCTTCTTATGCTCATTATAGAGATTTTGCAATGTAGCAAACACCAATGTGCATTAACTGATTGTAAGTTTACCATTTGCAGATCTGTGACTCCTCGAGGGCCTTGCTAACTGCATGTATATCTGCTTTTACAAATTATTTAACAATCGAAGAATATTGCGATGCATTTAAAACTGACGCTTCATCGATGTGCAACAAAACGTTAGTATCCATAGACGTAGCTCATTATATGAAGCTGTGGGTTAATTTTTTGAAATCGAAAAATCGGTGGATCAAAGCCTTTTACTTAGCAAGTATAGGTCGATTGATTTTAAGTAAGGACGATAAAGATGCCAGAGACTTGATAATAATGCTCCTGACGGTAGCTCTGAGCAAAACTGATGGCAAATTGATGGAAGGCAACAAAGTGACATTATGTGAAAAGTATAAAAATCATTTGAGAGCCATTATAACAGGCCAGTTGCCCCAGTACGAAAGGATGTGTGATGAAGTAGAAACGGACACGAAAAGCGATGACTCTGGAGTTAGTGAAGGTTCAGACGATAAAAAAAATAACGTGATTGAAGGCGTAACAAAAGACAAAAGAGAAAGAATACAAAATCCGAAAACTATAAAAACGTTAAAAATGCCGAGTACGCATTCAATCGCGTGGAAAAGATGGGCTTCAGAAATTGAGTCGGAAGTAAAAACGAAACTGAAAGATGAACTTGGCGACCACGACAATGCACATTTCGATCTAAAAATTGCGGAAAGATTGATGAGAGAAGTTAGATATCTACCAATGTGGTCTAATCTTTACAATACAAAGTTCAACATAGATAATGTTCGCCCAAGTTCGAGTGCCGCAGTTGAATGTGAAATAAAAAAAAAAAAAAACAATGTACTGAATAATGGAGAAAAGTATTCGAGAGTAGATGCTACCGTCGAAAAAATTATCAAATTTAATGACGGGAAATTGAGAATCTTATCGGAAAATGATGACATTAAAAGTGACGTGACAATAAACAAAATCGAAGCCAATGAAGGAGTTGAAGAAACCAAAACGCCGAAAATGTTTGAAATGAAAACGAACAATGACACTAATTCAACAATAAATACTAAACCAAGCAATAAGCCATTTTTGAAAAATGAAGAATCACCATTACATAATAAAAAATCACGGGATTATTCCTTACGATTGAAAAAAGTTAAAGATATCGTTGTCTTTCAAGTTGAATTGCCAATGCGAGACTTTGGAACATCTGATCTGAAGGTAAGAGTATTCGTCGTAATTACCCCACCGATTGATTGTGTACAATTATCAGTTACATACTTCTCTATTTGTAGTCGCTAACTATACGATAGCTTGACAGTTAAAATATAGTTCTATAAATAAATTGGACTAAATATAATTATGCTCAGTACATTAGGTGAAGTGTCCTTCAATTTTAATGAATTTGAACGGATGACGTTTCACGACGGAAGAGAATCTGCGAAAACTGACCAACAATCGACATCGAATGAGCTAACCAACAATACACAAGAATGTTTAGCTTGTATGCGAGGTGATCAGCCCGAAGGAGCGCATTCTTGTAGGATATGCCTGAAAAAAGTACACACACTACCAGGATGTTCGATAGAAATAGAGAAAAAAAAAGAAGGTTATGGTCAGCGAAGATTGTGCATAAACTGCAACAGCTCGAGAGATATTGAGTATAAACTGGCTTCAACTGAAATAGAAAATCACAGAGGCCTAGCACTGAGAGATTTGAAAAATGGTAACCAGAACGTTAAGAGGAGAAACAGATATTTGGGCCAAAGCGAAGATAAAATTTCGGACATGCTGCTGTATGATTTCAACGATAAAGAAAACTTACCAATTTTGAAAAACGGAAATGCTATGAAGATGAGGTTTGTTACGATAAATGGGGAAAAATATTCTTTCAGGCATACGTGTGCAGTAGATAGCATCTACCAAATTATTTTAGCCGGTGCAATAAATCACGCACATTTCCGAGATTACGTAGTCGCTACAGCTGGTAACAATGAATTATTTGAAATTGTGGCTGCCACATTGAAAAACGGGATAACGGCAAATACTTACAGACTAAGAGGTCGTCTAATGTTGCACTTTAAAGGCATCGAAATTCGTAAAAAGACAATCGAAACCGTTCGATGTGCACTACACTTCAAACTACATTTTAAAAAATCAACCAAGCATTGTACAAAAAATCACATGCGTAAACGAATGCGAAGAAATAATTCATAAAAGGTATTCCATTATTCTCCAAATCAATCAATTGAAGAACAATAAAAACTTTTTCAAAGTCATGAGAGAAAATATGACTAGAAAAAGTCGTTGCATGAACTGCCGAGCAGAAGTAGGGATTGAGATCACTATTGGTGAGTCAACTGTTAGTCACCGGGTCATCCATAATGATAAAATATTTAAAAAACTGAATTTTTCACACAATCGATCTACGTTCATACATTTTAGGTACAATGATATGTATTGAAATCTACGGATTAATCGAAAGGAAGTTATACAGGGTCGCTTGTTTCAAGTGAAACACCCCAATATCTAGAAAACTTTGCGGGATACGAAAAAATATTTCTCGAAAAAGTTGTAGGGTTCAAAAAGGGAAAAAACTTGGTGTTCTTTGAAATTTCCCAAAACGACCTTGTCGAGGTCAAATCGAGGTCAACATGGTTTTTTCAAATGGAATGCCATATTTTCGTTCCGCGAATCAGATAGTGTAGAAAATTTCGCGTAGAACATACATGAAACTTTTTTTTATTGGATCAAAACCTGCGGAGATAACGGCTGATTAGAGGTAAAATGTCAGCGCGTCCACGACTATCTCTTTGGGTGCATGGACTTTCCTTTCCTTTGATTGGTGTTGAAATCTTTCTGTTCAAATTGGAAAGATAAGAACGACAACAACAACAACAGGAACAATAATTATAGCAACGAAAAGTTTCTTTATTAACCGATAATAATTAGCCTGATAGTTAGGATAGTAGCTCATTTCTTTTGGCTTGGTATAAAATTTGTGTTCTAGTATTTCTCGGTTTAATACAATTGGAATTAAAACATTATTCTCCGTAACAATTTTCGAATATCTACATTTTTCTAATTTCACATTTGAACAATTTCACATTATTCATTTATTTCTTGTATAGTTGTTTCCGTTAACTTGACCTACTTGAATATAATTTTTTCCGGCGGTTTTATATTGACAATAATTATCGGTATTTCTCAATCTGTGATTCAAGTTTTTCCAACAACCGTAACAATACGTACTGATAAGAAAATCTTACATCCAATAGAGTGTAAATGAACAACTTCACCGCAAGAAATTTGTCTCTACTTTAGGAGAGGACACAAATGTCACTCAACAATGCGAGTACGCTAATGAGAGGTCAGTCACAAAACGAATTTCTTCGGGATAAGTATACCGAAATCGCGTGTGAAAAATTATTGGCTTTGCGGGATTAACTTTAGTATGAGTTGTAACGTGGCGTTTTCAGCCCCGTTACTACGGGACCCAAATCTCCCAGAAGTTCTTCCCGTTTTTCGTTAATGATATAGAAAACTGCAGCACGCCGAAACGAATCACCAAGGCTAAATTGGAATAAGAGATATTCCGTATATTAAGCTAATTTTCGTTGTTGTTCCGAATATTCTCTTACGTGACCTGGGAAAATACCGACGAGTTGAGCCAAGGACGACCTACGACGACCTCCCGGGCCCTTTCCTCCAAGGATACAACTCTGACGTCATCCGTGCCAATCAAAATACCGATGTGCACTCTTCCGCGGTGGACCGGACCACCAGCTGATGACAGCATCGCCAACATCTCCCGCCTCCCGATCTACCGAATCGCTACCGGCGTATAGGACCGCAAGACGACCCGTCCACGATCTCCCGCTAGACGATAGTTGCGTAAGACGCTCTGCTATCGACGAATGGATGCTACGGAAGGCGGCGTATGGGGTGGCATGGATCGAGTAGTGTCACCTCCCGTCCCGTAACTTACTGGCCAGGAGCCAGACCAAAATAACATCTACCGTTCCGGAACTGATCCCGTCACCGGGTAAAACTTGGTAACCTCCCGAGATGACGTTCTGCCTAGGAAGACATGTAGGAGCCGAGGCACAAGTGAGCCCAGGCCTACATTCTGACTCCCGAGACGACATAGGATAGAGATGTTGCTCTTGAAGATGAGGACTCCAAGTGCCTGAGTCGACGCAGCCTTGGATGGCCTTCCGAACGCAGACAGCCAGCCGGTCAGTACTCAAAAGCGAGCGCGGCCGATGAGGAAGCATGGATGATGACGTCAGAGAAGAGGAGAGGCGCCGAATAGGCAAATTCAATTGTCACCCGAAGAATTGCGCCCTAAACCTGTGGCCTGATTAGGAGAGGGAATCGCCAATCCGGACGATTCCCGAGAAAGAAGATCCTGGACACCGGCGCTCAACTCGTCCTACTCTGCGAGATACCGTTGTACCGACAGGACGTTTTTGGTGAGATCCTTCCCCACAAGTTAAGATCTTCCTTTTCCGCTTTCCTAAATCTACAGTCTCTTCACCGTTTTTCACCGAACATCTACCGCTACCGTTGAGTTTAGATTTATTCCCATCCGCCCTTCAGTTTCACCAGTATCTTTAAAACTAGAATCAGTAGTTAAAGTATTTTTATTAGGTTAGAATCAGTGGGTGCCGAACTCCTTCAATAAGGTTAGGTTTCCCACCTTCTGAGAGAGGCACGACGTGGCCACGTGAGGATTGAGAATTGCCTTAAAGTATTACGTATTTTTGTTTGATTGTTTCGTAAGTCGGTGGGTACTAGCCCCACTGCAATTTGGCACGGTCCGGTCCGTTCACGTATTCCGGTCTTGGGCAATTCTGCAATTCCTCCTGGCGCACCTCGTGGCCGAATTAAGTTATCGGACGTTTTGGAATTATCGTTATCTGAGTCTATAGTTTGGTTTTCTACCGTTTCTCCCGTGCATTTGCTGCACGTGGCATCAGTTAATACGTGCAGTCATTAAGTAAAATTTAAGTAATACGTTAAGGAAGCGTCGGTGATATTTGGTGATGCTGTATGGTATTTTGCTATGATTTATGTAATACTCTCTCTCGTATTAATTTGTTATTTTTATGGGTGATTTGTTACCCCTATTAATATTTCGTTCCGTTACGTTCCCAAATAATTTGGAAAATCTATTGTCTGTTACCGTCGAGTAGCCACGGAAAAGCGCTCCGTGTAAAACCGCGCCTTTTCTCCCGCTCGTAATTATCGCACATTCGGATAATTTGTAAAAGGATCAGTAAACTCTCTTAGGCCTTTCGAATATCGAAATTATAATTTCGTACTACCGTAAATGATTTTCTGCTACCGTTAAACGAATTATGTTTCGTTACTCTCGACCTATTGTAAATCCACCGATTCTGTATTTTCCTGCCGAATTTGTTAAAATACAGTATCCCGTAATTACGAATTTGGTTTTGCGTTATCGTTATTTTATTTGCTCCCGAATTGTTGTTGTGAATCCACGCCACTCTACCATTTTTTTCGCTGTTGAACAGCCTGTGCCTAGCCAGCCACTCCGCCGGATCTGCATTCGTTCATTCTGTAACTTTTGTTAATTCGTTAAGTGAAGCGACAACGCGTCTGGCGCCCAACAATCTTTTCGTTCCGTTTTCCGTTTTTCGTTTCTTTCAGATCGCGCTGAAGACACGTGGATGTTTCCCGGGTCCAACCCGCCTGGGGAAAATTAAAACCCTAACGTCGCAGTACGTTGCTACGCTTCTCCCGTCGAGATCAAACTATTTTTTTTTTTTTATTTCATGTTGGGCGCCAAATCGTTTTAACGATCAATGAAATTCAATGAAATAGAAACTCGGGATCTCAGGGCGTTTGGAAATACATCTTGGGTGAATTGAATGAATTAAGAAACAAGGACACGCAGAAAGAAAGGATTGAACGAGGATATTCATTTTTATCAAGAAACAATGATCAAAATTTGAACATTATAACTAGATTTGGACCGGACTGTTCTTCAAAGGAACAGGAATATTTTTTGATATAATATTTGGATTGATTTTCTAGGATTTATTAATCTAGGTATGAGGGAAAACTAGACAGGCAGAGAGGCTGAAGTTCTGTCCGCGATGCTGTTAATCACCCTTGTTGGTGGCTATACCCCGTTTCTACCGGTCGAGGGATTTTCATCAAACCTCTGATCGTGACTATTAACTTGAAGTTGAGGATTTCATTCATGTGAATCTCCTCAAAAATATATGGATTGTGTCAGCCGAGACAGGCCGAAGGACCGAGGTACGATCCGCGATGCTGGTCAACCCGACCCTACAAACAAGTGAGGACAGAAGGCCAAGACAGGCAGAAGGACCGATACATTTAGTATTTAATTTTTCATGGCTGTCACGGTTCCTGCGAGGAACTCGTTTTCCAAGACAAACGAATGCATCCTCACTGATTATCACCCATACGGCTTTAGAGAATTATTTTCAATGTTAATAATTTCATATCAATTAATCCTATTTCTCATAGGCTAGGTAGGGACCATCGTGCGGCACGTTACAACGTATATATGCTAACACAACGCCACTCTTATTTACAGAGGTCCTCTAGACTCGTAGCCGCGTGGTGGCGATGCACCGAATTATGCCAAAATAATCACGGGCCCACGGCGGTAGTCGAATTCTTTATCCTTTTTACATCTTGCCCCAAACCAAGGTATCCGCCTAAATTTTTGACCACAAAGGTTTCACTTCGGAAAAGCATGAATGCCCCAATTATGGATAAATAATGAAATATATCTTACCTTTGTGCCTAATATTTATTGCGGCTCCAACGTGGTACCGAATACCAGCGTGATTCAATTTGCTTATCAGGCATTATTACACAATTAACAATTCGTCACTTTATTTCGATGTAACAAGTGGTTGTGATCACCGTAATTAGTACGGACATTACGCTCACAGTGCGCGGTGCTGAACTTCGGCATGAACAAATGATTTTTTCAATACATGGCAGCGACGCCGTTGCGTAAGGTACCTGCTTTTATCAGTTGAAAGTCATTTTTAAACAAAACCTCGTGGGTGCAAGTTGACTGACAATGAGCTGATTGAAAGAGTAACAAAAAGTGTATAGAAGCGGTAAAAGAAGAAAGTATTCGTTACATATTTATTGTACTATGATATGATCCGTAAGGTACGTCTTGTTATCGGAATACGTAGGATAAAAAAAAATAATAAATAAATGATGATTCTGGGGCAAGGCGTTTGGATCCAGGCGAAACTTGATTCACAATATTGGATGTCACGTATTTACGAGATATGCTACGCGTTCTCGAATGGTTTCTGGTTATTGCACGTGTCTTCCTTTCGCTAATTTGCGACATGTATATTTTTGGTATATCTCTTGTTCTGACCCAGTCAGGAACACGCTTCATGATAATTGAGCTCGATTTAATATTTCCTCTACCCATGATCGATTCCTTCTGGGCATTGCTGTCAAAAAAACGAATTCATCACCTATCGACAGCATGTGGTTTTCATGGTCGCGAACCTTTCGTGCGTAACGACCAAACTACGTTGTCGACTATAGGTATATCGCACAAGCGTACTTCGTACATAGCCAATTTTCAGCATACTCATAGTTGTCGGCATAATACCAGATACCGAATTATTTATCGGTATCATTTTAAGAATATTTCAATACAATGTATCATGGGAATTTTCTCGCAGATGGAAGCAATCTTTACGAAACGGGCTCGAACCGAACCCGAATCCGCCGACGAGCGGGTGAATACGAAGGAGGGTCCAGCAGAGGCGACGGCTTCGACCGCAGCGGAGGTGGCAGTTTCGACTGCGGCGGGGTCCTCGGGCGAAGCGGCGACGGCGGAGCTCCAGGTGAATGAGGTGACAGCTCCATTCCCTAATAAGAATAGTTATTTTCACGTGAATTTATTCATGTTAAGAAGGCATAGAAACCAAGTCTTTAGCTTGTGAATAGCATTTTTGGTATATTGTCGTGCGTTTCGTCAATCCGAAATGCGTGACAATTCTATCTTCGCTTTATATTTATTCTCGGTTTATGAAAACACCAGTTATTTTTTCGGAGAGTTCGAATATCTACGCAATTTCAATAACAAAAAAATCGTGACTCTTCAAAACCAAATCATCGAAGGAAAATTATGTAGCACTCAGCTTCACAATTCAATCAATCTTGGTTTAGTGGAATAAAACTCCATAATTTTTTGACTAACATTTTTCGGAAGAAATATATGAAAACTCACAATTTCATGATTTATAACAACGCTTCCCAGTTCGCACTTTTTGATAACATAATCTAATATTTTTATTTTTTTAGGGCCTCCCGTCATGGAACCATCGGCACCCCCGCATCCTACTGCAGACGACGTTTACCGTCACCGCGGGAAGCGTGCCGGCCGGCATCTTTCGGAGCTGGACGGTTCCTACGGCTGGGGGAAAAGAGCGACGGAGAGCGAGGATGACGCCGCAGCAAAGCCGGCCGCCAAGCGTGGGTGGGGTCAGGGGTGGCGCGGCAATGGTCAGGAGGGGCAGAGCAGGGGGGACAGGAGAGACAGGGTAGGGATAGGGCGGGCAATGACAAAAGCACGTCCTTATCAGGGGACAGCTCCTATTGCGATAACAGAGTGAACTTCTGAGTATTACAAGTAACTTATTCTGTTATCCCAATCGACCGACTTGGCGGATTTGTAAACCAAGACCACAAATTTACGGTAGGTCAAGTTCTCGGCAGCTGACTTATTCATATTGGGATTACCATCCACAAGATGAAGGATTGTTTATTTCCGGATGAATAGTTCTGATTCTTGTGGATGAGAATACCGATATGGACAAGTGAACCACCGAGAATTTAACCTACTGTGCATTTCTGGTTGTGATTCACATTGTACCGAGCTCGTTGGTTCGGCAGTTATGATTTTCAGGTAGGTGGGTTGTTCAGAAATAGGGAGAAAATGGGGTTGGGAGTATGGGGTTGGATATATACATGCATCTCATATATTTCCCGTATTTTCTAATTTGGGTCTTCGCCCACGCCATTGCCACCGACTCAGCTGTAAAGTAAACAAATGTAGTGTACGATAGCTGCTCGAGAGCGATCTTGCTCTCCGACAACCCATCTAAGCCTTGAGATAGTCTGTGATATATTTGAAGGATATTACTAATCCGGAATTGTGATTCTCAATGGAGCAAGTATAACTGTGAGAAGATTAGAACTTCGACATGTAAGATTTGCAAACCATTGGAATCTGCTAGTTGCCCTCGCCAAAGACTCAGCTGTAAAGTAAGCGAATGTAGTGTATGACAGCTGCTCAAGAGCGGTCTTGTTATTCGAAAAATAGCCGAAGCCGTAAAAAAAATTGTGATCTATTTTGAAGGATCTAATATGTTGTACTATGCATATCAATGTTATTACTCTTGAAAATATTCCGGCAAGACGTTTTATGTTTTTTGTAATGTATGTGCTTTGTGTACGGCATGAATATTAGGAATACATAGGGTCTGTTTATTATAGTTAGTTTGCTATGTCTTGTTCTACGAATATTTATATGCTATAGTGAAATATTTTGACCGAATTATAACTTGTTATCATTCGAATCTCAATTTAGGATGTGTATGAATGCATCATCAATTTCATGCCTGGAATTACTAATATGAAGTTGAAATATGCTACCATCTTGCTTATAGTTTTTCGAAATTCTGAAATAAATATCACCTACATCATTATTGTTGGTGTTGAGAAAAAAGCAATACCAACTAATCTATTACAGGTAAAGAAGGAAAGTAAGTTAGCGACAGTAAAGAGAAGACTAGAAACATCTAGACATAAAAGGCAGAGAAGGTAGTAGAAATTACTAGAGGAGAAATATACTAGAAAGATCTGGACTATAGTACAAGAATATATAAAGAGCGCTATTGTACCATGTTAGTCAGTCAGTAGGTAACAGTAAGCTGTGTCGAACACCAAAGATCAAATACTATTCAAAATTAAAATAAAGATTGAATAAGGAGTTGATTTTATTAAGTACATAAACCTAGAATCTCTAACAGTTGGCAAATTTTGCAATTAGACTCGTGCCAATCGCAAAATCAGAACTGTTCTAACATTCAGACATGCGAAATTACAACAGATATCAATTCCGCAAATACGAATCCAGAATGGATTCATGATACGCGGTTGGAGCGCGCGGTGCAGCGGAAAATTTTAACACTAGTGTACCGTATGTGGGCCTGTCTAAAGACAATATGGCCGACCGAAAAGCGTAGAGTTGTCGGATATTTGCTAGTTTTAAGTATTCGAGCGTATTTTAGACTTTTCCAAAAAAGTAAGAGGTGTATTTTCGTTTATTCATAGCTAGGATAGTGCGCTGGGTAGTCAAAGTGGTGAGCAAGTAATTTTATAGTTTTTTACTTTTAAAACCTGATTTTTCCGACCAGCGCACATTCCTACCGAAGAATAAAGAGATATGCACCTCTTGCTTTTCCGAATACGTCGATATCACGCCCGAATAGTTAAAACTTTGATATCTCGCTTTGAAAATGATACATACATATGTTGGTATCCAAGACCCTTAAAGATAACAAAAACATAAATCATCCGATGCATAACATAAAATTATAAAGTGATGGAAGTGTTTTTCCCGGAAGACTAAGATAGCTATTTGGATAACCAATAGTACGCTGAATTAAAATACGAAGCTATTTGTGACGACTGATTCACCAAATAATAAAATAGAAAAAAATTCAGCTTCGAGCAAATCACGGCAAAGTTCTCTACAAATACTAATGAAGGAAATGTGGTTTTTTGTGTGGAAAAGATGAGGGCCCTAACATTTAAAAACCCTGAAATTGTTCCAGGTATGCTTAATGACTGAAATATTCCCCCCCCCCCCCCCTCCCTCTACCCGAAACTTTGAACGCAACAATCTGTATCCCTGAATAACGACGAGCATTCAATTTATATGACGATACCCAACAGTTTCTGTTTTTTTATCATGCAATGCATTGCTCAGACAGAAAAACATTTAGAAAATACAATGCTTACCTCGTCTACGAATACTATGTATCGAGATATGAACTGAAAGCTACAAGGTGGTTTCAAAAGTTGGAGAAAATAAAAACAACTATACCCGTTATAATTGATTCAAATCAGTTGATTAGAGAGCAGTGAGAGATAGACTCAAGAAACTTGAAACGAATATGGATTTTACAGTATAAAATGTCATGCTAGAGAGACAAAAACCACTTCGGAAAAGAATTTCAATAAAATGCCAATTACTTTGTATTATCAGGCAACAGCACAGTGCGGAAGGTAAAGAGTACTCAGCTATCATTGGTCAATGCCCCACTAACTACACATGTACTCAAAAACGAGGCGGTAGAATTTAGGCGCTTACGTCCTTATTCAGTAGTGTGTCCACCAACCATGATTTTCGAGTACAATATGCATTCGACGGTTCATCGAACCAACAATTGCCTCAAAATACTCTGGCCTAGCGCGTAGTTCTTCCCACTTCGCTTTGACTCGAAGATTCAGGCCTTCCTCCCACTCTCTGGCAACAGGCCTCCAGCCTCGGACCATTCCAGACCAACAGTTTTCCATTGGATGGAGATCCGGGCATTTGGCTGGCCAGTCGAACCGCTGCAGTTCTGGGTGTGCTCTGTACTAGTCCTGCACGCTTCGGGCTCTGTGCACTGCGCTATTGTCCTCAACAATACGAGTCATGGGCATATCTTGGGCCGGGTATATTGCCCTGACAGAAAGAAGCAATGCATTTTCTAGAATATCAATGTATTGCTCGGCATTCATGTTCCACGTTATTTACACTAATTTTTCTGGACCAGCAGCCGAAATCCACCCTCAATACGCTGCACTTACGCGTCCACTGTGATGCGCCGCTACAACATTTTGAGAATTGTAGCGTTCCCGATCTTCCCTACACTAATTCAATCGGCCATCCTCATCCGAGAAAAGAACTTTCTCATCGTCAAGAACTGCTATACTCCATTTCTCGTCGGTGATCGTCAGCCCTTGGAGTGCCAAGCTGATCCGGTCTTCCCGATGTCCGTTGGTGAGGTCCATCTGCTTCACCACTCTCCTGCACGTCAATCCTGCTTCCTTTATTCGGGCTCGGACGATCCAGGGGCTGGCAGCGACTCCCACGGTGGGACCGACAACGGTTGCTGCCTGAAACGGATCAGCTCTCACCTGTGTTACAATAATACAGCTGATGAAAAAATAATTGTTTGAAGAAATGCATGGATTCAAAAACAAGAGAAGAAATCAATAGGCCTGATGAAGAAAAACAAACCTGATCCTCAACAGCTGTAGTTTGGCGAGCAGCACCATTGCCTCTTTGATGGTCCTACAGTCCCGCGATGCCACCTTCTCTGAACTTTTGGATCCAGCGCTTTGCTGTAGAGACGCTGATATTGACTTTGGCTACAAAGATCAGATGGTCACAAAAATCGACTATATTGATTGATCAAGACAGCTTCTTCTACTCTTCATGAATTATTTCACCTGCTATCGCTCGAACCGACACACCGGACTCCCAGAGTCCTCTCATCTGCCCACGCTTGGTTTAATCCATTTTATCACGAGATTCATTACTTTCGATTTTTTTGCGTAATGCAATATGAATCTCCTTAACAACGCATTAACAAGACAAAAGAGTAGTGAAATCTCGTGTTTAAATGTTTTTCAGTTGCGCATGCACTTGTTTCTCGCGCGTTGTCAATTGTTTTTGAATCCATCCCTGTTATTGGTAAATCACCCGCAGCTTTTGCATTCTACTAATGATACATTTCTCACTCCTGATGATTGACCTATAGACTCGAAACCATCGACCGAGCATTTAGTCGGCTGCAGTATGGCTGCAGTGAAGCCAAGACAGAGAAAGCGAACACGCTCTATCTCTCTCGCTCAGGTTATATGAAAAGGGAACTGGAGGCGGGTCTCAACCCCTCTATAGACACTTTCGCACATTATATGACACTGATCTGAGTGTTTACACGCCATACCTTTGCCTACATGCGGTATAGTTCTAACCTTTTCTCATCTTTTACTCGTCATATGTGTTGCTTTCGTTCTTTTTGGATGCAGTTTGTGGTGATGTTAGGGAATGGAAGAACATAAATGAATGATCAAACGATAATAATGCCAGTGTTCTCATTCAGTACGTGTCAACAGATAAGAACAGTGACTTAAATTTAGTACTCAAAAATAAATAAATATTATTGGTCAGCAAATAGGATCAACTTGTTGTGGTGTGCTCTTATTCTAGAGAAGCAGTCTCGTTCAGAAGCTGCCTCATGATGAAGCCGAACCTGAAAATATTGCCTGAGAATTGCACAAATAAGCTGATGTCGGTAGTCTGACAGCGATTCTTGATCAAGCATGTGATCGGCATTGACAAATATGTTTTGCGGCAAAATTCTCAATGCTTGCCGTATAAGAGTAGTGCAGATATCTTCAACAACAAATATATTTGGTGTATTCCTCAAGATCTTTTCGGCAACTTTGCAGACTACTCCAACATCTCGACTGACAATGAGTGTGATCAGTTTTCCTCTGCATTATCGTTTCTGCAGCAGGCACGAAGCAGAATCCATCATAAGGCTTTCGATACATAGTTCGCAAGTTATTTTTCTCCGGATGAACCGAACAAGGTATCCGGCAATGTAGGATACTTCTTCTGAAGCGTACTTATTCCAAGACCATCCTGAGGGTGCTTGATAATCGTGGTCCAAGAATACGATGCTAGTTAATTTAGTGACATCAAAAGTATCGTCTGATTTGGCTGAATTTTGATCATTTTCTGTGCCAGGTGCATGTAATAACAGTGTTTCTGTTCAATTTTTGGAAGGTAAATTAATCTCACCCTAATTATTTAGTATAAATTGAGTTTATTAGTCCGTAGAAGTGGTAGGCGTGTGGCTGCAACCGCTCTCCGATCGAAATAGTACAACAAAAATATCCTCATGCGACCAACAAGGCCTTCTCGCAATAGATCGCGCAAGTGCATTCAAGGCTAGTTGTCCTCTTATCCCACACAGTGTTAATCATTTACGCGCGCATCTCTAATGATGCACACAGCGTCTTAACAGTACCGTCACGGGAAATACAATCGCCTGACATAGGGATCATGTCATTCACATGTGTCATCAAGTGCTTTTATGCTGATTTGAATTGTCGACAGCTGGGGTTGCTGTTAAAGCCTCTTTTTCGCCGAACACAGAAAAAAAACGTTTGAACATGATCCTGAGTCATCTTGTACGTGAGAACATATGATATACGACCCTCCTAAAACATGTATTGTGCTAAGCGGATGGCACTTCTGATGCATAGAATCAATCCCAGAAATCCAGTTGTGCGCCTACTATGAAGAATAGAAATGTTTCCTTTCCTGACCACATCCATTAGCTGTAACCCTTCGATGTTAGAAATGAAAGTTTCAGCTTTTACTTGAAGCTCACCAATGTTTGCAGGTGTGATGCACCGTTGCGACTGATTTTTGCAATATTTGTTCCGAGAGTTAAGGTCAAAGATATTGAACATGGCACAAAACTTTGCAGTGGTGGCAGCTCCGGAAAATTCAGGTAAATGAATATCCTTTCCACAAAATTCCAATGCATCTGCGACGCTTTGACTAAGGGCCTGTGCTGCGAGCTTGACTTTCATTTTTTCTTTATGAAAGTCAATGTGCCTGCGTCGAACATTCATTGCGGCATGAAACCCTTGTTTTCCTCAAACGTTCACAAGTTCTTGCATGTATCATTATTTCACCACTCTTTGTGGTTCATCCAAAATATCAAAAGCTGAAAGAGTGTTTCTAACCAGATTCAGCATGTGACATGCATCAGGGAACACAAAGACCAGTGAGTTGGTAACTGGATGTAGAGAAGAACATTGCATTGTGTCCTAATTCATCTTTGCACCAAGAATCTCAACCACCGTAACATAAGTGGATGCACCGACAAAGGTCAGACCAACAATATCTATATTATGCTTATGCAAAGCTGTAAGACATTGGGTAGTGACATTAGCTCTTTCTTTACCAGTCATGCTATGGATGAAGTAGTAGGTGATGGGAGTTTTGAAATGACCGTTAATATTCACAATCAAGATTCGCAGTAGCGAATCGCCGCCAAGTACCCGTAGGCTCCCCCCTTATTACTTTTTTGCTTTTTTTTGAATATTTTTCTCCCCCTCCTTTCAACATTTTTTTTCTTTTCTTTGTTTGCGATGAATTTTCAAACCCCTAATTTCCCTGATCTTTTCCGATTTTTCATCAATTTTTTCATCCTATTTCAATTTTTTTTTCTTTGCTGACCTGAGATGTTAGCGGCGGGCGCTAGCCGAGAATCCTTCGCCCGGCCGATCCAGTTATACCTGCATACGGCATGTCATAACTTTGAAACCACTTGATATTTTTCAACGCCTTTCAACCATCAAAAAAGCCTCGCCGAACGACTCCACTCGCAAGAATTGGGCGAAATCGGTTGAGTAGTTGCTGAGTTATTGAGGGTTGAAGTTGCTGAAAAATCACATTCTTCTTCTTCTTCCTGGTCGCAGGCATCGACTACGATATCGGTCGATCGGCCACATGGATCAAGTTGATTTTTGAAAGATACATTCGTGGCAACATGGCGAGGTTCCTTATTGTTTTTGAGCCAAATTTGTTTATAGGGTGATCCGCAATGACCCTATACGCTTCATTTGCATAATGCTTATGTATTGTGACGTTGCATTTGAGATTCAACGTCCCAGTAGCCGCCTAACTGAAGCAGATAACGAAATTTCGGCAGAAAGACGTCCGATAGACCGACAAAACCCTGGGAGAAATCAAAGTGACACTCATTAGGCAGGTTAACGTAGTTTTGATACGGTTTGTAATTTATGTTTGCATAACTCGGTAACTACGACTGAACGAAGACATCTGTACCGCATCCCGAACACATCTGTATCGCATCTCGAAGACATCTCTACCGCACCATGAAGGCATTTTGACCACAGCCGTGATCCTCTCAGTACTGCACCATGACTCTCTGCTAAGTTTGAATGCCGCTGTTGACTACCGCTATGTCGAAACTAATTGAATTAGAAAGAAAAAAAAAAAAAACTTGGAGTACGTAGTTCTTGGCGGGCTAATGTTATATTTCCCTGCGAGGATTCTGAATTTTTTCTCCTAGATAGCCCGCCAAGTCCTACTACCTCCGATTTTCTATTTTTTTTATTTTTTTCATTTTTTTTTTTAATTCCATTTATTTTTTCAATCTTTATTGTTTTTTGATGCATTGAATTGATTTTCAATAATTGCTTTCCAATTTCGTCATCTTCCAAATAATTATAAGGGTTGTTTTATTTTCATTTCAATCTCCTCGAGAATTTCTATTCGTGTAGCAAAGTTCCATGTACTTGGCATATCAATTGATTCGGATTCTTTTTTTTTCTATTATTCATGAATTTTTCTAATTAATCATCAGATATATTTTAATCGTAGTTACTGTTGAACATTTGATGTATTTGGCGAACTTTTTTGCACCGTAGGTGCCTTTTGTGGGATTAGAATTAACTCAAAAAAAAAAAACTTTTCACAAACAAAATAATTTACTGCGGACACATTGTTGATAAAAATGACACACACAAAGATGAAACTAAGTTCGATGTAATTAAAAAATTACCGAGACTGGAAAACGTGTCCGAAGTACGTTCTTTTGTTGGTGGTGTGACCTTTTACAGCGGATTTATAAATAATCGTAGCGAAATTCTACAACCATTGTACGAATTACACGAAGGAAATGCAAAATTTGTATGGAAAGACATACATGAAGAAGCTTGGTCTACTGCAAAAAAATTGTTCATCAACAAAAAGTACTTAGCGTTTTACGATCCCACGTTACCTTTAGTTTTATTTACAGACGCTTAACCACGTGGTGTTGGAGCTGTTCTATCGCATCGTTACGCGGATGGCTCGTAAAAAGTCATACAGTACATATCTAAAACGCTAAATCAAATGCAAGAAAAATACAGTCAAATAGACAAAAAAGCATTCGCGATTGTGTATGCTGTTAAACGCTTGCATTAATTTCTTTACAGCAATCAATTCATATTGGTCACTGATCACAGAGCGCTTACACAAATTATGAGTAAGAATGAAGCTCTACCTATATTTAGTGCATTGAGAATGCGACCTTACGCAATATTTTCACGTAGTTTTACCTATGAAATTGAATACAGACATTTAGAGAAGAAAAGTAATGCAGACTCACTATCCAGATTCCCTATTTCTGATGAAAGTGATGAAATTGTAACGGATGTAGTAGATGTATTTTACGCTGTTGTCATTGATACTTTACCGATTACAAACAAAGACATCGAACATGAAACGAAAAATGATCCGGAGTTGACGCGAGTAATTGAATTATGAAATAGCAAAAGCCAATGTACGGCCAAAGATACATCGAACATAGTCATACAGAGTTTAGCATAGAAAATGGAATTCTAGTCAGAAAACACCAAATTGTTATTCCGTCTAGCTTACGTCAAATGGTACTCAAAGAATTACAATTAGGTCATTTTGGGATATTCAAAATAAAAAATTTAGCAAGAAGCCATTGTTGGTGGCTTAATATTAACGAAGACATTGAAAACGTAGTTAGCAAATACGAAAATTATCAAATGCAAAGAAATGAATTGAAAAATGCGGAAACTCATAATTGGGAAACGCCGAACAAGCCATTTGAAAGAGTACATATTGACTTTGCTGGCAAATACCTTGAAGAATATTTCTTTATTATGGTAGATACATTTTCTAAATGGCTTGAAGTATACATTGTACCAAATATGCTAAGCGAAACTACAATTATACGCACTGAAATTCTTACGAGATACGGCATACCTAAAATACTTGTTTTAGATAATCGAACCTCAATCATGTCTGACACTTGCCGAAAATTCCTAAAATCTTACGGAATCTTACATAAAACAATTGCGCCTCACAAAGCTGTTACAAACGGACAAGCCGAAAGGAATGTCCAAACAATTAAACAAGTGCTCGCAAAAATTCCAGGAAACAGCAACAATTAGAATTAGAATTTATTATTATTATTATACTAAGTTATATCCGGGCGCTCAGTCCTCGTGGACCATTGTGCCCGAGTCCTTCGGGACACCTACATCGAGGGGAGGGTAGTTAGGTTGGCAGCTCTGGCAAAAAGTAGGAGCCTACCCACTTCCATGCCCTCTATCGTTTCGACAATTAAAATCACAAACTATTCTATCTCAATACCGTAATATGTCACATGCGAAAACTGGAATTGCTCCAGCGAAATTAATGTTCAATAGAAAACTAAGAACTAGACTAGACCTAATGAAACCGACCAAAGATGATAATAATAATTTCAATGCAAACGCCGATAAGAAATGTATTTACTTTGTCGTAGGAGATGGTGTATATGCCCGAAATTACACAAATGAAATTAAATGGCATAAATGTAAAATAACTCAAGTTGTCGGTAAATGACATCATATAGTTAAGTTGCCTGACGGCAGAATTTGGAAAAGACACGTCGATCAGCTTCGAATAGCTTGCGACACTCGCCGCGTAAGCGAGTTAGATTATATGCTACCAGAGCAACAGATTGCATTTAATGATGAAAATATAAATCCGAATGATAGTTCAGATTACGCATCCTTTATACGCGAAAATGTTAGCGCAAATTCGCCGATTTATCCTACAAAAGAAAATAATCCGCCCCCTTTTCGACGACCTATACGCAACATTGTGAAACCAGCTTACTCAAATTATTCTATTATGGGAGGCAGGAAGTAACTTTCTCCTTGTACAGGGGGAAGTGTTAGGTAGATATATTGTAAGAGCGCGAGCATGAGATAGATGTATATGTATAGATAGATGTACAAGTACGGATAGATATCGTGCACCACACCTACTGTACTGCTCAAGTGGACATACGCTCGCTACGGCTTACGCGTCGGTAGCCACGATACATTGTACTAACCCTCTACAGTAAATAGCAATAGATTACCATTATTACTACATTACGCATTCGTTATCACCATTCTACATACACAACAGCTGCTTAGGTCGTCATTTGAGAAATTGTAATTATTACAATGGTTCTCTGTGAAGTACTCTAAAAAATTTGTTGATCACAGCGATCCTGCAATTGCGCCAAATTTATCATTTACCGTAATAAAATGTGCAATTCAGCGTGCTCGTGCGAACTTGAGGCCACTTACACCCGCGACCCTGCGAGACCTCGGCCAAATCCTAACCAACCATAGACTCGTCCAATATATCTATGGAGGGCTGGTCGAAGGGGCCGGCGGATTTTTAGCAATAGTTTTCGCAAGCGACATCAGATTGCGACGACTGGGGACTGCGGGTGAAATCTACGTCGATGAGACTTTTGAACTAAGCTTTTTCAGAAAAAATAAAACCTCGTTCAAAATTTCCTCAGACTCTGGATATACTGCAATAAATATGCCACACGGTTTCAAAGGAATCGTTATCGCAAATGAAATTTAATTGTGATAAATTTTTCAGGTTGTGCCAAACAGCCCGCCGATCGCGCAACCATACATGATTCACATCCGCGTAATGGATACTGTATGTACGTATTTCTTTTATTCGCAACGGAACGTATTCTTCAATGCTTAATGATGATTCAACAAACGCATACAATATACATATGTATATGAAAATTTATATGAATGTTGAATTTCTGTCATGATCTTACGACCACACGTAATAATGAAAAATCATTCAAGTCTTCAGAGTGTTCCGAGTCTAAGGTTCAAAACGTTATACACTGCTCAAAACAATTAGAGGAGCACTCCTTCACAAGGTGGCCATATCCAAACAACTTGACCAGTGTTGTTGTTACTTTACACCGATTTGAGGGCGAACTTTTTCAGTTCATTGATGCAAACATACTCGGAATTTGCGTTTGTATTCAAGGGTAAGTATGGGTCAAGGGGGAAAGACTACCGAAACAAGAGTATATGAGCGCTGTTGATCATTCGACAGTCAACACTCTGACCGTGCTAATCGTGCAAAAAGCATTCAATTATTCTTCAAAACGCAAAATCAGACACTTAAGTGAAGTAGAAGTTGTACGTGCAGTAACTTTACTGCAGTTTGGGACATCACAACGTGAAACCGCGTTAGAGCTAGGAGTGGCTAGGTCCGTAATCGCTCGGCTATAGATTCGGTATCGTGAGACTGAAAATTACTCGCGAAGACGTGGGCAAGGTCGCCGCAGAGCCACAACACAGCGAGAAGATCGCTACCAACCGCTCCGCAACTGCCAAGGAGCACCAAAATGATCTGCTGAGAGCAACCGGGACGAGAATTTCGGACCAAACTGTACGCAGAAGACTTCGAGAGCAAGGTTTGAGATCGAGAAGACCAGCAACAGCACCTCCCTTAACAGCTAGGCACCGAAGAGCGCGCCGAGATTTTGCTCAGGTACATCGTGGATGGTAGCTTCGTCACTGGACGCCAGTGCTTTTCACCGATGAGTTCCGGTTTCGGTTACTTGGTTCTGATGGACGTCTACGAGTATATCGAAGACCTGGCGAACGATATAGAGTTGGCCTGTTTCAGGAAGTCACAAGATACGGTGGTGAAAGCGTCATGGTGTGGGGCGGTATCAGTATTACTGGACGTACTGAGCTTATAGTCATTCAAGGTGGTGCTTCGACGGCACAACGGTACATTGGGGAAGTTCTCCAGCCTCATGTCGTTTCATACGCCCAAAGAATTGGACCAGATTTTCTTTTAATGCAAGCTAATGCTCGTCCACACACGGCCGCTGTATCTTCACGCTTTCTGGAAGAGCACGGAATCGCGGTAATGGCATGGCCTGCAATGAGTCCGGACCTCAATCCAATTGAGCATCGCTGGGACATGCTTAGTCGACGAATAAGAGCTCTTCCAAGAGCCCCTGTAACTCTGCAAGAGCTTGCAAATGCTCTGATTGAGGAATGGCGCCGAATTTCACAGGAGAGCATTCGGCGGCTGATACGGAGTATGCCACGTCGCTGTGAAGCTTGCCTGCGAGCTCAGACAATACAAAATATTGAAAAATTTAAACATTGATCCAGGGAACTAAGGATGCATCATTGCGGATGAACAAATGAATATCAACACTCCAGTCATCACTATGCGTGTATAGTTTTTGCGTTTTTTTTTTCGTTTTGCAATATCACGGTGAGGTCATCATTGTTTCTTGTAAGAAAAATAAACGGCTTTACAAAAAAAATTACTCCATCAAAATATGACTTCTAATTTTTTTTTTTTTTACTACTCCAATGAGCGCTCCTCTAATTGTGTTGAGCAGTGTGTTACGTCAACAATCCCACCGCTGCCACCAAAAATTATATCTGTTACGTCCGATCGTGGTTGGTTGGAAGGGATCGTTCGCAACAGGAGTTTGTCTCGATTTTTTGGGTCCAAGTGCGAGCACTTTTCACCTGGGACTCGAGACCAGTACAAAGGATGGAAATAGGGGTGGTTGATAATAATAATGGTGAAGATAGGGTGAGTTGGATTCGCGAAGGATTTTCTTATTCGAAGAGTGCTTTAATTTTGTATGCTGACCTTCTTGGGTCAGTTTTATCGATTGTTTTATAGTTAGGATATTTAGGCTTGAATTCTATCGGAATGGGTTGGGGGTAAGAGTTGGAGGGAGATGAGGAATTAGAAGAGTTGGGAATTGCAGGGGTATGAGGTGAAGAAAACAAGTTTTCTGAATTAACGTAATGCTCTAAAATAAACTGTGGGGTTTCGCTTTCCGGAATGGAAACCGATTGTTGGAGTTGTTTTTGGAGGCGACAAAGCTGGACCCTGCGTCCTGCTCTTCCCCTCATCAGAGATTACTAATATTCTTGTCTTATAGATTTATGAAATAACTAACTCGTACGAATTACTTGACCTTTGAGATAACTACAGCTATGGTGAGCTAGTTTCTCAACGGTCGTATAATTCAAAGGAAAAAAGTCAATGAGGAACACAACTACAGCTATGGTGAGCGAGTGTGCTTTCACAGACCTTTTCCTTTTAAGAGTTTTGAAATTGGTAAAATTTGAAGAACTAGTTAATTGAAATAAGGGCGAAATTTGAATGAATAAATGATTATATTTCTAAAATAAAATATAAAATACAAAATTTATAAATATAAGAATACTAGCTAACTGATGATCAGAAAACTCAAGTTAAAATCGGGAGTGTTGTGAATTGGGAAAATAAGAATTTGGAATTAGACGAGAATGTATGAAAATAACAAGACCTTGCTTCGACTGAGTTGGATCGACGAACTGACAATGAATTTTTGGAACTCGTCAGGGACTGACTGGACTTGACTGAACCTTTTCTTGAACTTTTCTCGAACTGAACCTCTTGGATTTCTGAATATGAATGTTTTTCTATGACTGCACTAAGATTTAGACTGTATGTAACGATGACTATGACTATTAACTACATTATGTACTATACTATATTATACTATGTTATACTATTCTATACTATTAGTACTGCTAGTGCGAGACGCGGTTTTTATAGTGAGATTTTGGGGGCGGTGTTTTGTAAATTTCTATGATTGGTTAGAATTTTCTTTTGGGGGTTGTTCCTCCAATCGTGTGTGATTATCTATTTTTTCCAAAATGTTTAAAATATCCCATTGGTTGAGTTTTTCTCCCACTTGGGTCTGTTTGTTTTGGGGTAGTCTTATGGGGTACAACACTTGAGTTTTATGACCATCTTCGAGAAATTATTCGTTTTTCAAAGGTTACCATTATTTAATGAACAGACTGGATTTTTACCAACTCCGAAATGGAAAATTCTTATTAAATTCGAATCATTGATTCGCGTTTTTGAACGGAGGTTCTATCATGATTTTTACGGATTTTGCATTATAAGATTGAAATTTACATATGGAACTACGGAATATTTCGAATTCGGAGTGGTTTACAATATGAAGAAAAAAAGAACAAAAGGGTCTTGAGCTGCAAATGTCTGTGTGGATTAGGGATCTGTTTTAGATTATGCCGGGGTTTTATGACCGGCACATCCGCAATATCCCAGGTTCGGATGGTCATCCTAAGAAACTTAGTTTGCTTATAATCTAGGGGATATTGGAAATTTTTAATTTTAGAAGTACCCATGGGACGTAACAAGTGTATAATGCGAATACAGCCGCTAGTCCCTGCAAGAGACATTTGATTATAGTGTGCAAAATACGCCATACTTTACACGACAGATCTGCGATTCTTATCCCACCGAAGCTCAACAACTTATGGTGAGTTTAATTTGCCTCCCAGAAATGAAGAAGTTTCTACTAAAATCGGCTGCATTTCTTATTGTTTCTCTCTTTGAATACCTCAGCTTCCACCGTTACTCGAATTACGACAATACCTTCTGTGACTCAATTAGTTCAAAACCTTCAATTGAACACTAGAAAGACGGAAACTTTGTATATACCTACATTACCCCAAAGCAGCCAAAATGACTGCATTGTGAAAGAATTGCTAATGTGTAAATAAATTTGTTTAAAATCAATTTTCAATATTTCTCATATTATTTACAGTCATACAAGAAGTTATTAGTAAGTTTTAACAATAAAAAAAAAATTACTTTACTCGGGAAAAAAATATCGATTATAGTGGGTAATTCTATATCAATGATCTTTTTTCCGCCCAGAGCTACGTTATCACGCGTTCAAGGGAAATAAGATGCGTGGGCAGGCTTTGCATGAAGATTCGAATAACAAGTCACGTACGAGTGACGGTCATCAAAAATATATAAACTGTTATGCGAATTCGGAGCCGATCCGGTCATATAAGGAATTTACGCAACCCAATAATGAAAGTCATTTGATTATTCAAAATTTCCCAAGCAGTCAATATGACTGCTTTTCGGCAATACAAGTATAACACATATATATACCGGAAATGAAAGAGGGAGGAAGGCAACTACTATGATTCATAAACGCATTTATATTTTGTGCAACAAGTCACAAAATTCTAAGAAACTGTGTATTTATATACGCAATTGTTTTTCTGATTTAAAGCAGTCAAAATGACTTTCTTCGGCAATCTAATGTTAATTGGAATTCATACGTCCATACAAACCAAAGTCATACATTCCAAATTAATACATACATTGCCACCGAAGAGTCAAGTTTGACATCTTGAGGTAAGTAAAATTGATATTTTGTACATTATCGTTCCAAAACCGTGACCTTATGATGCCAACTCCATATTCAAATGTGCAAATCGAACCTGTTTTATTTTTTTTCTTTCAAGATGCGAACATTGAAGCCAGAAGAACAAAGTGAGTTCGGTGTGTCACCACACCTAAGCTTAGCAAACCTGCCCCAAATTTGATGTGTGACCACACCATTTCTGTCGAAAGATTTTGAATTTGAGAGAGTAATGAGATAATAATGATGATTTCACAAAAACAAAAATGATGATTCTTAAGACAAAGACGGAAACAATGACTTGTTTTTCAGACTCATATTTACGGTTGTTTGAGCTTCAAAAATCCAGACGAAGACGTTCACGCAATCCATAATTAATTGATTAATAACTGAGATTCGTGAGAGATTTTTAATCTACTGACCGCTGTTTTTTCTGCCAGATTATATTGGCTGATCTCCCCTCGATTTCCAACGGTCTGGTCCGGTGTGAAAGTTGCCTGTAAAAATCTTTCAGTTTTACACAAACTATTCAAAAAATTCTAAAATTCAAACTACAAAACATTCTGGGAGTGAAAGCTCATTGGCCCGGACAGAAACGTCATAGCATTTTTGTGATTATCCTCGGAGGTCGGTACATTTCGCAAAAACGTCAGCTACTGCGATGAGAATCGCGAAGCTAAAGTCACAGACAACCATTCGTGGAGCCTTCACTCCTGACGATATAATTTTGCACAAAAAGTGAGCAATGTATAGTGCTTTGTAACCAGCCGAAATCATCTGGAATATCGAAAGACTACCCTCTGTATTCGCAATCATGCACCGATACAAAAATATGGGTGAATAAGTCGTAGCACGTTTAGCAATACCACCGGTTGCATCTATTGTCATGAAACTATCAGGATCTCTCTTTGATCTCGCGGCGTATATAAGCTGCTGTTCAGGCGTATAATACATGCAGTGTAATGGTATCAAGCTAACGCTGTGAATAGAGTCCACATATTTTTTTGACGTTGCACTGTTTGCTAGGTTTAGTGCCGGATGAGCAAATAGAAGCCTCCGCTGTTGGAGTGGTCTTTGCTCCTTTGCCTTTCTCAAGACGCCCAAACTTGGGAAAATAAGCGGATTGTTATCGCCAAAATCTTTCAAACGTGCCGCCTCCACTCGAAGATAAGTCATGAAATTTTTCTGTTCACGTATCATAGTATCAGACATGTTTTCACGGCGTTAACCCTCCAATTGTCGCACCTTTTTACTCGTATGTGCACTTGGCTGTATGTTTTTAATGATAAAATACACTAAGCACAAAAATTATCGGGCCACCCTGTTTTTGCTCCGAAAAACGTCCGATTTCGAAAACTCATAACCGCTCGAAAACTTGAGGTAGAGAGTTGTAAAAAAAAGTATTTCAAAGCGTGAAGCTTCACTTTTCAGATGCTACGAGTCGATTTGAATTGCGTTTTTGCGTTCACTAGTTGTACTCTCCTGATTCAATTCATGTCAAAAACGTCAAGTGAACTTTTGACTTTGAGAAGGTGCACCGAGTGTCTCAGTCGGTGGATTTCAATTTTTTTAATGTCATTTCGAAGGTTGAAGTGTCCCCTTGGAAACACGTCCTTGAAATTTTCCGTACGATTTTTTTTGCATGAGTTATGCGACTCTAAAGCAGTTATTGTCCATAAATCTTTGATCGAATACCCTGACCGACACAGTTATCGTATCGAAGTTTTTCAAAAACGAATTCGCAGCTCGAAACTTTGACTTTACGAAACTTTATCGCAGCATCTCCTTATCTGAATTTTTGGAGCTCTGTTACCTTCCGTATGCACCCCTGCGCATCTCCGTGTGAAAGCTTCAAGTTCGACCCCTTGTAGGTCGCGTAAAAATGGCGGGATGGGTGGCCCGTGATACCAAGTTCAAGCTTGAACTGTCCCCTATAAAATGCGCACTTGCGATTTTTTTTAACCTTTTTTTCCATCGCGTTATTTATCTCAGAACGCAAACAGAAGATTTAACCATGACCTCCAGCATTAGCATTACCCAAGGTGTACTATGTGGAGGTTGCTCGGTAGGATTTACACCTCGTACCTTACCTCGTGTGTGAGTGTGCATGCATTTTGTGCGTACCAGAGATCAAGACCCCATAGTTCGTCAAATCGACGGTATTTTTTTACTCCAAACCCTCTCTGGTACGTGTATGTGCGATTTGCTCGTGGCTGTGTCTATGTTTGTTTTTGTGTGTGTTTATGTCAGTGTATAACTGAAATCGCGTGTAACCGCCTCTTTGCCTCATTACTTCGCGGCATCTCTCGTGAATGTTGATGCAATTTCGAATTTGATATTCAGAACAGAATTTCTTGTGTTCATGTTCTAGAACATGTAGGTGGGGTCATACAGATTGTCAGCACAAAAATTGCATTGTTGTCAAATTTCGCGACGTTAGGTCGAGCGCTGCACGAAATTTGGCGGGATATACCGCAATATCAAACCGACTGAGAGACTCAGTGCACCTTCTCAAAGTCAAAAGTTCACTTGACGTTTTTGAAATGAATTAAATGAGGAGAGTACAACTAGTGAACGCAGAAACGCAATTCTAATCGACTCGTAGCATCTGAAAGGTAAAGCTTCTCGCTTCAAAATACTTTTTTTTACAACTCTCTACCTCAATTTTTCGAGCGGTTATGAGTTTCCGAAATTGGACGTTTTTCGGAGCAAAAACAGGGTGGCCCGATAATTTTTGTGCTTAGTGTATAACGCACCTAATTATGCGCGACCGAACGACCGCTAAAAGTTTATGATTAAACGATTCAACCCGCCTCTAGAACCAAAAATCGGTCGAATTTCAGACGTAACATGCCCAATCGTCAGCAATAGGTAGTAACTTTCGAAATCAGCAAGGCCACAGCCAATCAAATCACTAGCACGGAAAGTATACGCATGTGAGCACCGCACTGTATAACGGAATGGAACAAAATTGCTATCTCGAAGATTTGAGCGAATCACGGAATCGTCGCGTGGACGCGTCGACGGCCCGAACCGAGGACGAGCGTCCAAACTTGATAGGAGAATTTTTTTCGACTCACCAATAACTACAATAGAGTCCAAGCAAGTTCGTGGAAAATCCGCGAAATTACTAATAGATACGGGCGCGAATATAAATGTGATTAAAGTCGAATTAATCACCACAGACAAACGTTTCACACCAACAGATACATGCCTCATCAAAGGAATGAGCGAAGGTTCCTTAGATACACTAGAAAGCATAGACCTGGAATTTGCGGGAACTAGACGCGAATTTCACCTAGTACATAATCAATTCCCAATTATGGAAGACAAAATCTCAAGCGCGGATTTCTTACGCTCCGAGAATGCAACTGTCTGTTTTAAAAAAAACCGAATCTTCTCACAAAACACGGGCACAATCCCACTTAACAACCGATTTCAAAATAACAACATCAATACTTATCGCATTTTAACAACATCCTCAATATGTATTCAAAAGGTTCAGATAGCAGCACCACAGCTCATAGAAGATACTAATACACTCTTACTTGATACCGAAGCCGACATAAACGTCATCAAGCTCGGTATGGTAAATACTGACGCATATATGCGACCAGATACAGTAACAATAACAGGTATAACACCCGAAACCATACATACGTTGGGAACTTTAAATATCCAAGTCGGTGAATCAGCATATGATTTTCATTTCGTAAATGACTCGTTTCCGATCAAAGGGGCCGGTATACTAAGCATGACATTTTTACGGGACGCCAACACCGCAATTACGTTCCCGATGAACAAGGTCACATTAGACAACAATGAGACACTAAAAATTTCAAACGAAGAAACTATATCGATTTCCCCGCGATCCGCGATTGTGATACTGTTGAAAGTAGCAATATCGTCACCAAAAACAGGAATTATCAACAAATTAGACCTAGGCCCTGATATTTTTTCAAGTAATGCAATCGTAACAAGTAAGCAAGGTTTTACGTACGCTTGTGCGATGAACTCGAGCAAAACAGCTGTTGAGATGAGAAGGCCTACGGTAACTGTAGAAGAGGTAGACGAACGCAACACAAGCAACTCACCGACACAAAATCACGGTAGCATACACACTGACAAACCCCATATACTCCAATTCGCACCTAACTATGATGCGAAGCGTCTCAACATCCTCAAGCAAAATCTTAGATTGGATCACCTGAATGAGGAAGAAAGGCAGTCTGTAATTGATCTTACTTCCGAATATGATCATTTGTTTTTTTTTGCCGGGCAATAAGCTAGGCTCGACGGAGCTCGTTCAACATACCATACCAATAACCTACAACATACCCATAAACGCGAAATAATACAGTTACCCCAAACAACACGAAGCTGGAATCGATAAACAAATAACCAAACTCATAAAACAAGATATAATTAGGCACTCATCCTCGCCTTACAACTCGCCCGTGTGAGTCGTCCCTAAAAAGGTCGACGCAAGCGGCGAAAAGAAGTGGCGAATGATAATAGACTTTCGCAAGCTTAACAAAAAAATAATCGGCGATGCGTACCCACTTCCGAACATCATCGACATTTTAAATCAGTTAGGTTCGGCAAAATACTTCTCTACATTCGATCTGGCATCGGGCTTCCACAAAATCCCCATGCACCCTACTGACAGTGGAAAAACCGCCTTCTCTACACCCCATGGACATTATGAATACAACCGAATGCCATTTGGGCTAAAAAACGCGCCCTCCACCTTCCAAAGACTAATGGACCAAGTCCTTCTAGAATTACAAGGAGATAAAATGTTCGTTTGTTTGGACGATATCGTTATTTATACCAGATCAATAGAGGAACATGGAATCAAATTCAAAAAACTGATGAGTCGACTAGAAAAAGCTGCACTTACTCTACAACCCGACAAGTGCCAGTTCTTGCAAAAAAAAGTCGCATATTTAGGGCACATAATAACACAAGACGATGTCAAACCCAATCCAGATGAGATAGTGGCTGTGAAACATTACCCAACTCCTAAGAACCCGAAACAATTCAAGCAATTTTTAGGCCTGATAGGCTACTACCGTAGATTCATTCCTGAAATGTCCAAAATAGCAGGACCCATTACCAACCTTCTAAATAAGAATATCCCATTTCTCTGGACCTCAGAGCATCAACGAGCCTTCGAAAAACTACGTGATACATTATGCACCGAACCCATATTACAATACCCAAACTTTGATGAGCCTTCCGTATTGACAACTGATGCTCCAAACTATGCAATAGGCGCTTTGTTAGTCAAAGGAAAATCGGAGGAGATTTACCAATAGCTTACGCATTCAGAGCGTTACAACCCGCAGAAATCAATTACTCAACAACAGACAAGGAACTCCTAGCAATTATTTTTGCGGTGAAACATTTTAGGCCGTACCTGTACGGACGGCAATTTACCTTAGTTACCGATCATGGACCACTTGTCTGGCTAAATAACGTTAAAGACCCCACCTCCAGGTTATTGCGCTGGCGCTTGACACTCGATGAATACACTTACAATATGGTATACAAAAAGAGCACGGCAAACTCAAATGCGGATGCACTCTTCCGAAATCTTCCGCAAGACTTCACGCAAATTTTTCCTATGGACGGTAAACGTCTCCGGTCAGAAACAAGCACCGCGGCAGATGAAAGAAATAAGCAACAAAAAATATCACACCAATATCCGCGTCATCCTCGACAGACCTCTGACGACTCTACAAATCCAGCACCAACTAAACAGCCAAGACTCAAAAACACGTCCGCTAACTCTTTGCCATCAAATGTAATAAGCTTAGAATCTCCCGCGTCAGTTGATTCGAATATCTAAATAACCGCGAAACACCCTACCGTTGATAAATACTATAAAACAATCAAGCGCTTTCCGAAACCTCATACGACACAACTCTCGAGCAATTCGAACCCGCGAAATGAATTTCCGACAATAACCAAACCTTCAAAACGCTCTCGAAACACAGAATCTTCAAATAGCCCAGTGCCGAAGAAGAAATTTACAAAGTTATTACACTCTTTGGACTCAACGGACGAGTCTGAAACGGTTTCGGCTCCGAAAACCACCAGACATTACAAGCGCTTCCGAGGTACGGAATCATCGAATAATCCGACACCGCGAAAGAAAAATGTGAGACCACCAGATCTTGTCGACACTGCAAACGACAGTGACTCAGTAATGTTTTCAGTCAAAACAGCACCCCTCAAACAAAAACGATATATAAAACCCCCGAATAATTTAAAAAAACCGCTTGCAACCGAAAAAATGAAACCAATCAACAGCAACGACGAGCACACCAAAGATTATTCTGGCAATACCTCATCAATTTCGATGTACACGCATAAAATAACATACAGGAAATCGTCCTTATCGAGTAACGAACCTCAGGCAGGAACATCCCGAAACAAAAATACAGGTTTCGCTCCTCCATATGCTCAATTCCTCGCAGATTTAGACTTCCTTCCATCAACTTGAGGTCAATACATCAAAAAATAGATGCAAACTCATTCAAACGAAGAGATAATTTAGTGCACTGCATCTCGGCCGATTGCAGAGCGTTACTAGGTATCGCGGATCAAATGGTAAAACGCGGCCTCATACAACGAAAAAGCGTACGGTCAATGAACCCTGAAATAACGGACATTATTGAAGTCCAACACGTTTGACGTGCGATATATGATCTAATAACTGAAAATCAGTATTTCGATAAACCAACAAACGAAGTTATGTATAATGCCTCAATCAAATTAAAAACGGCATTCATCAAAGATGGGGCAAGATCAATATCAATACCAAGGCTAAGCTGCAGACTGGACAAACTCAATTGGAACATGGTTAACCATATGATCCACTATATACTCGAAGATACATATATTAAACTGACAATTCGCAAACACATTCCTCCATTAAGCCAGGAGAAACCAGATACGAAACCCCACACTCGCACATCTACCGTATCCCTCCACAGGCGATGTCAGATAATCCCTCAGCCGTCCTTACCTCATCAGATGACGATTCCAACACACCAATTCAAGAATTCAAGCGCCCTGTTATCTCGCACATACAAAAAGAATTTTCAGTGACCAACACCAAAGCAGGCAATCATGATAGTAACACCGATCTGAATACGACTCCAGAGCGTATGCGCGCGAGAATTGAGTTACAACAACCTCTATGCAAGACATAAAGTCCCCATTCGATACCGGTAGCACTACTACCACAAAAGATGAAGCATATTCAGCATCAGCGAACCCGATAGGCATAGTGACATACGGAAAATCACCGAAAACAAACAATGTCCCCAAAGTACTTCGGAAACACCATCTTCAAAAAACAATTATACTGATTTTTTCGATGATTTTATACACAATTCAAACAACATGACACCAACAACTAACATTACAGAATCTAGAGATGGAATATTCATGAAAAATACGAACATTGTACACTGCGCACCAGACCCGTGGAACGAACATCTCCCAAAAAAATTAATAAATAAAGAAATGTTGCAAAAAGAAACCTTCAAAATTAATAAAGTCGAAACACGCAGAACAGCCCTGGCGAAGCTCGAAAATCGATATATCATCTTCCTCGTTATTAGAGACAAACGCTCAGATGAAATCGATCTAGGAGACTTTTTTCATACCCTGACGAGATTGAAACGCTTAATAAATCTACATAAGATTGATGCATTTTCGTCCACAAAAACGAACCCGGGATTAGTTTATCTTCAGTGGACCATTGTCAAGAAAATGTTCTATAATATATCCGGAAAAACAAATGTCAAAATCATACTTTTCTCCGACGAAACAATCGAATAAAAATCGAAAAAATAATTGAATAATATCACGAATCATTATCAAGTGGCCACCGAGGCGTCACAAAAATTCACAACAGGATTACAGAAAATCACTATTGGCCCAACATGGAAGCCCACATTCGGAATTCCGTTGAATCTTGAGACAGCTGCCAAAAAAAGAAACTAGTCCGAATAAAAACAGAATTACCGATGATAATTACAGACACTCTGGCAGACGGTTTTGATCGAGTCGCACTCAATATAATAGGGCCCCTTGCTGTCACAGAATCCAACAATCAATATTCATTGACAATACAATGTGATCTCACAAAATTCTCAGAAGCTTTTCCTCTTCCTAACGCGACCGCCCAAACAATAGGTACTGCATTTGCGTAGAAATACATTACGCGTTACAAAGCGCCACGAGCGATACTGACGGATCAAGGACAAAATTTCATGAGTACCACGATCAAACAAATTTGCAAATTTTTCAAAGTCAAACGAGTAAGAACTACAGCGTATCGATGACAATCAAACGGCTCTTTAAAACGCGGTCATCCAGTCCTTATCAAACATATTCGACACCATGTTAAAACTGGCAAGGATTGGGATGAAGACATACGCTTCGCGATCTTCCGTTATGATACCGCAAAACGTCTAACGCTTATCCTAAGCTATCCCACGCTGAACCCGATCTCCCACATCCTCTGCTTCTATTCACCGCTGCTTATAGTTTTGCCACTTTCGGAATTGTACGGCTAAAAACCCCTCTCAATTCCGAACCTTCCTTCTTGGAAACTCCTTCAACCGACCAGCTCTCTACTCCTGGCCGTCGCACAAGGAACATCTCTCTCTGATAATTATCAACGAAGTCCATACACGTTACAATGAATAACTAAACGTGAAACATCTCAATTGTTCGATAAACTCTCACATGTTTCTCAACTACATATATCCTTTCGGCAAGGGCCAAACCTTCACAATTTGTTGTCGCGCCCCGAGTTGCATGTTACATCTGCGATAGTTTTTGAGATATTTGCCGAAAAACCAAACCTTCTTCTTTTCTCTCACTAAATTGTTCATAACTTTTGCAGTTGGTTTTTCCGACATTTCAAATTTTCCAGAAAGTTCCCAGGTATCATTTCGAATCAAATGACACCTGGATCATAATTTTCGTAAAAGGTGAACAAAAATTCGTAAAAATGGTACATGTTGATCAGATTAGACCGATCTTCCAAATTCCATTCAGATTGCTTCAGCCGATTCAGAGAATACATCTTTCAAAAATTCGATGTTTTCTCCCACAAAATGGCGACTCGATATGCCCCTTAGTTCCACCACTGATGTGGAAGTGAAAGCCAGCTCACCAGCTCACCACTTTGTACTTTGGTGCACTTGTGCGCTTCGTTTTTGGAATTTTTTGAAATTTTTCAACAAGATCATCTTGAGAAATCTTCCAGGAACCTCTCTGAATTTTTTCAAATTTTCTGAACAGATTTTCAACGAGTGGCGACGCTCCAAATTCAACCTACTTCGGTCATCTCCTAAAAACCACGCTTTTTGACCTTTCGGTGGTCATAACTGTCGTTGCGGTTTTTTTCTCGATATTCAAAAATGATTCAGCAGACGCAGAATACTCCAAGCTTTTGAACCTTTTCTGAATTTCTGTTTTATCATTTTTTTCTTCGTAGTTATAAACCTCTAAGCTGAGGGTTCCAACCCAACGGCCCGACAGTAATAGACCTTGATCAACTACTACCTGAGTATTTTATCCTACTTCCTTGATGGACGTTATGACATGTTGCGATCATTGATGATCTGCCAAAATCGAATAATACTTTTACACGCATAGATTCTAAGTAGATAGAAGAAGTAATAACACAATTAGCTATGCTGTGTATTAAAAGATCTTTCGAAGTTTGTGCCAGATAAAGTCCCGTAGTTCACCGCTAGATGGCCAGACGCCTTGATCCCGCCCGCAGCCAAAACACAACGCATAAAAAATAAGTGTACGGCAGTTCGAACGCAGGAATTGGTGGTGTTATTCAGGTGTTTGCGATTAGTTTGCCTTTTTCTCATGGCATCTTCATCTGTGCATGGTAATAGACAACTTGTCATCTCGGAATTCAATTGACGAGATGACACTCCTAGATTCCTTTAGCAAATTCTCACGCCTTCCTTGTCACAATCAACCAATTCCTCTATCTGTATGACCCGTTATAATAACCTCATTCGCGGTTCATATATCCAGCCCCCCATTTGGCCGTAATCAAAGAGTATAAGATAGAGGGGAAGCCTCCCATTAGTGGCATTGTTAAAAAAGAGTATACGAGTTTTAACACCTCTAGTGTGAGGGTCCAGTCATGAAAGCGTGAAACGCGCGGTATGACCCGTTCAAATGAATTTAAATTTCAAAGTAATAGTGAGAGAAAAAAAAAATAATAACGAAAAATTGAAAATAAAGTTTATTCTATTTAATATCAAAAAAGGAATATCAAACTTTATGTAGATACAGATTTCTCCTAACAATATTTTTCTTGAAAGCTATCAATCAACTAATCAACTAATTATAATAATGAAGTATTAAACAAAATGTATATTGATTAACTAATTATTGCAATAGCACGAAATCATCATTGCACTTCGTAATATGAAGAATAAAATAAATCTTGATAAAATGAAATTTCAGCTATAACATTTTTAAAAGTATATCAAATATCAATTAAAGAATACGTATCAAAATATTTTTTTCAATATTAGTATTTTAACTAAACAAAATATATTCATTAGTCTTTTTCTTACTTTCTTCTTTTTGGTCTTCACTTTGGTTTTTTTTTTTTATTGGCATCTTTTCAGCAGTCGATTTGGCGAACTTTGACAATTTTCGTTTGTTTATTTTCTTTGATGTTGTCGTATCACTCTTTCTTAAGCCACGCCTGATGAATCGTGCTTCCCAGAAGCAACGTATTTTTATAAAAATATTCCAAAACAATTTTGTCGTCTCAAAGGAACACAACTGGAAAGCAGGAAATTCCGAACTTAGTTCTGAATACAAATGCACCGATATATTTTTTTTGTGCATGCAATTACCGATAATGTTCTCAAACTTTTTATTTCATTTCTGAACAGCTTCAAATACTATTTCTGTAGAATATTGGAGCCCATTTTTATCAGCATAATACTTCATAATAGTGAAAAGTTTGTATTCTTGATAATTGCTATCAGACTTAGGTAGTATTAGCAAATCTACACAATTTTGACAGTCTTTGTGAAACTTTAAAGATTTGCGGGACAGATAACCACAAATATAATAAATTGCATTGTCATTAGTAAAGGAAGCGGTTTCAGTTAGTGTCATATTGTTTTCTATGCTTTGACCTAATCTACAACCGTTGTTTTATTTCCAAACATTCAAATTTTGATTTTGCTGATTGTTTTCAGATTGATCTTTCCTCACAAGCGATGAATATGCACCGTCAATTGATTTCTTGCCTGGGTTTTGGTCATTGATTATCGATTGTTGGTGTTGTGTTTTCTGTGGTTCAGCGATTGCAGTATTGAGCAAGCTTAATTTTGCAAAAATCATATCACTGTCATCTTGACAGTTTGCCGTTTCGGAAACTTATGTTAATTGCGTAATAAAATTCTGTTTTAGAGCAGTCTCAAATGATCGAGTAGAAGGATTGACTGATCATCCATTCTGTTGACGGATAACTGCAAATAAATTCTCCAGAGGATCCTGATTCAAGCGCCTAGTTTCTAATGCTGGAAAATTGTCTTCTTTTCTCAACTCTTCAGATAATTTTAAAACACTGTTAATAGTTAAAATCATTCCTGTAATGCATGGTGGAATAGCCTTCTGCTTCTCATTTTTTGTTTCAAATTTACAATCAATAATTTAACTTCGTTTTCACCGTTGGTCGAAGGAGATGAGAATTAAGGAAATCAAATAATTTATCTATGTCCAGCAAAAAATCTGCTGTTGTATCTTTGTCGGGGCTAGCAAATTCTTTTGGTTTTTATCAAACAATATGCTCGATAAGCTGAGTACATCGAATTTGAAAAAATTTGAGTAGCGAGTGAAACAGTCATCTTAGCTGTATTTTGTTGCATTCCAAAATGACGGTCATTGATTTTCGGAATAAAATTAATTTTCATTTGATTACTCATCAAATAAACCTTGTAAATTAGATCCCAATCTACGTATCCACCTCGGTATTTAAACCTTTTTTTAAAAAGATTATTTCGGAAGGACTTGACCAAATGAGGAGGATCCAAAATCAGATAGACCTTGCGTTTTTCGTCACCGACTTGGAATTCAAAGAAAGGTTTATCTTTAGTTATTTTGAACTTCTTCATCAATCCTGTATGTCTTGTTCCTTGATCGCAGATTATACATTTGACAATAAGACCAATCTCATTCAATTTACGAATAGTTTTTACCATAATTTTATGAGTTCTCGCTGAATTGCCACTTTTTCCCAGTAACCAATATCCAATCGTTTGCTTCATGGGTTTATCAATCCAAGTTTCTTTTGTACGTTCTACACCATCATCAGCATAACCGTGGAATAAATCTTCAGCAGCATCATAGTGGACTTCCGTGGCTAAGCTTATTTCGTCGAATAAAACGCTTATAAGACGATCTTGAGCATTACTATGAACAAAATTATTTTTCAGGTAATTCAATACAGTTGAATTGAAACCAGGAACAATAGGAAAGTTTTTCTGATACTCATTCAGAGTTCTTATGGTTGGTATGTGTAGAATTTTCTGTAGAAGCTTATACGTTTTTGGGGAATGATATTTTATGGGCAATGCAATATCTTTCACTTCGTTACTGTAACATTTAGCATATTTTTTCTTCACAGATAAGCTTAATTGTGATGAAAATAAAACTAAAGCTTCTTTATCCAAATATTTCGACGACGCACTTATTATTGATTCAACATCTTGCTCCATTTTTGTCCGTACACAAAATTTTTTCTCCCTCCTGTGTCTATTAATTTGGCTCCGCAATCGAGCTATTGTTCTAAATTTATTGTGCAGTCTCAAAAATTTAGGTGTATACTGTTGAATTTTTTTGAACTTAGCCAATGCTTTATTCTTTGGTGATGCTATCATTCGACAGGGCGTTTCGCATGAAGAAAGTGTCAACTTACGCATAAACTTTTTATCTTTCTTAGGTGTACTACAGTGCATGGGAGTCTCACATAATTTCCAAATTTTGCGTTCCCATACTGTTGATGAATAACAACTCTTCCGATGCAGCTGTTGAGTTGAGTTTTCCACTGTTAGTTGGCAATATCGGCACAGCAGTATCGTTTTGTACTACTGTTTCCACAGTATTCGAAGGTTGTTCCGCTTCTAAATTTTGTGATTGCGTCTCTTGTTCGATTTCTTCATCGCCTCAAATTGAAAAATGGAAAATAGTGATGACAAAACAGATGATGTTTTATAAGATTCATGAACTTATTGTGTTTGTGATTAGTAGAAAACGTGGTGAAAAGAAAAAAAAACAAACTAAGTAGGATGGAAATTGGTGAATTGGTTTTACAATCACAAAGCCTTAATTTTTAATGTTGTCGAGTTCTATTTTGATATTCATATCAAATGTTACACTGGTATTTATGTATCAAGTTGAAAGTTTAGATTAGCTACAAAATGATTTCAATAATCTTTATTCGATTAAACAATTTTCCATTTTTATTATCTTGAAGATAAGAAAATGTTGATTAGAAGTATCTGCAATTTTTGCCATTCTCGAACAGCCATTTTTTATTTGTCGTAAAGTGTACACAAAAATGTACACAAAAATTGGACGTAATAATATTTATAATTCAATTTGAGGGATTTCACAAAAAGTGATAACGACAATTTTAAATTATTTACAAGAATGAATAACAAAATATCACATTTTCTTTGGTATCTAAATAATGAAAATTTCGAAAAATTGTAAGACTATTTGTCTTCATTTTCAAAAAATGATCTCATTTCAATATCACAGGATTTCTTAATGTACTTCGTATGCAGTGTATATTCTGCATTTTCTTTCCTCTAACAATTAGATTTATTACATTTCCTATCGCTTCACCAGCTACTTTTACTCGACACAAACGCAATAAATTATGAATTTAATTATTATATACAATTAACTGCAGTTTTTTATGCCTGTAATTCAATCATTGCTTCTAATGTAAGCAGAAGCACCTCTTACCTCTTCATAAAACTTGTACACGGCTGCTTGTTTCAATATTAATCAAAGCTGGTTTTTTATCAGTTGCTTTGCTTATTTCAAAAATGATGCCGTTGTCATTATGTGGGCATTCACCTGTAATAGCGATATTTATATTAGTTTCACTTTTGTTGCTTCAACTATTACTTAGGTTTTGCATTGAATTATCTTTGAAACGATACCTATTGAAGCCGGGCGTATAAATACAATTTCTTCATTATTGATGCTTTCCAATGTATTTACTGTCGGTGAATTTGTCAAAGGAGCAGTTGGCACATTCTTTGGCATCTCCATTGTGTTATGAGCAGGTATACGCGTAGCTCCAAAATATTTTTAGGTGGAAGTAAAGTGGGAACAGCATCAGGGACTGATAGTCGTCTTGGTGCCGTATTTTTCTTGATACAACGTTTGTCAAAATGATCTGAACAAATTCGTAAACTATTTGGGAACCCCTCAAACTGAGCAAACTCCTTCCATAGTTGGCGTCCATACATTTATATATCAATTCAGTACATTAATTTCATTAACGTAAAGATTTTATTTTATGCAATAAAATTGAAAAAAAAGCGATTAAAATGAATCAAATTTACAGGATATAATTACTTGGAAATGAATAGGTAGATCGATAATCAATAACCAGCCATTAATTTTGATACGCAGAAATATTGAACCGTATATTATACTTACATTTTTTTCTTCATTGGCCATAAAAAAAGAATGATCGCTATCTTTTTCTGGTCTTCTGAGGCATTCTTTCACATGACACCGAACCAAGTTTCGTTGATAAATTTTGAATAATTTTTATTGAAATGAAATAAAAGAGTTGTCAATTGTTCCAAACACTTCGGTATTACCAGTATTACGCAGTAACGCATTACCCGTATGACGCTATGACGCATTAGTTTAAATCACCATAATAGTTGTTGGACGCAAATATCAGATAGCACTCTTGACCGTATACGCGACCTTCCCCTCTATCTTATACTCTTTGGCCGTAATACAGCCATTGGTTTGGAATTCGTACTGCTTCCACTCATCGTTGTTTTCGTGCACTTGGGTAGCTACCAGCTGCAATTGGCATTGAAGCACTGGTATATATATATATATATATATATATATATTGTGACGTTGCATTTGAGAGTCAACGTCCCAGTAGCCACCTAATTGAAGCAGATAGCGAAATTACGGCAGAAAGACGTCCGATAGACCGACAAAACCCTGGGAGAAATCAGAATGACACTCATTAGGCAGGTTAACGTAGTTTCAATACGCTTTGTAATTTATGTTTGCATAACTCGGTAACTACGACTGAATAAAGACATCTTTATCGCATCCCAAAGACATCTCTACCGCACCATGAAGGCATCTCTAACACACCCGTGATCCTCTCAGTACTGCAGCATTACTTCCTGCTATGTTTTATGCCGCTGACATCTACCGCTATGGCGAAACTCGCGGATGTGCAGCTCCGGATTGCTACGTTGCAAAGGCATCCGAGGGTAGCATCCCATATATGAGGGGGCTGTTGATTATTTGAGGATCAAAACCAGATGAAGTGAAAGGATCCGTATACGACCCACTACCACTGGTTCTCGATATATCGCTAGCTGACTGATTCCCGAAGCAGCGTGGGAAATAGGGCCACTCGCTACGGCAACAGGGTCCCGCTGCGGTCGAATCCCGAAGGAAAAAATGAAGTTTTCTCGAGGCAAAAATCAGCTACACCACCTAGTGTTCTCGCCTCCGGTTCCGACGTCATATTGGCCCTCAGAAAGGCCTACGATAGTATTGCAGCCCAAAGGGAAGTAACCGTCGTGTCGATGGGTGAGTAAAGCACCCCACGATGTCCGGAGGAGGATCAGGATGAGCGCAACATTCTCAGGCCTCCCTGTGCTACAGCTGATTGTTGGTTTCTCGTGAACCTTCCACCGGTGGTGTTCTCCTAGCTAGGGCCGGAAGGTCAAGAGGCACCAGGGAGAAGCCCAAATAACGCAACTACACCGCATGACATACGCAGCAAGTTCTCGCCTGCAAATCTTACAATTACCATACTGAGTTCCTCACTTGCTACGTGAGAGGAAGAGAGAGAGCAACATACGGCACACGTCTCGTTACTCTCCGTCAACACCTAAGTTTCCGACGACTGACAAATCGCCCCGAATCTTATCGCCAAAATCACGTGTGATGGATGACCAATGGTATTGCCTCATTGTTTTCCCCCCACCATACCGGAGGGCAAGAAAAAGAAGAACCACCGTCTACGAGGATCAAGATTAAGATCGATTCCTTCTTCTGTGTTCAGCTACAATTAACATCGGACGTTGTTTTCTGTTACCGCTCAGTTACCGCTATCGCTTACATTCTATCTTTGTGATCTATTTGCTTCTTTTGTACTTTTTCGCTACTCATCTATCTCTACATTTAAGGTAAGGTCTATTACTCTGTTGCTGCAAAATCCGAAGCCTTTCTGAAGGAATTTTTGTTGTGTACCGGGCCTATTAAGGGCCCGTGATTTGGTTCATTCATCTTCGATTCTGAGAAACGACTTCGTGATTTCATGATAACATCTTTGTTTCTGATCTATTTTTGCTAATATCATTTGAATATCTTTGCTTATCTTTGCTTTTTTTTGTACTGTTTCGCTGAGTTGATCAGACCTTTACCGCATGTTTCAAAAGTTTCGTATTGAATGATGCACTGATTCTTACACGAATTTATTAACTGTACCGCTGTGCATGATAGACTAGTATATCTTAGAAAGTGTCACATTTGGACTCCCAGGGGTTGAAACCGTTTTGGCTGAACGCAGTTGCATTAGAATAAGTTAGGATCACAATATCTCCAGGTTACCGCAATATCTTTGATTACCGCTGTAGATTCCGCAATATATGTATTTGAGTACCGCTGTGAATTCGACGACGAATATCGCCGTCCGTTACGCATCTCAGCCCTCTGCTGAGAATACCGCTTACGTTGCATTACCGCTTTAGGTATCGCAAAAATTTGTTACCGCTTACCGCTATTCATGACTGTAATGTTTGCTAATAATTGTACTGCTTGATCTCTAATTGTTGTCGCTCCCGCTGTGAAATTTATCTCCCGCTCTTGCAATACACGGGAGAAATCTCATCGAAGGAGTTTTCTTGTATTTGAAGTTAATCATTTTCGCCCGCCTCGGTTCAATTGAGCTAGCCAAGTTTGTGTCCGTCGTCCCTCGGTTCTCCTATCTCTGAGTTATTCGGTTATTTGCGATTTAGTTGATTTTGTTTGGTTTGTCACGATTGAAAGAAAGTTCAATCGATATCTTGAGTTTTTTTTGTAAGTGAGAATTCTTTAGAAACGACGCATTCGCGTCTGGCGCCCAACAATCCGTTCGTCGGAGGAGGACCGCCGGGACGCCGTAGGGTAACGGATTAGAAGATTCCGACTTGATTAGAAAAATCCGGTCACAATATATAAGTAGTAAGAACAGCGCGAGCGGTGAAAAGAAAAATGAACTATTCGAAGTGGGTTCTAAATAGTCCTGGGCAAATTCTAGTCCGTTGAATCGGACCCCCCGAAATGAATAATATAACTTCAAACGATTAGAAAAAATCAGCTCGCTGCAGGAATTATTGTCGTCGCAAGTAACTCAAAACGAAGGCCAATAAACCCGATGAATCAGATGCAAAGCCAATAAAAAATGCTGTATTCGGAAGGATGCTCTGGTTTGTCAAAAGTCAGGCTCAAGACTGACGATCGAGGTTATTTACAAAACGAATATCGGAATCAAGAAAAAACTTTGTCAAAAAATTTAATGTGATGTAGGGGCAGGTTTTTGAAGGCTGATATAGAACAAAGGGCATAGCCCGGCAAATATATCAACATACTTACTGTGTTGGGATAGAAGAGCTATTCGTGCCTGTGATTGTTGTGGAGTCAAAGAACGATCAAAGTAGATATCCAAAACTCTTGATAGCACTTGCTGAACAATGTTTTCGTTTCGCATGAGATTATTTAAAAATATCAGACATCATGTACGTTGTCCGTCGAAGTATGTTGAAATACCTGTGAATTTGTCTTCGGAGCATTCTATTAGTATACTCGATCAAAATATCACTAGTTTCTTAAGCGTCCCAAGTAGATGGACAAGGTATTTTATTTTTCTTCGATGCGAGATATTCCTCCTCATCAGAAATTTCAGCTATAGTTGTCAGTGAAGTGAATTTTTTTTTTCTCAGATTATGTCGCTGAGTGGCTACGTCAGCTTTTTCACAGGATGAGATTGTGTCTGCTTTTTTCCGAGCTTTTCCTCAGTTAGCCGAATTCAGTGAAATGAAATGGTTTTCTAAATAATGATTGGCGATATGCCACACGCGAGATGGAATGCAATACAAGTTTTGTCTGCCACGTGATAGCTCTGTATGAGGTATCGAATCATGTTATTACTGGATGAAACAAGAAAAATCAACCGAAAGCTTCAATGCTGAGATGCATACAAACAGTAGTTGTGTGTTGACGTTTCATTTTTAAAGCCTACAAATTACACTTATTGATCAATTCAGAACTTTGGAACTATTATAAACTTCACGAAAACCTGTCTCAACGATGTTACGTGTAATGCCAACTGGTTGTGTCGTGACACAGCTTGATTTACAGACATATGTATAAGGCATGTGCATTAACAATGTATAATATAGTTCAATACACGAAAATAGGACTCACTTTAATAATTAAAAAATGTAATCTCGTGTAATTCACATTTCGGATCGTTAGAATCTGGTGGAGTTTGTTTTAGAATCAAATTATTCACATTTCTTGTCTCTGGCCACCAGCACTTTTTTTTATCGTCAGATAGTCAACAGCTCGGGACTTCCGAAGTCACTTGCTCATTTTCTTCCGTGTCCTCAATAAATGACACAACAGCATTTCGGCGGGCCATTTTCACATTAACTGAAATTGAACATACAGATTGAATCACAAAATAAAAAGCTATCAAACGTCACCAAATCTGGCAGCTTCGATTTCACAAGGAACATAATTCCAAATTCTAACGAGTGCCCGTACGATTGGACATCAGGTATCCACAGAGAAAAGACTGCGATAACCTACTAAGTCATGAGAGGATCGCTGATTTTTTTTCTGGCAAAATTATATTTATGTTGCTAATATCTGCAAACTCAGCTGTTCAAACAGAAGTGAAGTTGGCGCGAGTGCGTAAAAGGCCAGGGATAACTCGAAGCAAAAAATTGAAAAAAAAAATTGAAATATGAATGCCGTATCGCTCTGAGTTATTCAATTTTTATTCATTTGACTCAAATTATTGAGTGAGAGTAGATGGCCTGAGACTTGATCCAGTTTGAAATTCGCAATCCTAACATCGCGCTTGCCCTTTACCTCAAATTGCAAAATTTTTTTCATAACCCACAAACATACGAGGTGCATATAGTCAAGTGCTAAATCAATTACCATATCAATATCTAACTTTTTTGAAACTGTAGTTTTCTTGTGATGCTCTTTGTTAGATTTTATTCGAAATGATCAGTCCGTTCTTAATGACAAGTTGAACTCAGGATAAGTGACGCGGTTCTTCACATATTCTTCTTCTTGAATACATGTCAAGCAACCATAGTATGCATTATGTCCTTTTGTGCCAGTTATGAAAGATGTAGCAGGTGCGTCACAGATGAAAGCATTGATTTTGATTGCAATATTCTTGTTCTTCATCTTCATACTTGTAGCAGCGAGATTGTAGAATTCTTCGACAAAATATTTAAGAAATTCATGACTGTCCTGTGGTTTTTGGTTTCCATGATATAAACCGACTATGAATGCTTTGGTACGAATGATACCTGATAAGAATGATGCTTAGATGGGCGAAAATTGACTTCCGGAGCTTTTGGTCAAGGGAAGACCGTCAACGTTAATATTGATACTGAGAAGCAGAGGGCAATTTTCTATTGTAAAATATTCCATTATGGATGCTATCAAACCGTAGCGGAGTCCACAATGGTAATAATGACCGGGAAACTTTTCAATCAGTTGGAGTTTGAACCAATGTTCGCACATCTGATGGCACCTGTTAACCATGTTCACGTAACAATACCTTGACGTCTGTGTGATTCATAGACCTTGTGACTACCCAGGACCCAAAATCACTTTGAAAAACTAGGATCAGCGCCATAACTTTCTGATTCAACGATGTCAATAGAATGCAAACTACTGTTGCTAACTTGACTATTAGAAACTGGACTAGTATGTGGTTCAGTCACCGCGTTGAAAACATTAGCGTAACCCTCTGCATTAACTGACAATACCGAATCAACTGTCATTGTTAAATCAGCTGTAATAATAGCATAAACTTGAATGATTGAATCATGCGGCATAGGTATAGTGAGATCATTGTCAGTAGTAACTGGTGACGATAGTTCAAGCGGAGTTGCCAAGGCATTTTGACCAAGACGTACCTTCTCATATTCTTGCTTCACTCAACGGCGTCGTTGTCTTTTAGACAAATGCCCAGTGTCTTTTGCGTCAGGTATTGCTCGCTACAAATATGTAGTAGAGATATTCACCTGAAAGCCTGCACACAAATAATTCACATAAGACCGAATTTGGAGAAAGTAATGCTTCGGCGGAACATAGGTTGGCAGATTGTTTCATAAGCTCATTCTACCCCCACAAACATACGACTAAGTTTTCTTTTAAGAATAGGTCCGGGTTCGGCGGCAAAAAACTGTTGAACATTTGGAAATCAACTTGAAGTTATATATTTTTTGTAAAATGAGTCTTACAACAAAATCTTTCAGATAAAAGTTGTTCGTCTCGTTGCCCTCTGGAAAGTGAGTTTTCATAACAATTCACGTATTTTTCATTATTTAATCGCAAAACGAACAAAAGCATGATTTTTTTTTTTTTGTTTTCTGCAAGTTACTTTCCGAATTTTCAACTTACGGTTGCAAGATTCAAACCAAATCTTGCACAAAGTTTTCCTTTAGAGTACCCGCAAATCCGACTGATTAATAAGAACAATTTATCTAACGATAAAGATGATAATAAGAATAATCAAAATAGTAATTACAACAACAACAACAATGTTACAAACGGCCCTCAGCTCGCTGCGATAGACCTCGCGGTGCGCGATGTGCGCTAGCCTGCTCATTCAGCGCATTCTTGCACGTGGCATCCGGACGCGTAAAGTGCAGTGAATCTAGGAGTGCAACCGACTTGATAGGGAGGTCGCAAACACCACATCAGCGGTTCACTTCTCCTACCATCGTGAAGCGAACTGTAATTAAACCTGCCCGGCCGACCAAAAAGCAGTCTAAAACTTGGAGCAAAGAGAGCAAAGTGATCTCTACTGTGGGGATGGAGTCGAGTGAGCCTTCTGCTGGAGCCAACCGATTGCAGCGACCACTCAGTTTTTTACGGAGCACTGAATTGACTAACGGTCCACCTTGGCCAAGATCAACACTATACTGGAGGATTCCATAACTGTAGGCAAAAGTTTCACAGCACAGTTTCGGCAAACCGGTGGTAGGTTCTCGAAGACACTTCCTATCCATCCACGGAAAACGCTCCTAGGCTCACTATCTTTCATTCCTACGCTAAGATGATAATCTACCCCCAATTTTTATACTATCCATGTTTCCCAACCCGTTTTGCTTTTCCCATATTATAACAGTTTCTCAATCTTCGTTTACTCTAAATGCATTTATTGAGTTGATGGATTTGCGATCTATCTTACAAAACTACATATAACATTCCAGTATAGCAGATGAGCTTTTGCTCTTTAATTAAGCTGGACCCGGGAGGATCTATTTTGAACTGCTTGGAGGTATGTCTAAATACAAGTTACACTGGACGAGATCTCTGGATCTTCGTTTGCACGTGACAACAACAACAACAACAACAACAACAACAACAACAACAACAACAACAACAACAAAAACAAAAACAAAAACAAAAACAAAAACAACAACAACGACAACGACAACGACGACACCGAAAACGACAACGACATCGACAATGAAAATACCGATAACAATATCAATAATGATAATTATGATGATAGAACATGAGGTGACAATAATAGGAACATCGGCCTTATATCTATTTATTCTTTATTTTCCGTTTTTTCGGGTTGTTGAAATCTCTCGAGCTGCAATTCTATCCGTCGTTTCGCAGCCATCAGAGAATCGTGGGTTGTCTTCCGAACTCGTACTTCTTGTTTTTTCACTTTAGTCTTCCCTTCAACAAGCCTCGCAGAGAATTGGTCAAAGAGAAGACCACAGAAACTGGTTTTCTTGTTGGTGTGGCTGTTGCTCTTGTATCGATGGTCGTCACAGAAACTCACTAGATTGTTGCAATTGTCGTTGCTGCAGTTGTCAAAACAGTTGTTGATGTTGTTGTGATCGTAATTTTAAACACACAGGCGGCAGTGCCCGCGGCGGTGTCGATAGGCGGAGTAGTATCCCACAATCCTGCAATTCAAATTTGAAATATCAAATGTTTGCGCATCCCTGTAGTTTATCAGGCCAGTGAATAGAGTGAAAAAAAGCGATTCTTGCACTCAAATTGTACGAAAAACGACTTGCGCCCCTGCTCAGCAACCGCAGCCGCGAGGGCTCTTCCTCCGCTGGTTTGTTCCCCCACCATAACTACCAACTCTGTCTCGGGCGCGTTTACGCGCGTTCAGAGCAGCTTGCAGAGCCATTTCGGCGATTTTTTCCACCTTTCACTTAAAAATCTAAGATAGTTGAATCAAAAATTTCATTCTCTACTTTCTGGAAACGTTACGGAATTTCCATTGGGCCATTTTTCTTATAGTTACACATTTGATGTGATGAGCCCTCTTATCGTTAGCAATAAGATTGTGCGAAAACTATGCATCAGACAGAAATCATCTTACGCATCATTAAACTACATACTATCATCTATCATCTTCCGCAAAATTTTTTCTTCATTTTCAAATTTTACAGAGTAACGAGTTTTCGGAAAAAGGTTTATAATCGTGGTTTTTTCGGATTTTCTCTGTGGAAAATGCATCGATCAATTCGTTTGAAAATCCATTTCGTAGGTTCTTAAATCCTCTACGAAAGTCTCATCAACAGTCGAACGATTCTATCGTTACTTTTCGAGATATTAGGGGCCGTTCATAAAATACGTCACACTAGAATCAGCTTTTTTTGACCCCCTCCCCCCCTATAGGCCTTTTCATCACAAAATTTTTTTGTGTGCATGCGTTGGCATCAGCCATCTTTTTCGTACTGTTTTTTGTAAACAACTATGCTAAAGTCCCTGCGTATAAAAATTAAAATAAAAAAATATAAATTCAGGTTGATTAATTATAAAAAAAGTGAAAAAAAATAAAGTAAGAAACTTCATAATTGAAAAAAAAAATTTTCCAAGCCATTGTAGTTATGTCGTCTGTACGAAAAGGAACAACAAAACGGTGTTGTTATGGAGTATCTAAAAGTGATACACGGTATAAATCATTCAAAACCAATACATATTATTTTATAAATTTTCCAAAGCCTTGCCTGGAATATCGCAAAAAAATAGTTAAATCATCAAGCAAATCACATATTAAAGCATGTGCAAAACGTGCAAAATGTGAATTATGGGTAAAAAAATGTGGCAGAAGTGATCGAGGTTTTAGATCTATTGATGATGTTACCAAGGATACTTATATTTGCTCACTACATTTTCTCGGAGAAAGTGGTCCAACTGAACAAAATCCTGATCCTTTAAGCTATCAAGAATCCCAACATATAGATAAATCAATCAATAAGGTAATGTATAAAATAATTTAAACACAAATATGATTTTCCGAGTTTTAACCTCAAACCTGTTTTTAGGTGATCAAAGTAAGAACCAGCTTATTTGAAAAGTATAAAAGAGTAGATATGGAAAAATCAAATGGATCTGAATATACGAAAGTAGATAATATTTTAACAGATACGCAGGTACAGTGTGAATTTAATGAAATTATAAAAATGTATTAATTTTAATGAAAAATTTTTGTATTTATTACAGACATCAATAGCTCATGAAGAGGTTCACATCGTACTTGATGATAATGTTTGTTTTGTTGAACAAATATTACCAGATCAAACGTCTGAAATGAGTATAATCGACGGAGGTACAAATTATGAAGAAGCTAGGAAGCATACAAGAACAATAGAAATTCAGACCGATTCGATAAAGATGCGTAATAAAATTATTCAGGTTAAGTTGCAAAAAAATTCAGCCATGGAAAAATTCATTAATTCCATTAGTAGTGATGAAAAAAAATGCATATTTTATACAAGTTTACATTTTGAGCAAATCCAAGCTTTACATAGATTTTTGAGCCCAGCTTGCGAAAATTTAGATTATTGGGGTAGTCGAGAGTCAAAGCATGAAAATACTGAAAATAATAATCTACACAAATTGACATCATTGCAGCAGTTGATTTTGGTATTATTAAGATTACGAATGGGATATTTAATAGAAGATTCAGCATACAAGTTCGATATTTCTACGGGATTTGTTTCGAAAATATGTACAACTTGGATTTATTTTTTGTATAATGAATTTACCACTCAATTGAAGCCATTTATGTTTCCATGTAGGAAAACAATAGCTGAAACATTACCAGAAATATTTCGGTCTATAAAAAATATAAGAGTAATAGTAGACTGTGCTGAATTTTTTTGTCAATCACCGTCAAATTTTGAACACCAAGGTAATTTATATTCAAGTTATAAAGCTCATACCACTTTTAAAGTTTTGATAGGATGTACTCCAAATGGGTGTGTTAGTTTTGTATCTGATGCATTCGAGGGTTCAATATCCGACCCTGAAATATTTAAGCGATCAAAAATAGCAGATTTATTGCAACCTGGAGATGTGGTATTAGCAGATCGAGGTTTTACGGTTCATGATGTCGTTGAAGCTAAGCGAGCACATTTGAATATTCCTCCGTTTTTGAACGGACGAGATCGTTTAACAGCTCAAGAGGAGATTTTGACGAAGAAGATAGCAAAACAACGAATATATGTTGAGCATGTTATTGGGCGCATAAAAAAATTTAGACTTCTTTCAACGGTTCTACCTTTAAATATGCGTACTATCATGTCACAAATTATATTTGTTTGTGCATGCTTGGTCAACTTTCAAACGCCAATTGTTTTCGATGAATCAAATAATGACCGGCGTTTTAGGAAATAAAATGAATTGAAAGTCAACATAATTGTGATATATATTTAAATTTCAAAATACATAACATTTGTAATGCTACAATGTATTTAATCTTGTATTATATTTTTCATATTGTAAAAATAGATTTATGAATTTTGTTTTTATCACGAATACTTTTTGTAATATATTGAGGAATATAAAAATAAAAAAAAAAAGTTGTAAACAGTAGGTTGGGAAATTCTTTATGAAATATATTTCACTTCGATAAATCAAAAGGTATCAAACGCCGTGGGATTCTCATTTCAAAATACTCTGGAGCCAAAATATTTTGATGGAATGCACTAACGTGCTTAAGTATAAGTTCAATGAAAATACCATCATAAAAAATCTTCTCTACATGGAACCCTTTTGGAGTCCAAATGACGAAATCACACCACAATCTCTCAGTTATTGCCATTTGAGTTTGTATTTGGTAGTAATATGGGTGATTTCGTTTTAACTTCATGCATGTTTTATTAACAGAAGTACAACAAAATGAAGTACGCTGCTGTGGTGTCAGGAAATGTAAGTCTGTTGGGTTATAATTTTTTTAAATTTTTGGGCACTTGATTTCCAACACTCCGGTTGTATTCCTCAATGGATCAAAAATTAAGCCATCTGGCGATGCGCCTAATCCTGGATACTTGGAATTCACCCACAAGCCACTACTCTGAACTTCATAAGAAAATTTTTTTGAAGTAAAGTCTTTGTATTTTTGACGTGCAATTTCTTCATTTTCTCTACCATATTGCATCGCTTCAGTCGTTATATTTTGTTGGACCCACAGCTGAGAATTGACTAGAGCAAAAATTTGGTCTTTTGTTTCATCAGTCTTAAATTGTTTAATTTTTGAAGCTGTTATCAATATTTGACGGTATTGCCACCACTTATCATTATCACTTTGAGCCCCTAAAGTTATATCAACAGGCCCAATCTTATTATTGCACACATTAGTGGTTAGACGATAAACTAATGTTTTTAACTGACTTTTTCTTGGTTTATCTAATATATAATCTTCATATTGAGGCTGTAATAACAATTGCCACATAGAAGGAGCTTTTCGACTAGCATTTATTAATTTTAAGTCCGATAGTAAATTATTTATTTTTTGTTTGTTTACCGGTCTTGTCAAACTTCGTCCGGGATCATATGACCTGCGTTTACTGATGTCATTTTTATTTTTATACTGTTGCTCATCGGCTTTATGAGGTTCTTTTCTTTTTCTACCTTGATTCCAGCTACATAGCTTACTCGTACAAGGTACATTTTCTTCATCACATGCATCTAGATAATTTAATAAAACATATAGCAAAGCAGCTACATGAGAACATCGGCCCATACTCGATGCTTTGCAATCACAAGTACCATGAACTACTCGGGTAGTTGACGGATTTATCATAACTGATACTTGATGAACTTCTTTAGCTTTATAAGAAGCTTGAATTTTGCATTTCAAGCAAAACATTTGATCAGATGTTACGCCTTCAAGAATTTCAAATACATGGCCGCTGTCCACATATTGTTTGCCTCGTTTCAATGGTTTGGATTGTCTGTAATCAGTTTTTGGAATTTGATCATTATTATTATAGTTTTCAATGTCACTGTCACTATTGTTGTTGTCTATGCATGATGTTACTAGATAATGATATATAGATCCATAGCTGAAGTTCTTAGGCACTTTGTCAGAGGGAAATGGTTGCCAAATATTAGGATAATTTATTATTTGACTTTGCAAAAGATTTGGACTTTGATTGTGTGTACTTAAGATATTTTACCATTTTCCTTTGTCAACAGTTTGGTCCACTGGTACATTGTTCCTGATGGCATTTTTGACTCTGTAAATTTCATAATTTTTTATATATTATTTCGGATTAAAAATTTGATTTATAATCAAAATAACTCAACACATTCAATTCAGTATTTGAAATTGTCTAATTAATAATCATGTATAGCCTCTAAATATTGATGAGACTTATTTTATTAATTATTGCCATCAGTTATTCTCACATTAACTAAAATGTTTTTTCAAATACTGTGAATCACTGTGAATGAATTGACATTGTTAATTACAATAAAAATGTAAACTATTATTTTTTTTATAAGTTTTTAGATTGTAAACAAATATCGATGTCTAACCTCTCAATCAGCTCACTTTTTTCCCTTTTTGCGGACGTCCATGACGTTTAAGCCACCTTCTTAACTGTTCACAATTATGAGCTTCAACTGAATCATAAATAAGTGAAGCACCATCGATAGTTTTTTCTAATAATTTATTAGTTTTTGGAGATAATATCCCGTTCCCAGCCATTGCTGATCAAAACAGTACGAATCTTTTGAACTACCGCCATTTCAACATGGCGCCTACGCTTGCGCTCGTCTTATGATGAAAAGGCCTATTGTCACGCTGTGTCACACTTTCTGTGACCCCCCCTAGAAATATTTCGTCACAAAAACTAAGACCCCCCCCCTGCTGAGTATGATAAATTCTAAATGATGGTACACAAATTCTGAAAATTAAAAATATTTATTTTGTTATTATAATAAAATTTTAATAAATTAATAAATATCTTCCATAACGCAGTTATATAAATGATAAATAATATTTCTATTATTCAGAAGTCCAAGGATTTTCTAAATGGGCCGAAATATCTACAATCGGCATTGCACCATCTTCTTCTTCATCTTCAAAACTACCGTCCACTTCATCGTCATCTAACCATTCTGCATATTCCGTACCATTGTTTTCATCTCCTATTATGCACAACAGTTCTCGAGCTCGCCGAGCTGCGATACGAGTTGGTTGTACGCGACGAACTACTTCAACCTTTCTTTTTTGTTTTGGATGTAAATTTTTTAAATGCTGTAGTAAGGTTTTATTAGATGTGTGATATAGGCCACATTCTTTACATGTTCTACTCGCCAATTTATCGTGGACTGACGGACAAAACCAATCGTAAGGAATTTGTTTAAAATCCGGAGCTTCAGGCTGAAGTTTTACAGCAAGACGAGCAAATAGGTTTAGATATGTGCCATCATCAGAAATCAGTTGCGATACCATTAATCCGTTTTGAGTTTGTTGTAATTTAATTAATGGAGGCAAAAATCCGTTTGAAAGTAAATTTCTCAAACTACTTCTACTTTGGCCACAGCAGTCTTCGTCTGAGCATTTCAAAATTTGCAATAAATATTGTGATTCACGAACATGTTTACAGTATCAATCATCGATTAATATTTCTACATTTTCACTAACGTCTTCTTCTAGTATAATATACTCTGCATGTACATCATAACTATCGACTTTGACGACTTCCAAACACTAGCCAAAGTTGTCCCTGCATATTCAAAGTTTTTTTTTTCCAAATCTTTGTCTACAGTTTTACCGTAAGAATCTAAATGCGATCCATAATGCTCATGAGGCAAAATTACGCCAGAAAGCTCATGACTTAGCGGAGCCATTCTTCTTTCCACACGATTGTAAGCACTCCTACCCGGTGCGTTGGTAACAACAAATAAAGCATCTAAATTATCCATCTCAAAAATGCTGGATAGCATAAAATATTACTTTTGCGTAGCGAGGATTTTCGTCAGGACCCCCATCAGCAGAAATGATCACTACAGGTTTTGGAGATCAAGTGTTGGTGTAGGCGAAACTTTGAAATGATTCCAGTTCAAAAATTCCTTTAAAATCATTGGCATGTGTCTTGGCAGTCGAACTAGAATGCTTGCCACTCCGAATAGCTATAAATGTTGGTCCTGAATAGGTTACTTTTGAAGGATTTCCAAAACCATTCGGTTCAATAACAATACCAGCATATACAGACGGTATCAATTTATGTCCAGCAGCCACAACCCAGTCATGGTCTGGAAGAGAAACTCTATATTGCATGTGCATTAGTAATGGCGCTTGTTTTGAAGCTGCTGTGAGTCCGATCGGAACTCGGGCTTTATCATCCTGAGAAAGAAAAAATACTTCATTGGGTCCAAGAAAAGAAGCAAGACTCTCTAAATATCTAATTGAAGCTGTCGCAAACTCTGTGTCAATATGTTTTTTCTTCAAGTCATTTTGAGCACGAATTAATTTCACTGGAACTGTAGATACATGTCTTTTACCTTCACGAGAAAATGAATTTCGTGGTAAAAGTCGTAAGTACGTAGCACTCCTACTTAGTTGAAAACCCAAAGTTTTTAATTGCTCGTGTAACTGATCTAAATTTTTACAGCTTCTTACTGTCTCAGCTCTACGTCGTTCATCAGCAGAACTACCAAAGATGGCAATTTTCATGATAGTTTGCAATATGTCTGGCTGATCCTCTTCTAAGCTCGGCCGACCGGGATTGCTTCTTATCTTTAATTTTTCTGCGACATCCGGATGCCAAGACAAACATCCTCAAGCTTTCTTTTTTTTATTGCACGGGATTTCGATGATCTTTGTTGAGCTGATTGTTTACGCTTGAGAGATTTTTTTTCAGATTCTATTTTTTCTTTTAATTTTTTCATTTCTTTATCAAGTCCAGGTGTAGACAATCCAGAATCTCTTTGTAGAAGCAATGAATTCAAACTTGATTCCATAACTGAAATTTTTTTTTTGCTTTCATCTTGGGCGGGTGTAGCCGTTTTTGAACTGCATATTTGTTCGTCACGAAGTGAAATTTTTTCGGCAGAGACTGTTTTTCTATAAATTGAAAGATCTTCTTTACTCATCGACGCTCGAGGTCCATCTTTAGCTGTATTTTGTGGCTAAAAATAAAGAATTGATTATAAGTATATATTAAAATTGATTGAATAAAATAGAGACTTATACAGGCTTGTTTACACGATAATTCTACACTGAAATTATTCAATTTTCTCATCTCATGTTCTTGATTATCGATCCATCAAAATCATGTTCACATAAAAATTATTCAGAATAGTAAGATAATATAAATCGCGAGTAGTCCTGAATAAAAAAAAGTATTGAGATAAATAAAAAAGTTCTGAAAAGTATTGGATTGACTGGAAAAGCAATTTTTTTTAAATACCTTTTTCTTTGTCTCAATCCTTTTTTTTAATCAGGGTAGTATTGATGTAATCCAGATAATCTAAACCAGGTACAGAAAAAATTTCTTGACTTACCTTAAGACTTGTGAAAAACGTTAAATTTCTAAATTTGTTCTGGGTTATTTTTTGATCTAAAGATTCAATATTATTTCGAATATTCACTTCAAATTGCTTGTCATCACTTTTGTACTCTTGCTTGAGATCGTTCCAAATCTTATTGACATTTTCTTGTACGATCTTGGATTTTTCATCCGGATAACACTTTTTATAAGTGTTAAATAATTTTCGATAGAGTTCGCCTCTTATCGATGTCATTGTTTTCTTATACGTATCTCAACTATTAAAATCAGAAGTGACAAATTCCGGCAATAAAGAGTATAAAGTAATTAACTGATGAGTATGAAATTGAGAAGATGAAAAAAGCGTCTGCATCAGTTTACTGCTAAATGGCGGATGAAGGAATAAAATAATAATAAATACATGAGGAACAGTATTTTCATTTGTTACTGAATCGAGAGCGCAGGGTACTGAAAACGTTACTCTCTCAAGTATTGGAAAAACAAAGAAATCAGTTTTGACGGATCGCAACGCCGCTAGAGTCGCGCCACAGAGCTAGCGCTTATGTCAAAAAATAATAAACGGCGAACGTCACGTTGCCGTATACCCCCCGTCCCTCCTTGTCACATCTTGTCACACTCAGCCAGACCCCTCCCCCCCCCCTTGTATGCGAACGTATTTTATGAACGGCCCCTTAGCACAAAACCCGAAGTTTCCAATTTTTACGGTTTTACGTTGTTTAAACAAATTTTCACTCTTCACCTCGATTTACTCTGAATGTAACAATGCGGTTGCATAGTATGCTAACTCTTCGCGAGCGAGTACTCTGTTGAGTTGTTTCTCGTCCGTTCGTATGCTATCGTAGACTTCTGCCGCAATGTCTACCACTTTTCTATGATTGGCGGAGAAACTTTGGCGTGGCGCAATTTCCGTTACGGTTACGTCGACTCCGAATATTGCTTTTGTAATGATAAAATCATTTCTTTGTGCTCTACTCGTTGTAGTCATGTGACTTGGTGGTGTTACCTCCCCGGTTCGTGCTCTTTGCGTATTCATTTGTGTTTGTGTTTTCGGGGCTTTCGAATCCGATTTCTTTCGATTAACTTTGTCGGGTGCAAAGTTTTCGGGTTTTTCGCGATCGCCAGGAGCTATCTTATCGATTTTTTCGGCTATATATAGGGGAGACCGGGGCAAGTTGGAGACGTTAAGCTTCAAGTGCGGTTTTTTAATCGATTGTAAGCGAATTTCGAAATCTTTTGGTATTTTTCAAAAGTATGAGATGTTAGCTATTAAAAAAAAAATTGACATTGAATTCGGTCATTCACAAACTACGTAATTTCCATTTTTCCGAAATTCTGCAAATTCGTCAACTTGCCCCGACCACGGGGCAAGATGGCGAACCTATCGGGGCAAGTTGACGAATATTAGATTTTGGTTTAATGGGCCTAAAAAAATACTTTTTTCGTCAAAATATACTTCAGTTCATTTAAATCCATAAAAGATATGAAAATACAAATACGCATAGTTTATGTAGTTTAGCTTAGATATACATATACTGATAATTAACACTGGTCGCAAACGAACTGAGCTGCTCCTTCGACATTAGAACATGCCAACATTGAATGGTGAATAAATTTATTCATTTATTTATTTATCGAATTATTCAATGAGCTGCACAATCGTATGTAGCCTAAATATCAATTAACTAAACAACATGCAAAGATCTCGATGAGGACGATCCGTCAACTTGCCCCCACCATCTTGCCCCATTTGCCACTATTTGCAAAAAAAGAACCCCACAAAAAGTACATTGGTGAAAATTCGGAGGTTCTATGATCTCTAGGATCTATATGCGTATAGAAATAAAGTATTAATTCACAAGTCCGATCTTGCTTATCTGTAGTTGTATACAACTATTATCTTGAGCTCCAGATGTTACTTCGCACACGTCTGAAACCACAATGCCTCCGTAAAAAGCCGGATGACCTTGCCACGCTAGCTAAATCGCGAATATTATTGCGTAGAAAAGTGTTTAACACTTTTTGATAACTTACCCGGCGCTATCTGTCAAAATATTCTAAAAACAATTAATTCGTCATCTTGCCCCAGCCTCCAACTTGCCCCGGTTTCCCCCACTTTCGCTTCTATATTTGCCATTTTTAAATCTCGTACAATTTTCCTATCGAGGACCAGGTACTCAACTCGGGGTTCCGGTTGAGAGCGCTAGTGACCTGAAGTGCTCATTTTTAACAAATGTTTGGTATCCAGTTTTTATGAATTGAATATCGTTCTAAATAGTAAACTAATCATTATTTCAAAGAGGAAATTTATTATTACCTGCCGAATGATCAAATTTACGTGTACAAAGGGTTTCTGTCTTGGAAAATAAAAGAGTAGGTTTGGCGGTCGAGTGAGGTGAGGTAAACCATGTGCTAGCAAATAAACATTAAACGGTATGAATTTCATGAACAACATCAAGATCAACAGTGACTCCACCGCGAATACGCACGTGCCCAGTTCTGTCTCTCCACAGGTAACACCTGAACTGAATAGCAAAGCTACCTCTAGCCGTCGCTTCGGAAGACGGTCGTCAAGAGCCTCATTTCTAGCTAAGAATCCAGATAGTTCATCAGGGTCGATACTGGATATCTTCCGTAAAAACCTCAGTTCAAACACAAGGAAGGAAAGGATTGACACAGTCAGCCCACCTTCCAAACAGCAAAGAGCCTCATCTTCTCCTCCGAACGTACGATACCAAATGACAAACCCAAAAATTGTTATATCCTTATTTAATGAAATGGAGACGGAGCTGACAGACTGCACCTTCATCTCAGCTCCATTGAAGCAGATGCAAGCCTGGCGTGAGGACGACCGTAATCACCTCGACTAGCAAATTAAAGACATCAAAGACTCCAACACCATGCTCATCAACACAGTCAAATATGAACTGCTCGCAGAAAACAAAGCTGTAAAACTAGAGATAAATAAAATCACGGCTTGCCTCGACACACTTACAAATCGTTTCACCATAACCCCAAATGACACTACATTCAATCAGTTATATGAAGACAAGTTAGCCAGCAAAGTTATTTCCACAGTTGAGAAACACCCGAGAAAGAATAATGCTATCATCTCGGGACTTGAGGTAAAGTAGAAAAACGCGTGTGACACTGTCAATGAATTTATTAGTACCCACTTCAAAATCTCAAACGGTATCATCAGTGCTACTGTCTTTGACAAAGCCAAAGAATCAAAGCGACATTCAGAGACGGTGCAACTAAGAGCCAAATCATGTCCCAGAAGCAGAAGCTTCTCTTCCCGGTCTACTTCAATCATGATTTGACTCCCAACAAAAGCCTAGCTACTAAGACCAGGGATTCCGGTAAAGCAGCCATCGCAAATGGCAAAAAAGTCAAGTTTGGTCAATCTCAAGGATCAATTGATAGTAAATAGTACAAATTCAATCAAGCCACCAATACTTTCACATTAGTAATACCTGAGGTTCTCTCGCTCAACTCTGAGCCTTGTTACTGATCACACTGACTAGATTGACCAACTTATTCACTAAAACACATCTCAATTGATGAACAAACACACAACCAAACCACCAGCGCCACCTATTCCAAAAAACTGCCTAGCAAGCACATCCACCGGCACTCATCTCCAAGCTTAAAGCTCACTTTCTGGAACATCAAAGGCCTTAGAGAACTTATCACCTCTACTAACTTTTTCTGTTCCTCATTAACTGAATTCAGCGAGACGTGGATCACGCAACCAGTACTTGCCCCAATACATAATCTTGATTCTTGGTGTAGCTTTTGGTCACCTGCTCTGAAGTCTCAGGGCCCCGAAAGGCCAAGTGAAGGACTGCTGACTCTTGCTCTACTTGAAGACAATCCCCAGACTCTACACAGTACAGACTTCTGGTTAATTACTAAAATTCACTGACACGGTCTCATTCTGATGATGGTTTCAGTATACTTTGCATCTTATACCTTCAATAAATCTTTTGAGCTCCTCCAAAAGACACTACTGCTAATTTTTGCCTCCCATCATCATGAAATATGCATTATAGTTGGGGACTTCAATGCTCATCTCGGTTCCTATGGGAACTTGGATCCAAACTCAATTGTAGGAACTACACCATAGGAAAAAGGACAATCAGCTGACCAGGTCTTAAACCACAAAGGAAAGTTGCTAGAAGATTGCATGGATCCCTTGGGATTCATTTTGCTGAATGGGCAAACACGAAGTGATACACCAGGACAACATAACTTTTCTAACCACAACGGTCAAAGCACCATTGACCTCATATGGGTTAATACCTTGCACGTCCAGTTCATGAAAAACATGTGGGTGAATAACATCTGTTTAACATCCGATCACCTCCCAATAACCGTGGAGCTATTTCCACCAACACCTCAACCGTCGCGGCAGTTTATCAGTGCAGTCAACAACAGAGTAACTCGATGATCTATGACTCACAAAGATATACGAGTACAAGAAATGCTCAACTCTCCCTTCGCAGTATCCGATCACAATGTCTCTAAATCGGCTTAACGATATCAGGCATAATAGCAGCTTCCAACTGTAATATGTTCAACACTCACGAAGCCGACAAGTTGCAATCTACGAAGCTGCCCTGGTTTGACGTTGACTGTAGAACACTAAAAGCTGAAGTCAACGCTTTCCCAAAAGTATGTGAATCCTAGCATTCAGAACGCACTTACTGAGAATCATACCACAAAGTCAAATCACTATCTTGTGACACTCTAGATAGTCCAGATAAGAAGAAATCTGAATACGCCGCTTTGCTTCAAGAACAATTTGACAACACTCGCAACCCATCTGAATTTTGGAGCGTAAGTAGATCGACACGCAAACAATCTACGTCCCCGACTGAAATTTCAATGGATGAGTGGGGAAAATCTTTGATAATATTGAGATGAAAGAGACTTTCCCCCACGTAGATGTTATTTCGAATAACTATAACAGAATATTATTTGTCTCCTTCACTCGATGTGGCATGGGTCAGGTGCTGTCGAGGCTCACGTAAAATGAAAATTTGGGCGTCAGTTAATTATTAAAATTAACAAACGAATTTTTCGACTAACTAAAAGATACACAAGGCGGGTTCAACTGGATGACCCGTAGGAAAGAGATTTCAAATTTCCAAGAGTTTGAGGCAGAATTGACGAAATAGCTAATTTTATACTCACGAATTATCGCCAGAGTCGGTCCTCGAGAGATTCACAGATAGTTTACAATTTCAACGTACACTTTAACAGCAGATTTATTACAGCATTTGGTTGTTACAGAATTTCATTGTAAAGCATTTAGTCAAACGATGTGCAATGAAATATCTACAGCAACGTGAGTGTCGAACAGAACATGTACATTACAAGGGACAATTGTCTGCACGACTGACGAAACTCGAATTACTTTGGTCAGACACTTGCGGATCACCTGACTCGACTCCGACAAGTATGTCGAAGAACGGGGTCATACCAACTGAATGGTGGAGCTATTCTCTTATCTCTAATTTTGACTTTCGAGATTATAGGCGAACCTAATATTTATTTTCCTGTTACAATATTTACCTTCCGAAGTTGAAGTTTCAAGGGCAGCTTCTAACCAACTCTGATGATCATTTTGATGCAGACATCACAATAGATGAATTACTCCTATGTATCGCTGAAGCCAATATCAAGAAAGCAGCTGGCTCTAATAAAATGATAAAAACATTCATCAAGGTATCACCGCACAACTGGTTAGCCCACATCCTTACTTTGTTCAACAAAATTTTTGAAACTGGCTTTGTTCCGGAAAACTGGAGTGAAGTCACCATGTGAATGTTGCATAAGAAAGGTGATCCTACTGTCCCGTGTAACTACAGAGGGATTGCGCTGGTAAATTGCAATACCAAAATATTTACTCAAAATATTCATGATCGCATCAAGAAATGGGCAGAAACTGAAGACTTAATTCCAGAAGAACAAGCTAGTTTTCGCACTGGACGTGGATGTGAAGACAATGTATTCGTCCTAAAATCAATTCTACAGATTCAGCCAAGGTCTAAAGGTGTCAGCTCTTATGCACCTTTTGTTGATTTCAAGAGGGCCTTCGACTCTGTCTCACACAATCGTCTATGGAAAAAAACTTAACTAACTGAGCCTCAACTCCAGAATCCTAAATCTCCTTGTTAATTTCTACAATGACACGCATATGAAAGTTACATGTTCCTGAAACCTCCCATCTCCACTAAGTATCACAGAAGGTGTCCTACAAGGAGAAATCCTTAGCCCTTTACACACAGTCGATACAACAATGACCAAAATACTCATTATCAGATCTACTGGCCATCTTCCGAAGCAACTTGCAAATCGTTTTTGCCTTGCTGAAGCTTTAGACATAGTTCCTACTCACGAATACCTAGGCACCGCATTCTGCAGGTCACTACAAGGTACTATCGCTACAGACTCAGCCATCAAGAAGAGCAAAATGGCGACCATCACGGTATTTGGGATACTTAATAAACTCAACACCAGCGCCTGGAATGGCGTAATTAAACTACAGAGCAGTATTATCCGCTCCAGTATAGCATATCTTGCTCACATTTGGAGTCTGAGCCAGACCACCCTGGGAAGATTGGAATCGGCAAACTTGTACTTCTTCGAACGCCTGTTGAATCTTCCTCTAAGTACTCCACTCTACGCAATCCGCCTGGAGCTTGGGCTCAATCACTTCTCACTATACGTCCTAAAAGCCGCCCTGAGCTGGGTGATTAGTATACTTGATATGCCCAGCAACCGCCTGCCTAAAATATGTCTTAAAAAACTTGTCCAGCTCACGCACACTTCATTCAACTCTGACCACCTTAATTGGTGCAAGCAACTTTCACACATCCCAATAAACATCGGTGCAGAGAATCTGCTTTCCAACCTAACAGCAGACTACCGGAGAAGCATGAAGCCAGCGGTTCTCGAAAAGTTCAAAGACTATCGACACTCACGTGACATGGAAAGATATTATCTTTCCAAATAATGTCTTTTCTACTTCAACAACGCAAGTATATCTTATACTCCCGCTAAGTTGATCCTTAGCTAACTACTAGATCACCTAGCTAAACTGCTCTGCCAGTGCCGCCTCTGCACAATCTTCGCCTGCTATATTTTGGTGGGGAAACTTCACATGAAGTTGTCACCCACAAAGAACTGTTCCTGCTGCTGCCTCGAGAAACCAGACAATATCCTATATCTACTTTCTGACTGTCCAGCCTACCAAATACCTATAGGAAAGTTCCTGAGTCAATGGTTCTACCATGAAACTCTAAGAGGTATTGATTCAGTATTTTCGGAATCATGGAGCACCGATTGCCTTTTGTAAGGTTTTTCTATTTTGTCAGAAATCACCTAGAAGGTACTAACTGATCGTTAGGTTATAACGGCGCTGTGTAATTTCATATTTCTATTTGTACCTTTCTTTGATGATATCTATCCATATATATTTATTTATCCAAATTGATTATCGTTTTTATTTCTCAACCTAACTCTAATGTAAAATTTTGTATTGAAGATTGTATCCTGGCGCATCCAAGTAAATGTTATTATTATTCAACGAATTGTTAGTGCAATTTCCCTTTACCCAACACATGAGTTTTTATCTACGCGTTTTACTTGAGGTTGCGCAAGTCGTGCTTGTACAATTTGAGTGCATGAAAGAAGCTCTTCCGATTGGCGTATCTAGGAAATCTTACGTCGATTTGATGAACTACAAACAGTGACGATAGGTAGCTTTTGGTTCAAAACAAGCTTCAGTTCTTCAAATATTTTTTGTCGGAGCGTTTTTGAGTGATGAATTTTAGAATACTGTGATCAAGCTGTAATCGATTTTTTGAAAAAATTTTTCGAAAATACTAAGGCTGAAAACATACATTTCGTACTTCAAAAAAAAGGAATGGATATGTATTTTCCTATTTTTTCTAATTTATGTTGGCATTTGTTTTCAACATCTTCATTTCTTTTCTTAAGTTTCATGCATTGTTTCGCCCAAATTAGTCCTCCATTCATGGTTCAGTCGAATTGTACATAGAGTACAACGCGAAGAATTTTGCGATCATTCGTGCACCTCGCTTCAAGCGTTTCTTTGTACGATCAGTTCGAATGTGATTCCAATATCAAGCGCGTGACGCGCGGAACCCCTCCGAAAGGCTCATGCGCGGCGTGTACTCTACAACACTTTACGTGCGAGGAGGAAGCCGCGTATAATTCGATCGAGCCAAATTTTTTGTGTCTGGGGGGAACCACGGCACGTGGATTTTGGTAATGTTACGCAAAAAGATTAAGATCTCAATTGCATTTTACGGAGCGGAAGTTCGTCGCCAACCTTCCGCCGCGGAGAACGCGACGTCACCCCGGTGGAGCCAAACTCCAGCCGGAGCAGGTTACCCCGTGAAAGTATGATAACTTTTCTTCATGTGTATTTTTGAAAAGAAACAATTTGAAAAAAAAAAGCATAAAAAAACCGTTCGATCAATCGCGCGCCACGCCTCGTACAAAGCGGGGGGATCGACCGAACGGTTGATTCAAACGCACACCAAGCGTCCCGTTCAACAGAAGCGGGCACTTGGTCGCCTCAGCAACGCGCACAATGTCGCTACCTCACACAAATCTGATCGACGAATGGCATCACGATCCGCATCGCTATCGTCCAGAATGGAAAGAGAGTTTTCGTTCTTGCGCCCCCGTAGGTTGGCGTAGTAGCAATGTCCTTTCATTCTTCTAGTGTTTTTTTACCCATAGCCATTTTTTAGCTGCTGCTTACGACATATTTTACCGTGATACACTAGTTGTAATGTCATTTTTATATTATTTTCTCTCTCTTCCAACGGACATAGCAAGATCGTTCGTCGTCGACGTGTGTGAGAGCGACACGAGCCGTTTCGGCCGTTACGTAGTTCGATTTTCGTGACACGCGTAAAATGTACGCCACCTCTTGTGCCATGTGTGTCTTCTGACTGGATTATAATTGCGTGAGATTCACGGTGAAATCTACCAAAATAATCATCGATTCGCTGCTTTTTTTTCGCAGTAACGAAACGTTAATGATCCTTCCGCAGGTTCACCTACGGAAACCTTGTTACGACTTTTACTTCCTCTAAATGATCAAGTTTGGTCATCTTCCCGGCAACATCGGCAATGCCGAGGCATTGCCGCGTACCAGTCCGAAGACCTCACTAAATCATTCAATCGGTAGTAGCAACGGGCGGTGTGTACAAAGGGCAGGGACGTAATCAACGCGAGCTTATGACTCGCGCTTACTGGGAATTCCTCGTTCATGGGGAATAATTGCAAGCCCCAATCCCTAGCACTAAGGAGGTTCAGCGGGTTACCCGGGCCTTTCGGCCAGGGAAGACACGCTGATTCCTTCAGTAGAGCGCGCGTGCGGCCCAGAACATCTAAGGGCATCACAGACCTGTTATTGCTCAATCTCGTGCGGCTAGAAGCCGCCTGTCCCTCTAAGAAGATTTATTTGTACGCCGGTAGTAAAAACCTCCCGATCGAAGCCGGGGGCCTTCGAGATACCGGAAAGTACGGCTATTTAGCAGGCTAGAGTCTCGTTCGTTATCGGAATTAACCAGACAAATCGCTCCACCAACTAAGAACGGCCATGCACCACCACCCACCGAATCAAGAAAGAGCTCTCAATCTGTCAATCCTTCCGGTGTCCGGGCCTGGTGAGGTTTCCCGTGTTGAGTCAAATTAAGCCGCAGGCTCCACTCCTGGTGGTGCCCTTCCGTCAATTCCTTTAAGTTTCAGCTTTGCAACCACACTTCCCCCGGAACCCAAAAGCTTTGGTTTCCCGGAAGCTGCCCGCCGAGTCATCGGAGGAACTTCGGCGGATCGCTAGCTGGCATCGTTTATGGTTAGAACTAGGGCGGTATCTGATCGCCTTCGAACCTCTAACTTTCGTTCTTGATTGAAGAAAACATTTTTGGCAAATGCTTTCGCTTCTGTCCGTCTTGCGACGATCCAAGAATTTCACCTCTAACGTCGCAATACGAATGCCCCCATCTGTTCCTATTAATCATGACCTCGGGGTTCCGAAAACCAACAAAATAGAACCGAGGTCCTATTCCATTATTCCATGCACACAGTATTCAGACGAAAATAGCCTGCTTTGAGCACTCTAATTTGTTCAAAGTAAACGTACCGGCCCACCTCGACACTCAATAAAGAGCACCGCGATGGGATATTAGTTGGGCCGCCCTGAAAGGCTGAGCCCACCGGTAGGACGTCCCACAATCATGCCAGTTAAACACCGCGAGCGGTGAACCGACAGCGTGGGACACAGATTCAACTACGAGCTTTTTAACCGCAACAACTTTAATATACGCTATTGGAGCTGGAATTACCGCGGCTGCTGGCACCAGACTTGCCCTCCAATTGATCCTCGTTAAAGGATTTAAAGTGTACTGTAACGTGGCGTTTTCAGCCCCGTTACTACAGCACCCAAATCTCCCAGAATTTCCTCCCGTTTTTCGTTAGGGCCATTCCACGTGAACCGGATCAGTCACCTCTCAGATATTTTTTTAATTTGGCATGTCGATTGTCCATGGGGAGTTAGATTTTTGTGCCAAAGGATTTTTGAATTAGTGCAAATTTCGATTTATTATGAACAATCAAAAAATTGAGAGGCGGTTTCTTTAAAAAATCATAACTTCGTCAAAAATGATGTTAGATTCAATTTTTTTTTTTGAATTTACGCGGATGAGGGTATAGATTTATGAAAAAAATGAATGGTGCCGAAAGAGTTTATTTATCATGTGTTTATTTGACAATGAATTTTTAAATGATTTTTAAAACACCGATGGATAGCACCGAAAAATTAAAAAAAAATTCTGACATACTTAGAACTATACTACAGCCTGTGAATTAATTTCAGAGATGCGTTCGGCTTTGTTTTCGAGTGAAAAATCATCGAAGTTGGCGGCGCGCATGAATTCGAGCTCGTCGACGCCTATGCGCGTGATGACGCGCGTCGAGCGACAGAGACCCTATCTACTCTGTACGGACGCTACTTGGTAGACACTCGACTGCGGTATTCACGAGTCATTTTCGCGATGATCGACACCGTTTAAAAATCTGGAAAAAATCCCATAGCTTCCCCATAACACGGCAAAGCCATAGAGTAAGTTTCAGAGATGTGTTATTTCTCGTTTTCGAGATATCCGGACGCATATGGCACTCCGCGCTCGCTACTTGGTGTACGCTCGACCGCGGTATTCACGAGTCATTTTCGCGATGATCGACACCGTTTAAAAATCTGGAAAAAATCCCATAGCTTCCCCATAACACGGCAAAGCAATAGAGTAAGTTTCAGAGATGTGTTATTTCTCGTTTTCGAGATATCCGGACGCATATGGCACTCCGCGCTCACTACTGGGACATATTAAGACACAATAATATCTCGAAAACGAGAAATAACACATCTCTGGAACTTACTCTATGGCTTTGCCGTGTTATGGGAAAGCTATGGGATTTGTTCCAGATTTTTAAACGGTGTCGATCATCGCGAAAATGACTCGTGAATACCGCCGCCGAGTGTCTACCAAGTAGCGAGCATGGAAAGTCCCAATGCGTCCGGATATCTCGAAAACGAGAAATAACACATCTCTGGAACTTACTCTATGGCTTTGCCGTGTTATGGGGAAGCTATGGGATTTTTTCCAGATTTTTAAACGGTGTCGATCATCGCGAAAATGACTCGTGAATACCGCAGTCGAGTGTCTACCAAGTAGCGTCCGTACAGAGTAGATAGGGTCTCTGTCGCTCGACGCGCGTCATCACGCGCATAGGCGTCGACGAGCTCGAATTCATGCGCGCCGCCAACTTCGATGATTTTTCACTCGAAAACAAAGCCGAACGCATCTCTGAAATTAATTCACAGGCTGTAGTATAGTTCTAAGTATGTCAGAATTTTTTTTCAATTTTTCGGTGCTATCCATCGGTGTTTTAAAAATCATTTAAAAATTCATTGTCAAATAAACACATGATAAATAAACTCTTTCGGCACCATTCATTTTTTTCATAAATCTATACCCTCATCCGCGTAAATTCAAAAAAAAAAATTGAATCTAACATCATTTTTGACGAAGTTATGATTTTTTAAAGAAACCGCCTCTCAATTTTTTGATTGTTCATAATAAATCGAAATTTGCACTAATTCAAAAATCCTTTGGCACAAAAATCTAACTCCCCATGGACAATCGACATGCCAAATTAAAAAAATATCTGAGAGGTGACTGATCCGGTTCACGTGGAATGGCCCGTTAGTAAAATAGAAAACTGCAGCACACCGAAACGAATCACCAAGGCTCAATTGAAATAAGAGATATTCCGTATATTAAGCTAATTTTCGTTGTTGTTCCGAATATTCTCTTATGGGGTTAGGGGTAGTCAGAGACACGAAAAAATGATAATTTTCAGTAATTTTTTTTCGCTATTAAATCATTTTATTTTACAAAAGTAATAATATGGCCTTATTAAACAATGTTTTGACTTGAAGTCACGAAAATTTGGAAAAAAAAAATTTATAATTTCCAAAGTTATAGCTGTTTCTGTTGACCCAGTCCAAAAAAAAGGTCCTTGCGGTGACAATGATAAGTCCTTGGAGATTCATCTAAAATCAATCGGATAAGAAAAATTAGTTTTATAAATAGATAATCCTGGGCCTGATCGAAGCTTTTTTTTTTTTTTCAAAATTAAAAAAATGGCGGACTCAGAAACATTTTTTCTAAATTTTTGGGAAAAAGTCAACAGTTAATTGGTCTTAAAAAATCGAAATTTTTGAAAAAAAAAAAAATCCTTCGATCAGGCCCGAGTTTATTATGTATTCTAAAAGCTGTATAAATCCCATTAAAATCTACTGAGCGGTTTTCAAGTTACAGTTGTCACCAGTTCAAAAAACATAGTTTTGAGAAAAACGCATTTAAAGTTTCGCACTAGATTTACGTACAGAAATACGAATTATTTAATCACTTACACTGAGTCATCTATTCCTGGGCCATATAATAGTTCTTCAGCCATTGTGGAAGTTTCCAAAACATCAATTTGCCGTTGCCTACGAAGCATTCTGCCTTCCCGAGTATTGTCGTTGGCGCGCTGATCTGCCACTTTCACACGTGCAGCATCCTTTTTTTTTGCATACCGATGAGAATTAGACCCACAATTAAGTTCTAGGGCATTCATAATCATTAATAATGAAATTGTACCTTCATTAAATATACATGTAGCTATGTATGCAGCAATTTGTACGATAGTAAAACTAGTATTCATGGTTTTTGGGCATATTTTCCACACTAGTTGGTTGAAGCTCTCATTATTATTTTGATTGAATCCACCTACACATCTTGAAAGTAAATTATCATTACTGAGATCGTCGTAAATCGGTTTAATAGCTTCTGAAACATCAGGAGGTAAGGGAGAATAATCTTGAGTATAAGTATCAAGCTCTCCACTTGCTTCAGCGCGCTGGTAAGAGCACCAAGAATCTTCGCCTTTTGGACACATACCATGATTCGGATTTTCATCAGTCGAACCGTAGTGGTGGAAAGTTGCCATAATAGCAGATTTCATATCTTCGATAGAATCGGAATGACGACGTATTGATAAACCATAATACACAGTTAATTTGTCTATTACTTTTCCTGTAAGCTTACCTTTACCACCAAGACCTTTTTGTTGAAGTTTCAGTTTACGCAGTCGAGTCCCCATCCGCTTTTGAACATGGCCTATACATTCCTTTTTATTTACGGTTGTATTTTTGTAAGGATCTGCTTTTATAATTCCCGAATAGGTCTTCGAATCACCATCGCCAATGTAGTTTGCATATCTAACTCCATGTTTTGTTTCAGACTGCTGAAACATTTCAATCATCGCATCTACCTCCATTTTCCCAGAAGACCCCTTGTGATTAGCACTACACTCATCTTCATGTAATTCATACCATTCCTCGAACTCAACCGTACTTCGTTTCTTTTTCCAATATTCACATAGCTTACAATAAGCACTTTTAATGTTTATATCTAGAATCTTTCCAGTAAAATAGCCAATTATGAAAGAAACTCCAAATGCCGATGTATATCCCCGTTTTTGCCAGGTTCCATCTCCCGATACAGTCAAATCATTCCTATTTTCATTTTCACTAATTCCTTCTTTTTCTTCATTCACAGCTTTTTTCATCAAGGCTTCTGCAACGGTTTTACCACAATCTAAAATTTGCTTCAATAATATTGTATGCGTAGTTTTATCTAAAAAAGCCGGCATGTCCATCAGGCCACAAAACTTGCACAAACCTTCGTATCCTATCCCTAGTATTCTCATCACAAAAATGAAGCGTCTATTTATTTCATAAGAATGCCCAATGAAAGAGCAGGAAGGAATGTATTCATTGTCACAGTTATTACATGAAACTACAATTTTAAATCCCAGCCCACGTGTACTAGCTGTTAGAAATTCAATGTTTCCATCACATTTTTTACATTTCACAAGAGCAGAAATGGCAGTGAATACCGTAATAAAATTAATTATTCGGAATTCAGTAGTGCAACTTTCGGGTACATCGTCTTCAGTATTTTTTTTCAGTTTTTTAGACGATGTACTCCGAACACTTTCATCACGTTCCGCAGTTTTTGGATTAAATACATTTTTTCGTTTCTTTGAATACGACTTACGGATATTTTCAGATTTCCGAACTTCTCTCGAAACTTTTTTCGTATCACGTCCCATAATAAATAACTTCAGAAATAATTTATTTTAATAACGCACAACTATCGACTGCTCTCCGCAACTGCCATAGGCATACTAGTGACGTGGCGAAAAACAAAGAATTTCTTGCACTTATACTTCCTAGAAATTGTAAATACATAAGTAGGGTGTATATAAATTTAGGTACTACTACACACATCAAAGTTTTCGTTCATGGATGACAATAGAACCCGAGTAACCGGTTGCTTGCAGCTGCCGCTAGCTACCTGCTCCCGAGCGTTTAGGAGTGCCCGAGCGCTCTTTGTTATTTGTCGAATAACTCGAAAAGTAATGATCGGATTGACTTCAAATTTTCAGAGAATATTTTTAAGATATTATACTTAAAGGAAATGCAAAAAAAAAAAAATCGATTTTTTGAAAATCCTGACTACCCCTAACCCCTTATGTGACCTGAGAAAATACCGACGAGTTGAGACAAGGACGATCTACGACGACCTCCCGGGCCCTTTCCTCAAAGGATACACCTCTGACGTCATCCGTGCCAATCAAAATACCGATGTGCACTCTTCCGCGGTGGACCGGACCACCAGCTGATGACAGCATCGCCAACATCTCCCGCCTCCCGATCTACCGAATCGCTACCGGCGTATAGGACCGCAAGACGACCCGTCCACGATCTCCCGCTAGACGATAGGTGCGTAAGACGCTCTGCTATCGACGAATGGATGCTACGGAAGGCGGCGTATAGGGTGGCATGAACTGAGTAGTGTCACCTCCCGTCCCGTAACTTACTGGCCAGGAGCCAGACCAAAATAACATCTACCGTTCCGGAACTGATCCCGTCACCGGGTAAAACTTGGTAACCTCCCGAGATGACGTTCTGCCTAGGAAGACATGTAGGGGCCGACGGTGACGGCGCTAGGTCCGAACCACCGGGAATCGCTGACCGCGCTTCCGTCGGGTTTCGACGCAGTCGAATGCGGCTCTACACCGTGCGGGTACAGTCGGACGGGGCACTGGGGGTCTGACACGACGCGAACGACGTGACAGGCTTTCACCCAGACCGCAGACCGGCACCCAACGGGTCGCGACGTCCTACTAGGGGAGAAGTGCACGCCGGCGTCACCGGACATAAACACCGCAGACGAGTGCCGTGGACGCGAGGTCCCAGCATCACGAGCCACGGCGAAGCCGGTTTCGCTGACGATGAATCTCCCCGTTCGATCTTTCGGATTTCTCAGGTTTACCCCTGAACGGTTTCACGTACTCTTGAACTCTCTCTTCAAAGTTCTTTTCAACTTTCCCTCACGGTACTTGTTCGCTATCGGTCTCGTGGTCATATTTAGCCTTGGATGGAGTTCACCACCAACTTAGAGCTGCACTCTCAAGAAACCCGACTCTGAGGAGAGATTCTCCCGTGGCGCGTCCCGGTCACTACGGGCCTGGCACCCTCTACGGGTAAGTGGCCCCATTCAAGATGGACTTGGACTCGGATCGACGCCCCGGGATAAGCGAATCATCCCGAACACTACATTTCCCAGCGGCAGAACCGCGGGATTCAGTGCTGGGCTATTTCCTGTTCGCTCGCCGCTACTAAGGAAATCCTGTTTAGTTCCTTTTCCTCAACTTATTAATATGCCTCAATTCAGCGGGTAGTCTCGCCTGCTCTGAGGTCGTCAAAGAATCGTCCGAACAAAACATATCGTGGTGTGTTTTTCAACGGAGACGACTAGGGTGTGATCGAGAGGGGGAGCGCAAAATAAAAAAAAAATCACGGACGATCATCGAAAATCTGACTTCGCGGATATTCTTATTTTTCACTCCACCTTTTCTCGTCAACCCGACAAACGGCACGCGCGCGCCACACAACCGTCATCAATTCGACGATGAGGCGTTTGGCACGCGGGTCTTTTCTCTTACAAAAATTTCTGCTAACGGCAACCCGTTCGTCAAAACGGGCGGCAACACAGGTATCGCGCGGCTCGGATCGACGTTCCTCTCGACTATTATACTAGCGCTGGGACGCGACGACCGGCCACACGACCGCGATGCACCAACCCGCCGACTTTTGCGCGGTTGACGCGAGTCGTACCGTGTCAGTCTCTCAAAATCGTTTGAGGCGACGCCGCGGGCTCGCGCGCGGACCACAGCAGTGAACGCCCAATTCTTGCACACGCGACTCTTGCTCCTTTTGCGAGGTGGGGCCACGTGCAGTAGTTTGTTTTGTCACGACCCTCAGCCAGGCGTGGTCCGGGATATGTATCCGTGGACCGCAATGTGCGTTCGAAATGTCGATGTTCATGTGTCCTGCAGTTCACAAATAGACGCGCAATTAGCTGCGTTCTTCATCGACCCACGAGCCAAGTGATCCACCGTTCAGGGTGATCGTTTTTCCACTTTGCATCGGTGTCTCCGGCCGCACCTCGAATCAAAACGGAGGGCAGAGGAGACACTTTGACAATTGTTCGGTTGTTACGCCGGCTGGTGTCGGTGTTACCGAAGATCGAGAAGGAGGTGTCCAAGCATCGACAACATGCTGGATTGTAGCCTGAAAATGCAGACATACACAGAGGTCGAGAAAAGCGGAGGCCGTACTGCCGGAGATGTCGTTATACGGACGGACAGGGAAAAACGCGTTTTTGGCTGTCTAGAGTGGTCCAAATCGAAATAACTGCTGAGGGACTTATAAAGGCTGTGTCACGTCCGGAGAGTGACTCGATATAAGTAGTCAATAGGAGGGGTCTGAAGGATGTATGTTTTGTAACGTGGCGTTTTCAGCCCCGTTACTACGGCACCCAAATCCCCCGGAATTTCCTCCCGTTTTTCGTTGATAATCTAGAAAACTGCAGCACACCGAAACGAATCACCAAGGCTAAATTGAAATAAGAGATATTCCGTATGTTAAGCTAATTTTCGTTGTTGTTCCGAATATTCTCTCATGTGACCTGGGAAAATACCGACGAGTTGAGCCAGGACGACCTACGAGGACCTCCCGGGCCCTTTCCTCCAAGGGTACAACTCTGACGTCATCCGTGCCAATCAGACTACCGATGTGCACTCTCCCGTGGTGGACCGGACCACCAGCTGAAGACAGCATCGCCAACATCTCCCGCCTCCCGATCTACCGAATCGCTACCGGCGTATAGGACCGCAAGACGACCCGTCTACGATCTCCCGCTAGACGATAGGTGCGTAAGACGCTCTGCTATCGACGAATGGATGCTACGGAAGGCGGCGTATAGGGTGGCATGAACTGAGTAGTGTCACCTCCCGTCCCGTAACTTACTGGCCAGGAGCCAGACCAAAATAACATCTACCGTTCCGGAACTGATCCCGTCACCGGGTAAAACTTGGTAACCTCCCGAGATGACGTTCTGCCTAGGAAGACATGTAGGGGCCGAGGCACAAGTGAGCCCAGGACTACATTCCGACTCCCGAGACGACATAGGATAGAGATGTTGCTCTTAGGATGAGGACTCCAAGTGCCTGAGTCGACGCAGCCTTGGATGGCCTTCTGAACGCAGACAGCCAGCCGGTCAGTATTCAAAAGCGAGCGCGGCCGATGAGGAAGCATGGATGATGACGTCAGAGGAGAGGAGAGGCGCCGAATAGGCAAATTCAATTGTCACCCGAAGAATTGCGCCCTACACCTGTGGCCTAATTAGGAGAGGGAATCGCCAATCCGGACGATTTCCGAGTAAGAAGATCCTGGACACCGGCGCTCAACTCGTCCTACTCTACGAGATACCGTCAAACAGACAGGACGTTTTGGCTAGATCCTTCCTCACCAATTCAGATCTTCCTTTGCCGCTTTCCCAAATCTACCGTCTCTCGCTACCGTTTTTCACCCAACACTACCGCTACCGTTGCACTTGAGATTCACTCCTATCCGCCCCTTAGTTCTCGGTATATTCAAATCTAGAGTCAGTTAAAACCTTTATATTAAGTTAGAGTCAGTGGGTGCCGAACTCCTTCCGTTAAGGTAAGGTTTTCCACCTTCAGAGAGAGGCACGAAGTAGCCACGTGGGGATCGCAAATTGCCTAAAATATTACGTATTTTGTTTTATTGTTTTTGTAAGCCGGTGGGAACTAGCCCCACCGCAGTTTATTTAGAGTGTAAGTCAGTGGGTAAAAGGCCCACTGCATCCAGTTTATTTAGAGTGTAAGTCAGTGGGTAAAGGGCCCACTGCATCCAGTATTTGATAAGTCGGTGGGAACGAGCCCCACCGCAATTTGGTACGGTCCGGTCCGTTACGTTTTTCGGTTTTTTGGGCAATTTTGTAATTCCTCCCGGTTTACCTCGTGGCTGAATTCCGTTACCGTACGTTTTGTATTTTCGCTCTCTGAGCATTTAATAGGTCTTCTACCGTTTCTCCCGTGCATTTGCTGCACGTGGTACCATTTAGCACGTTGAGTTATTAAGTAAACTCTAAGTACTACGTTAAGGAAAGCCTTGGTGATATTTGGTGATGCTGTATGGTATTTTGTTATAATTTCTGTAATATTTTCTCCCGTATTTAATTTGTCATTCTTCGGGTAATCTGTTACCCCTACGGTAAATCTTGCGTTCCGTTACGTTCCCCATCAATTTGGAAAATCTATCGTCTGTTACCGTAGAGTAGCCACGGAAAAGCGCTCCGTGTAAAACCGCGCCTTTTCTTCCGTTTGTAATTATCGCACATTCGGATAATTTGTAAAAGAATCAGTCAAACTCCCGTAGGCCTTTCGAATATCGAAATTATAATTCTGTACTCCCGTAAATGACCTCCCGCTACCGTTAAACGAATTATATTTTGTTACTCTCGACCTATTGTAAATCTACCGATTCTGTATTTCCTACCGAATTTGTTAAAATACAGTCTCCCGAAATTACGTTACGTTATCGTTATTTTATTTTATTTGTGCCCGAATTGTTGTTGTGGATCCACGCCACTCTACCATTTATTTCGCTGTTGAACAGCCTGTGCCTAGCCAGCCACTCCGCCGGATCTGTATTCGTTTATTTCGTAAGTTTTTGTTATTTCGTTAAGTGACGCGACACGCGTCTGGCGCCCAACAATCTTTTCGTTCCGTTTTCCGTTTTCCGTTCCGTTTTCCGTTTTCAGTTCGTACAGATCGCGCCGAAGGCACGTGGGTTTTTCCCGGGTCCAACCCGCCTGGGGGAAAATAGGAAACCTTCTACGTCGCAAGCGGCGCCCAATGTGGGGCCACTAAAAAGGTTGAGTTTTTTAAAAAAGCCACGCTGCAGTTTATAGACGTTACAACTAAAATTGCGTTTGTTATCAATATTTCTACTATTACAATTCTAGGTACCAGTTATTGTTGCTCTGACGACGGAGTGGATAGGCGATTTAAGATAGTAATATGTGTAAGTGGTTGGGTTTATATAAGTTTTTTTATGGGAGTTAAGAGCGGTCTTGAGGCTTAGCGGGTGTGGATGGTTAAAATGTGACTGAGCGGAGCAGAGTATATCGGGTATGGGTGATGGTTTGGATGGAGGTGATGTGAGGTACACCCGGTGAATAGGTGTCGTGTTTCGTAGTAAGGTCGATGACTTCAGAGGATGCAGGGGAGGTGGATGTACCCTGATGACTCGTGGGGTGATTGGTGCAATGCTGGTGTTTCGGAAACTGTGGTAAAAGTATCGGAGACAGGGTGTCGGTAGGTGAAGGACTGTCACTTGGGGAATGAGAACTTTGAGGTGTTGGCGGCGGAAAGGGGCAGGTAGAGTCACTCTGGTGGTGTGCTAAGGTTGTGGATTCGGAGAGATTTGCTGTTTTATATGCCAACTCTATCAGTTCGTTGATCTGATTCAGATCCCGTGATATTGCGGCCTGTTTACGCTGCCGTTCCTTGACCCCTCCACGTTTGCGGTATTTCCTATTTATTTCGGCTTTGGTCTGGAACATCTAGGAGTAATACATAGGTGGTGAGACTTCGCCTTGACCCGGCGAAGACAGGGAAGTTGGGAAAAACGTAGCAGATTTCGAGGTGATAGATAAATGGTTTGCAAACAAGAAAATGGAAAGAGAGCGGTTCACGACCTCAACAGTGAAGGCGAGGAGAGAATTGAAGAGAAAAGAAGGTTTCGCGATCTCGCTAGTGCAAGCGAGGAGAGAGAATTAAAGAGAAAAGAAAGTTTCGCGACCTCGCTAGTGCAAGCGAGTAGAGAGAATTCGAGAGGAAAGAATGTTTCGGGACCTCGCTAGTGTAAGCGAGGAGGAAGAATATCACGAATTAGGGGACAGGGAGGAGTTATGGACTGGGATTAAAATCAGGATCTTCCGAAATAGTCTATATGGAGATAATGATGTCGCTCTGATAGTTATGAAATGAAAGAATAACTCTTACCTTGATTAAATAACGAACGATGGGGTAGTTGAAGTCGAAAATGAAATGATGGTAGGTAAATTACACTTTTGAACTGATTTTATTAATGCCAGTGATTAATGAATAATGCGATTCTAAGAATGAGGATATAAATGATATAAAATTATTTAACAAATTCAATACCCGAGTTAGAGGACGTTGTCCCGATTTAAGAGATATTGAAAATGCTGGATACCCGAATTAAGAGGACAAAGGTCCCGAGTTAGAGGTATATATTGAAGTTTTGACTGACAGTAGTCGGTTGAAGATAAGTTAATGAATGCTTGCTCTGGGTCCTAGTGGCCCAGCTTTTATATGCAGTTAATCTAAACAAATCGGGGATCCGCATTATTTGGTCGTAAGTCCAATGGAATTTTCCATTAGATTGTTTGCTTAAAAATACATATCATATCACATATTCGTATGTATATATGTCAACTCTATATTTTGACTTAACTTATGATTATTGTTTAGATCATCTGTATATATAGATAGATGCATAAAAGAAACGTTAGGTTTTAATTTGCCTGGCTCCCAAAGATAAGGGGTATCTCCTAAGTATTAGGTGACGGTATTCTTGGATCCGTCACAGCTGAAGACCAAGGGCTACTTAAAGCACACGAAAAAAACCTGAAATTCGCAAGGAAAGAGTCTGAAAATGGCCTTGGAAGAAAATGACGCAACATGTAGACCCATCAACCACAACAGATGAAGCGCAAAAAGAGGAGCACAGCAAATGTGTATCATATAGATCCTAGAACATTACAGGGAAGACAACAAAGCAATAGAGGATTAAGGGATCAAAAGATCAAAGGATTAAAAGAGAGACCCGGAACAGAGCGGTACTATACAGGTAGGGGATTTGAGTCCGTGGACAAAAGGTCAGTCGAACGCTATCAGTCAAACAGGACATAAGCCAGAGAACCTGCTAGCTTGACGGACAAGTGTTCAAGATGGAGGATTTGAAAAATGAGAGACGCACAAGATCCAAGGGACCGGCCGTGATTGAGGGGCCAACGGTGAAGGCGACTAGGAAGGTTGTCGAAAGGCCCGACCTGGTAGCAATGTTCCACCCATTCAATACGGAGTTGTTTGATAACCAGGCCAGAAGTTTCACGATCGAATAGGGTGTCAACATGTCAAGGACCTCGGCCGTCACCAATTTCAAGGACCGTAAAATAAAAATTAGTTGGAACATCCACCATAAGCTGACATTTGATGAGTTGAGGGACACAGTGGTTCATGAAATGATTCATGTGGCGCTCTTCATGCAGGGTGAGGCGAAGGACGACGAGGAGAATGCCACGCATGGTCCCGCATTCATAAGGGAAATGGAGAGAATTAACAACCTAGAGAACCAGGGGTTCCTTTTAACTATTGACCACCCCGCTGCGGATGACCTGGTGGTGAGAAGCAAAGAGTACTGGTGAAGATGCAGTTCATGCGGACACATTTCGAAGAACGCGACGAAGGCCCCTCCCAGAGGAACCGCCAATATCCAAAAACCCTGCAAGAACCCGGTGTGGGAAAGGATGAAAGGAAGAAAGTGAGGAACAGACCGAAGCACATTTTCGTTCGTAAGTGATTTAGGGTTTATTCTCATTTGCACAGTTTACTTCGTTATAAGGAATACCATGAATGCCAGTAATCTCGCAGCCCGGTTGAACCTCTACTCACCTGCTTTCTCGACTCTTCCTCTCTCTTTCTCTCCCTTTATAGTTGAGTGATGAACCTGGAAAGTAAATAAGTAATTAGCTTACGAGATGTGTACTGAAATTAAAACTAAGAGTGAAATTAGAATTGGAATTCAAATCAAATAACAAGAAAAATGAATAGTCACAGAATGTTTAAATTTAATAAGGTACGAAATATGACTGAGGCCTAAGTGTTTCTTGCTCTGCGGGTAGGAGTGAACTGATATGATGGACCTAAAAATAGATTATAGATCACTGTATAACATGCAAAAGAATAGAAACACAAGGGTGCACAAGTGATAGTGAGTTGTTAGCCTAGGAATACGGAATAATACTCACGCTGACGTGTTACTCCATTAGCCGTTGGAAACAATTGGTATGTTGATCCTAAAAAGAAAAAAAAAAGTCAATATAGTGAAATGTATGTGATATAGTAGGCTGCGCAGACGGAAAAGGAAGGATGATAGAAATAAACAGTCCAAAGTACAAGCAGTACATGCGCTTACGTGCCCATTCGTTCACTGGTAGGCCAGAACTGGTAATAAGCAAGATATGAATATAATAGTCACGGTAGGGTATGTTAGCGAAAAGGCACAGGAAAAAGGAAAATGGAGCGTTCTTTAGTCGAACTAATAGCGATGGTTCTGATATGAGGGAATTAATCATTGACATAGTTATATAATTATCATTATGATATAATACCACTAGGTTTTTTTTTCTTTTTCTTCGTTTTCATTTGTCTTCTTCTTTTTCTCATTCCTCTTGACTCTATGACTGTGATGCAGTGTATCTAACTTTAATTTTTAAATTATATCGTCACACCATTTTTCTACCGTATCCATGCGGTTCATGGAAAATAAATGATATTTCTAGCCAAATGCCTCGTCATCTAGATAGTGACGCGCATGAATGGATTAACGAGATTCCCACTGTCCCTATCTACTATCTAGCGAAACCAGTGCCAGGGAAACGGGCTTGAAAAAATGAGCGGGAAGAGAAGACCCTGTTGAGCTTGACTCTAGTCTGGCACTGTGAGAAGACATGAGAGGTGTAGCATAAGTGGGAGATGGTAACATCGTCGGTGAAATACCACTACTTTCATCGTTTCTTTACTTACTCGGTTAGGCGGAGCGCGTGCGTCAAGGACATTCGTCCCGGCTGTCACGGTGTTCTAGAGCCAAGCGTGTAAGAGTGGCGTGAGGCTTCGGCCGATCGCCGATCATACTCCCGCGTGATCCGATTCGAGGACACTGCCAGGCGGGGAGTTTGACTGGGGCGGTACATCTGTCAAAGAATAACGCAGGTGTCCTAAGGCCAGCTCAGCGAGGACAAAAACCTCGCGTAGAGCAAAAGGGCAAAAGCTGGCTTGATCTCGATGTTCAGTACGCATAGAGACTGCGAAAGCACGGCCTATCGATCCTTTTGGCTTGAAGAGTTTTCAGCAAGAGGTGTCAGAAAAGTTACCACAGGGATAACTGGCTTGTGGCAGCCAAGCGTTCATAGCAACGTTGCTTTTTGATCCTTTGATGTCGGCTCTTCCTATCATTGCGAAGCAGAATTCGCCAAGCGTTGGATTGTTCACCCACCAATAGGGAACGTGAGCTGGGTTGAGACCGTCGTGAGAAAGGTTAGTTTTACCCCACTGATGACTCGTCGTTGCGATAGTAATCCTGCTCAGTACGAGAGGAACCGCAGGTTCGGACATTTGGTTCACGCACTCGGTCGAGCGGCCGGTGGTGCGAAGCTACCATCCGTGGGATTATGCCTGAACGCCTCTAAGGCCGTATCCTCTCTAGTCAGAGGAGGCAACGATATTTCTAGGAGGCTCGTGGGTCGAAAGGCTCAAAACAATGTGACTTTACTAGGTGACCGGTCCACGGACCGGACATCGCACGAGCTCTGTTTGCCGCGCGAAGCCGTCGGCCGATGTCGGAATCCCCCCGCTCGTTGGCCTGGCTTCAATCGGTCGATCATGGGTCATCCAGTTCGATGTCGAGACTCGGAATCGTCTGTAGACGACTTGGGTACCTGGCAGGGTGTTGTACTCGGTAGAGCAGTTACCACGCTGTGATCTGTTGAGACTCAGCCCTTGGCTTGAGGATTCGTCTTGTCGGTTAGACGAGGCGCCTCCGCGAGATAATATGCCAGTGGCGGACCTCGCCGGGGTTGCGGAGTTGATAGAGGTATTGTGCGGAAAATTTTTCTTGTTTGGAAGGCTGCGCGGATGCGCGTGTGGGACTTATAAAAAATACAAAAATTTTCCCACACACTTCCTTCAAGCGAACAAGACGCGCAAGGGCGTTGAGCTCGCGGGATCTCCACGCCGGACGGACTCGGCTACGAACATACGTTGAGAAAACTGCTGTGCCGTTGGTGCAGAGAGTGTCAGTTGTCGTCGGTCGCCAGAGCAGGCATGATCGGTGACGAGGCGTCTTGGGTTGGAAGATTTTCCGAATTCAACAACCGCTTTCGCATGACTTGCTGCGTGGACTCGGAAAGTTTTCAAAGTCCAACGGACGTTGAGCTCATATATCGTTGGATCGAAAAATTTTCAAAGTCCAAAAGAGTCGCGCATCACTCGTTGGAACGAAAAATTTTCAAAGTCTCAATGACCCTCGCATCGAACTAAGTTCCAACGTACTTCCAAATTTTTCAGGTCGCGTTGCTGTTTTTTCCCATAAGGAACACGTGATATGACTGGCCGGCTCCGACGTCCGAGCGGCACCGTTGATACTTCATGCACCGAGCGGTCTCGACCAGTCGGTCGGCATTTAGTCCCCGGGTATCCGAACATTCGACTTGTTTCAGCACGTACCTTGACTTCCTTTGCGGGTTTATCGTCAGGGCTATGGTTTCGTCCGCACCGTGTCACGAACACGCAGACAATAATTTTTTTCGAGCTTTGAAAGTTTTTCGTCTGAGCGGAGATCCACACCTCAGGCGTTCGTTTTGCTTCGGTGAGAACCACTCTTACGAGTTTAAAGTTTTTCCGAGCGCGTACGTTTTGCAGAGGCGAGTTCTTTCGCTCCGTTTAGAAAATATGATTCAATTTGAATCGTCGACACTACATAACCGCGGGTCGGTGTCTAAGACCGAATGGCCCTTTATGCGGTGACCAGAAAGTCTTCTCTCGCAAGTTCAGGGAAGCAGTCGAACAGAGTCATCAACTCGCCACATTCCGTGCGTATCACAGTCTGTTCGCAGACGGTACACATTGATTTCCAATCGGCGGGAGTAACTATGACTTTCTTGTAAATAGCTTGCTGTGATTTCCGTTCGTGCAGCGGCGCGCACGCTTCGCTTAGCCCGTTCGTTTCCACCAAGGCGAGCGCCCTGGCAGGTGCCAGGAACTTCGAACAAATGTGGGTTAAAATCAGGCCCGAAGATAGTCGGTGCCACAACACGGACCAAGCCGTACTGGGTGGCTTAGCCACCCAGGATCCTCATACGAGGGGCGGGCGGAACATCCGGGCTAACAAACGTTACTGTGACTTCAGGTAGCGCCGTATCACAGGAGTCGTGTTCTCTTCACTTCGGATAGCGTGCATCGAATCAGGAGTTCATACATCCATGGAAAATCGAACAGAGGAAGCTTTGGATGCTAATCGTCCTCCTGACTTTCAGGGGCGATTAGTAGCAGAGTTACCTGCAAGCCGGATGAGAGACAACATAGACAACGAACGCCCTTATTCCGTCGATAGTGAGCGCATCACTGTCACGGGTCGGGTCACAGGTGCGATCAGCTGCCCGAAGTGTCATGCCAATGGCCTCAATGACATCGCACTGAGAACTCGCAGCTAGATAAGTATTTCCGTTCGAAGCACCCGTACCCGCGAGTTGGCTAGAAATGTAGTAGGTGCACAAAGGTCCTGCCCTGTGTGCACAATAGGGTCGTCCACCAATTTTTTTTTATTGGTTTAAATCGAAGTTCAGGTATCAAAACACTCAAAAAAAAATATATCAGATCAAAAAATCAAATTGATACGTTAATTCAAGCATTCAAATTCTGAAACTGTTTGAAACGGCCCTACATCGTGCGCTATTACGCGGTTCACCGCGTGACGTCATAAACTAGTAAACAACAGCATCGACCTCATGAAGGCTATAGTGAAAAATGAGTGAAAATAAAGAAATCGCCCGAAACCGCATTTATAAGTGTTGTTTTGTGCCGCTCTGCAAGAATACCAGTATATCAGCGAGTTCTAAAATATTTGTCCATGTACCGGAAGGTGATATGAGGAAGAATTGGTTTCAGTTGGCAAGGCGAGACGACCTAACCTCTCTTCACACCACTTTATATTGTTGTGAAGACCACTTCGATGTAAGTTCGAGTTCTTTCGTACTTTCAAATAACCATTTCGATTTTAGAATTTCCAATAATGTACCATGCATAATATCTTATATTTACGCAGTTTTTGAGAGTAATTTTTTCGAATAAATGCACTATACTTTCAATAATTATGTGTTGAGGTAGCTGTCATTCAATCCTTCACATTATGCAGTTACAGGAATGTTTGGAAAATTACAGAAGAGTTCTGGAAGACAGAACTGCTTCAGTGAGATTAAAAAAAGGTGCGGTACCTCACAAATTTGATTGTCAACCAGGTAGACATCAAGCTTTCTCTGAACCTCTAAGACCCGCAGTACTAAAGCGACAGAAGAGAGAGGTTTTCAGAGAAATAGAAGCAGAAGTACTTTCACAGAAAGAAAATATCGATGCACCAGGATCAGCTAAAGGCTCCATTGAAGGCTTTACTCCAAAAGGTCACAGTCACGAATCCTTGCCTGAAGAGGATCTGGAAGAGATTGATGCAGATGAAGCATTCACATATGTGTTTGCAAACCCTGCTCACCCTTCTTCGGAACACACAAAGATTACCCTTTTTCCGACACAAAAAGATTTTTCTGTGCAAGTGTCTATACGACCAAAGTACCGCAGTAAGGCTTCGAGCTGCGTACCGAAAACCAAAGATGCAGGTTGTTCGCCTGTTAAATTCAAAACACCTGTGAAACTTCAGAAAAAGCAAGAAGAGTCGCTTACGACGTCTAGTAGTACTGCATGTAATCTGGATGATACATTGGAAAACTGCACCGAATACCTGCCTTCCGATGATACGAGTGAAGAAGCAGTGAGGCAAAATGATTCTGTGCGAACACAAGAAATCCTAAAAATGAAACTACTCATCATTGCTAGTAAACCAAAAATGTATCTTGGAATTCCAGATGATGGCTTTTTCATTATTGAAGTACTGCGCAACGCAATGAGAGTGAAAACTGAGGACATATGTTTGACACCTTCCAAAATCAAACTGAACGACACATTTGCGAGACTTGGTGATGAATTTGGTATCAGTAGTAGCAGTGCTAACTCAATATTCAGACGGACCATTCGTTTGCTGGCACACTTTCTCAAAACATTGATAGTTTGGCCTTCGGTGGCTTCAATATAGTCAAATTTACCCTTGCCATTCCGGGCCAGATATAGTAATGTCCAATCTATAATAGATTGTTTTGAGATCGAAATCCAAAAACCCAGCAATGCAATTCACCAGAGCGTAACATCGTCTGAGTACAAGAAATGCAATACTCTGAAATATTTATTGTCTTCAACGCCAGATGGAACGATCAATTTTGTATCCCAGGGTTTCGGAGGAAGGACAACGGATGCTGTCATTGTACAAGAAAGCTAATACCTTGATGAGCTTCCAGCAAAGTGTGCAGTTATGGCTGATCGAGGTTTCAAGCATATTGAACCACATTTACAGAAAAATGGATGCACTTTGATCCGGCCACCAAGTGTTGCAAGTTCTGTGAAACCAACTAAAGCTGAAGTTATGGAAACTAAGCGTATCGCCAGCCTACGAATTCATATCGAAAGAGTCATCCGAAGGATTCGAGAATTTGCCATACTAAAACCTCATGCTGGAATTCATCATCTAACCTTAGATATCATGGATGAAATTGTTATCATTATTGCAGGGTTAGTCAATTTACAAAAACCCATTATTAACCAATAATAATACTGTATATTATACTTATAAAAGATGCAGACTTATTAAATATGTTATATATGTAAGTTTGGACGTTACCGCCACATTTCGGTGTAATGACCATGTGACCAGAGAGAGAAACGCGAGCGTAACGACAGAAGGCGTAGAAGCGATAGAGGCTCCGAGCAGTAAACCTCGTGAATAGCCACGCTAATATTTAAGACAGTAGAAGAGACAAAAGGCGTATCATCGGCAATTATATCGATTCAGGTTAGACTTAATTATATACTTGTAACGACACTCTCGGCATATGTAGCATGTAAATACCCTTATAATTACAGTGTTATCTACTGCATCATATTTGTCGTGTCATTTACCCTTGAACCCCGCGTATCTGAGACGGAAGCTTAGATATATAATGTCTCAATTCTTGTTTCAATTATTGCCTTCAGCCTAGCTCTTTGCAGATTGAAAAATGAGTGGATAAATATTCTCTGGCCAAAAAGCCATGGCCTTTTCTATGAGATCCAGAAGAAAATCTTTATCATATTCTACACAGATCAGTTTGATTGCATGACTTGTTTCAAAATCATGTGTGGCTACACAGAAATAACCCTTTTTCACATTTTTTAAAAACATCTGGAGTTGAATTTGAGCTAGAAATTTATTCGCCACTTGATAGTTTGCTGTGATGTAACTAGATTCTGCTTTAGGGGTCATTGGACACTTTATCTCAACTACAAAGTCATTTCCCACGCCATCAGGTGACGCACCGATAACAGGGAACCTCGAATCCAAGAGTAGTCCACAATCCTCTATGTCTGTTTTCAATATCTCTTTCATTAACCTTATGACATCTTTTTCTAATCGTCTTCCTCTCTCCATTGCTTCGGTGTATCTGATGTTCAAGTTTCCTATAACCTGCTCTACCAGCGACCCGCGCTTCGTTGTGCAATGTGCCATTTCGTAGAGTCGAGATGCTGTAATCCGACCATACCGTAACTCGTTCCATAATTTAGGTTCACTGCGATTTTCCGTCCATTTCCTAGCTAGAAGGCATCGTTCTTTAGTCATTGTAGCACTTGCAGATCTCAAAAAACTCTGTACATCACTATTATCTGAAGAGCTACAAAATTCTGGCATTATATTGTGCAGCGATAAAACCTAATGATATCCTCCGAATATCATTAGGTTTTCTGGTGCCGATTCACTGGGCTTACATTTATCTAACATAGTCCTACACTGTTGGAAATAATGTGCGTCAATGTTGTATTCATCGAGTGTTGATATTTTTATGTTAAAAATGACATTTTTTTCAATTCGATTCGACATTTCGGTTTTCTGTTAATCTGCCGAAATGTGTTGACTCCTGATTTTGACATTACTCCTTCAAATTTGAACACAAGAGGCATGTCAATCATTTGCAACATACGAATAATGTTATTTTTGTGTTATCCTGATTTAAAAACACAACTCAACAGTCAATACTACTTGAAATATCATGTCAAATAACGACACACCAATAATGTTGATTCGCTTTTCCCAAATGTGTTATTTTGACACATTCATTACGTTGACCGGAGAAATCAACGAAACGATAGTTGTTCAATTGACACGTATGGGTGTTGAATTGTATTCAATCTCGAGAAAAGTAGACACGTTATGACAACGCATCTGGTTGGATCTGCTGTTGGACTAGCAATTGATTAGTCGTCCCACTAGAATAGGCTAGTCCTGACCCCATGTGCAGTATAACATTACTCGAGAATCGAGATCTTGAAATGACTAGCTTCGAATCGGGAGTCCCTCGTGCCGAGGTCTTTTGATTGCGACGTAGTAGATCAAAGTGGAACTCATCGTCAGAGAAAATTTTAATTTGTTAATTGAAAAGTTTTTCGCATTCCAGATTTCAAAAAAAAAGTGTTGCAGTGTCTCAAGGTGGCCGATACTCAACAGGTAAGTTATTTGTCAGTTATTCGTTGAAAATAGGTAATATTTTACCGAATCGTTCGAACAGCGTGTCGTTCTGAGAATATGGCGTCTAAACTCGTGGGAAAATCATCTATTCAAAGTGCTGATCTACAATGAATGATTCAATTCATGTCTGAAAATTTAAGTTTTCGTTCTTAAAAAAATAATTGAACAGTCGTTATTCAAATTTTGGCTATATCACCAATAGATCCACCGATAAAGAATTTTGGTGCTGGTGATCCACCGCCACCTCTTATCCCATACACTTCGTACTACGACATGAAGAAGAAAAACAGTGGACAAAAATAACATATCCCTACGAATACCAAACATTTGTCGATAAAGGTGAAGTTAATCAGTGAATATGTATACAGTTATTCTCCAATCATACTTATCCGTATTTGCACTAGTCTTTTTTGACGTATTTATTCAATGTTATTTGTATCTTTATTTTCGAATATTTTTAGATATTCTTGTATTGCGTAAGGGAGATGGTCATCTAACTTTTATCGTGGCCTCAGTTTAGCCGTTACAAAAATTTCAATATCCCAATTAACCAGATGCAATCAATTTTTGCAGCATCATCAAGATCTGATTATGTGATTATGCCCCAAGTACTGAGTGACCTTAGATATTTGTCTCTTTGTTAATAGCACGCCAAATCTTTCCGAAGCAATCTGACTCGAACTTTACTTTTACTAATGAATATGCCGCAGGACTGACAGAGGATTCACTAGCCGAATATGTACAGTTGTCCCCGAGGGAAGTGATCATCAGAATTGAAGAAGACGCAGACATTAACCAAGGTAAATTCAATAGATTTGTTTACAGAGTAGCAAAATTGTCAGCTTCACCGCACGCCCGTGTTAAGGTTTGATCGTGTATATGATCTTTTAATTTTTGTGATCTTGAAATTTTTTTTGAGCCTTGTCTTACTCCCCTCTGGCACTCATACCTTCCTTCAAGGCTTCGAACGATACCGAATCGAATGCCTTCGCGATGTCAATAGAAGCCATAAACATTCAAAAAAGCCTCTCACGATGATGTCCAAGCGCAAGGTCCAGCAGACAGATGTTGTCACTGCAGCCATCCGTATCACAAAAAGCCCTCTGCCTCACGTCCAACTGCACCCCTTTGAGGCGATTCGCCAGGACCTTGTGAAAATCGCGATGTCAATAGAAGCCATAAACATTTGAAAAGGCCTCTCACGATGATGCCTAAGCGCAAGGTCCAGCAGACAGATGTTGTCACTGCAGCCATCCGTATCACGAAAAGCCCTCTGCCTCACGTCCAACTGCACCCCTTTGAGGCGATTCGCCAGGACCTTGTGAAAGGTTTACAATAAGACAGATGACACCGTTATTAGCCGATAGTCTCCCGGATCAGTGACATTCTTTTTCTAAAAGATAAGTGCAGTTCTTGACTCTAATAAATGCTCCGGCACTCCACCATACGCCATAAAGATGTTAAAGATTCGCACCAATATTCCCAACGGGATCGCACGAACCAGCCTCGCCGTCATACCGTCCGGCCCTGGTGACGTCTTCCTGGGTGGAGAAGATGCTCTTACCTCTGCCTCCGAAACAAGATCCCACAAGCAGTTGATCGCGCTTGCGGCTGCCTGCAGATTGGAAGCCAGGCCTGTGTTCTTGCCCATAATGCACCTCCAATACGGGACCATAAGGTCTTCTAGCAAAATAGGGCACTGCTCAATCTGATCCAACTGGACAGTCTTTCAGCTTTTTCCCCTATCACTCTTCCACAGGTCCTAGACCTTGGCGTAGTTCGCTCTACGCTGCTGCCGCTTGTTTAACACGGGCGCGACTAGGGCCATCGTCTTCTTCCTCACCCCTTTACTACCCCGAAGAATTTCACGCAGATACAGAGTAATATCCATCGAAAAATGTTCGTCCGACAGTCTCGCTACTTTTTGGCAGATGTTGATCAGCTTCTCAGCATTAAAGTCAGAAATGTCCAAAGGCTCAAGATGTTCAATATGCTGACGTATGCTCGACTCAGCCTGAGTACGCTGCAGGGACGCACGTGGTGACGCCTTCTCGCCAGGCTCGACCAGATGAGGCTAACCTTGCTTTAACTCCCTTACGTACTCCTCCACTCTACGTTTATGACTAAGTCGCCGCCTGACCCCTTTAACCCTTTGACTACGGCAGACTTTGGCACGCACTGGCCGTACGGTACGGTACGAATTCATTGGAGACGTCCACTGGGTGCGGCGAAATTTTTCGTTAGACATGCATTTCTGAAGAAGTACATTAAAATATTCAAAATATTGAAATTTATTATATTAAACGAATATTACTTGGAGTGAACATTTATTTGAAGGTTTTTTTAAATAACAATATTTTATTTTTTTTAATAACAATGTTTAATAATAAAATTTAATAATATAATAATGTATGATATTTTTCAAAACATGGATGTATGCACAATCCTACATTACATTTTTTACATTCGTAATGTGTATCCTTTCTCTTATCATTTTTTGCACACACTACACATTTACGCCTTGCACTTTTTCGAATTGCTGTATTGCTTTCATATGGAGACGGAAAATGCTTTTGCGTCAAACGAAAAGGCTCATTGTTAGTATCTCTACCTCTTAATTTATATCCATTCGTTTCACCTAAGTATTTTCTTAATATTTGTTTTATTAATTTTAAATGAAATTTATGAAACGTTAAATTTCTTCCAGTTATATAGTTATATAATATGAATGTGTTATATACAGCTATGTCGAATAAATGAAAAAAAAATTTCTTATACCATTTTAAGCTTTTTCTGGTAGAATTTAAAGTGTGTAAAACTTGATCAACTTTGTCGACCGTTCCCATTGTTTTATTGTAATCAAATATGCATTGCGGTTTTATTATTTTTTCTTTCGTTACGTAATTTATCTTGTCGGTCTTAATCATAATGGGACGATGATAGGTGGAAATCATCCACACTTCCCTTTTGTCCATCCATTTCAACGCTAATACATTCTTTGCTGAACGAAATATGTATTCTCCTTTCTTTATCTTTTTATTTAATTCCGACCTATTTTTTCCCAATCTGTTTTTTCTTACTGTTCCATACGCGTTAGTTATGTTTTTATGTAACAGTAAGAACAAACTCGGACTGCTGTACCAATTATCTGTTACGAGTGTATGACCCTTTCCAAGATACGGTTCTAAAAGCGTCATTACAACCTGGCCAGATTTTCCTATCGATGTTGACGGTACATCTTCACATATTACCATGTTGGCCCCGCAATATACAATCAAATCTTGAACAAAGCCTGTTTGGCAATCACATAGAACGAAGGATTTGATCCCAAATCTGCTTCTTTTTGACGGTATATATTGTTTAAAATAACATCTTCCTTTGAATAATAATAAACTTTCATCTATGCAAAGCTTTTCAAACGGATAAAATGCTGCTTTGAAGGATGTTCTTAATTTTTCAAGGATTGGACGTATTTTCCTGATTGGATCATCATTTTCACTGTTATTATAACAAAAATTCAGGATCTTCAATAAAAATATATATCTATCCCTTGCCATTATTTCACCAAATGATTCTGTTCTTATCAGCTTGTCCTTACTCCAATATTCTGATAAAGATACTTTACGTACTCGTGACATTAGCATAGTAACGGCCAAAAAATTATATATTTCGGGAACTGTAGTTGCCGCAAAATTATGTGCATTGCTTCTTGTGAGATTTTCATTATATTTATTACTCCGTTCAACAATGAATCCTATAAGCTCTTCCGAAATGAAAATTTCAAAAATATCGAGAATTGATGATTTCCTGTTTATACTTGCTTTAACTCCACTGTTATTGTTATTAAATTTATGAATTATAGGATTGAAAGCTTTCTGTGTCCAGGAAAATTCATTTTCACATTTTGATTGTTCTAGTTCTGGTACAGCTACTGTACTCACTATTGATTCTAATGAAGAGGATATGATACGACATTTTTTAGTCATACGTTTGTACAAAGGAGTTTCAATATCACTAGTTTCCTCAGAATCAGAACATGAATCATTAGTTAAAACAAGCTTAGATGTACTTTTATTGGCGATTTCTTTACTTTTTTTCCTTTTATTATCCCTCTTGTTCATTTTAAGGGTTAAGGAAAAAAACAACTGAAAATAAACAGATCTACTTAACTTGATAGTAATAATTAACTAATCGAAAATGTCTTTTTGAATTGTTTTCTTGTTTTTAATTAATCAAAAGCTGTTATTTAATCAATATATGATTAACGGAATATGTAATCGTTGAATTAACATTAACTTACGTCCGTTTCAAATGAGATTTATTACAATTATGTTCGATAAAATTTCGCTAGCTCCTATAAGCGCCACTCGCGGCTGTGAATCAAAATAAGTTAATCGAAATAGGTGACTTACATTACCATTAGAGGTCTGCATTACCATAAGAGCAATTATAAAATTTTAAAATGGGCGAAACAAGCGAAATTTGATTTGGACGCCAATTTGCGCCTACAGTACCGGGAAGCCAATATGTTTCGGACGCCAATAGGCGCCAACAGTACCGGGAAGCCAACATGTTTCGGACGCCAATAGGCGCCACCAGTACCGGAAAGCCAACATGTTTCGGACGCAATCGAACAGCGGTTTGAGCTTTTCCGATCTATTGCACAAAAATCTTTCATAGAAGTTAATTAAACCGAGAAACGATAAAAGTTGTTTACTATTGCTTGGCCTTGGCGCTTTCCACATTGCCTCAATCTTTGATTTAGATTTGTGCAGCCCTTTTGCGTCAATTACTAAGCCTAACACTTCGATTTGCTCTTTCATGAAATCACATTTGTCTCTGTTAACTCTTAAGCCGTTTTCTTCTAGTCTTTTACATACTTTACGTAGATTTTCAAGGTGTTCTTCATGAGTCTCGCCCGTAACATAAATATTATCGAGATACGCGACTGTATGTGGAATGCCCTGTAAGCATTCGTTCATGATTTGTTGGAACTCGCCTGGGGCCGGCGCTGTACCTTCCGTCATTTTCGTGTACCGAAACAATCCGATGTGTGTCGTTATTGTTAGTAATTCTTGCGATTTCTCGTCAATTGGAATTTGCATGTAGCCGTGTTTCAAATCAAGTTGCGAATACAATAATCCCCTTTGCAGGATTTGAAAAATATCATCGATGAGTGGAAACGGGCGTTTGGTCACATCCAAGTTCGGGTTAACAGTTAATTTGAAATCACCGCATATTCGTACAGTGCCGTCCTTTTTAATTACCGGCACTATAGGTGTAGCCCATTCGCTCGCCTCCACTTTTTTAAGGTGGCCTAAAGTTATTAGCCTCGCGATTTCATTTTCTACTTTGACTCGAAGTGCGTAAGGCACGTGCCTGGCCCCAAGCGCGATCGGTTTCGCATTGTTTTTTAAATGTAATTTGATTGCGCGCTTATTATATAATCCCGGCGTATTTCCGAACAATTGTGGAAATTCCAATAGCAAATTGTTTTGCACATTGTTTACGTTTAACTTTAATATTTGTTGCTTAGTATCGCTTGGTGAAATGGTATCTGAAAGCTTTAAAGGCCAGAGGTTGAATTCGGCCAGCCATTGCCTGCCTATTGATGGCGGTCCGTCACCTTTTAGCACTAGACAGTTGAGATTTTTTAATTGATTGTTAAAGTTAACTTTTAGGTTCTTAAGTTGACCGATAGGTTGCATTTCATTGTGCTCATAACCGTACAAATTTGTGTTGCACTTATCAATTTTCCAATTTTGCAAATGTTTAGCCTTAAGCCTTTCAGATACCACTGTATAGTACGTACCGGAATCAATTTCCATTAATATTTTTTTTCCGTTCAAGTGTACATCAACGAACATAGGATCCGCTTTAATGTTATTTACCACTAACTTACAGTCAATATTGTTGTCCTTCGCTCGTAGAGAAAAGAAATCGTCATAATGGTCGCCGTCGGAGGTAGCACTACCCGGTGTAATGTCGTCTTCTGGTTGTAAATATTTGTTTCCTGCTCGTTTCTTCTTAAAGCAGGCGCGTTCCAAGTGGCCCCTTTTTTTACAGAAGTTGCACGTTTTATCACGGTGTGTGCATGCGCCGGCGAAATGTCCTAAATCGCCGCAACAGTAACACCTTTTATCATTCATTCTCTTGTTTCTTTGTTGCTCAGTTGATTGATGACTCCGACGGTTTGTCTCCCTACTTATAGCGAACATTTCTTGTTTTTGGTTTTTGCAGCTTAGGGTCTTTACTGCGCCTGCTGCGTTCTTCATTGCGTTTTCGTGAGCAGTTGCTGTTGTCAGTGCTTTATCAAATGTTAGATCAGATAGCTTGAACAGCTCGATTCTTGCTGTTTCGTTGTACAGACCGCACACGAATTGATCGCGTAATGCTGTAGCCAAGTCTGTGAAATCACAGTGTAGTGCTAGTTTTCTTAGACGTGCTGCGAAATCGGAAATTGACTCGTTAGCGTCTTGCTTTGTACTATTAAAGGTGCAGCGCTCCATCACTATCGACGGTTTCGGATTTATGTGATCCGACATTAGCTTTACTATATCGTCAAATGATTTCGTACTTGGTTTAGCAGGTGCGCATAAGTTGCGCACTAATATGTACGCTTCCTCATCGAAATGTGTAAGTAGTATGGCCACTTTCATGTTGTCTTCCGTGATTTTCTTTACCACTAGATGCAGCTCCATTCGTTCGACGAACGCTTCCCAATCGTCTGTTTTTAGGTGGAACGTTAAATGGGCATTGTCGGTCATGATGCTGCTGTGTTCTTGACTGTCCTGCTGAGATTCTTCAGCGCGCTCGCGCTCTTCTATTTCTTCAGCGCGCTCGCGCTCTTCTATTTCTTCAGCGCGCTCGCGCTCTTCTATTTCTTCAGCGCACTTACGCTCTTCTATCTCTCGGCGAACTAAAGTCACTAACTTTTTTCGCAAGTCGTCGCGTTTCTCCGTCGGGTTCACCTCGTGGCCTCTCTTCCTGAGTTCAGAGATTATCTCTTCCTGTGTAAAGTGCTGTGCGTCCGTCAGTCTTATCTGCTGTTCGTTAGTTTTCGTTACTTTACATTCTTCATCACCCATTTACTCGTATAATCCGGACGCTTACGTAACACTGTTACGTGCGAATCTATTATGGAATGTGATCCGACTTTGGCGACTCGCTTTGTTATGATTCGTACGTCGAAAGTTCGATGTGAATTTCTTTTCGGGTACACGAGAATGATCGATAGAAAAATGTTCTCGAGCACCTGTAATGTATAATTGTTACTTCCTTGGCTAAGTAACCCTTGAAATTACACTTGTGTATTTGCACTTCAATGACTCTGACACTGTCCGTAAAAAAAACTTTTGAATGGTGATCCGCCTCCTTACTTGCACTGTTTGGAATAAAATATCCTCGTCGCCAATTGCTAGGTATTTTATAAGGCCGTGGGTGGGTACTTAATAACAGATGGCACATAAATATATAAGGCTTTATTCTTGTGTACAATTCTAGGCAGCGGTCACACTGAGAGTGAGCTAGTGAGACTCGGAGCAAGCCGGTAGACGCGCGACACTGGAGCACACATACGCGCACACACACGCCGTACGATATTGCTCCGCACGCACACGCATTCACGCATGCTTGACGCGTACATACACCACAGATCCGTTTTTTCCTCCGGGCGACAACGCTTTCGCGAAGGCCCGCAAGGTAGAACAAAAACCGTCCACCCCCCAATCGACGGGGAGCTTACAGCGTGCGTGATGCGTTCAATGGCATAAAAATACACCGTCATTAACATTGGATTTCTCCCAGGGCTTAGGATCGACTGACTCGTGTGCAACGGCTGTTCACACGAAACCCTTCTCCACGTCAGTCCTCCAGGGCCTCGCTGGAGTATTTGCTACTACCACCAAGATCTGCACCGACGGTGGCTCCAGGCAGGCTCACGCCCAGACCCTTCTGCGCACACCGCCGCAACCCTCCTACTCGTCAGGGCTTCATGACGGTCAAAGCCGCCTCTCTTGCCGCTGACGGCCGAGTATAGGCGCGACGCTTCAGCGCCATCCATTTTCAGGGCTAGTTGCTTCGGCAGGTGAGTTGTTACACACTCCTTAGCGGATTCCGACTTCCATGGCCACCGTCCTGCTGTCTTAAGCAACCAATGCCTTTCATGGTATCCCATAAGCGTCGACTTTGGCTCCTTAACTCGGCGTTTGGTTCATCCCATAGCGCCACTTCTGCTTACCAAAAGTGGCCCACTTGGCACTCTGATCCGAGATCTCGTGGCTTCATAGTTCAAGCAAGCCAGAGATCTCACCCATTCAAAGTTGGAAAATAGGTTGAGGTCGTTTCGGCCCCAAGGCCTCTAATCATTCGCTTTACCGGATGAGACTCGTGTAAATTTTGTACGCGAGTGCCAGCTATCCTGAGGGAAACTTCGGAGGAAACCAGCTACTAGATGGTTCGATTAGTCTTTCGCCCCTATACCCAGTTCCGACGATCGATTTGCACGTCAGAATCGCTACGGACCTCCATCAGGGTTTCCCCTGACTTCGTCCTGACCAGGCATAGTTCACCATCTTTTGGGTCTCAACGTGTACGCTCTGGGTGCGCCTCTTCTCGCAATGAGAACGAGACGCCCCGGGAGTGCGGGGCCGCATCGTGACGCGACCCATCCTCCCTCGGTCAGCGCTAGGCTGACCTTTACTTCCATTGCGCCTTTAGGTTTGAGTCTCCCAATGACTCGCGCACATATTAGACTCCTTGGTCCGTGTTTCAAAACGGGTCCTGAAAGTACCCAAAGCAATAGCGTCGCCGACCGGTAACAATATAAAATTCGAATGAGCCGGTCATAGAACACCGCCGACCAACAGCTGGCCAGGCCCGATGACGGCGCTAGGTCCGAACCACCGGGAATCGCTGACCGCGCTTCCGTCGGGTTTCGACGCAGTCGAATGCGGCTCTACACCGTGCGGGTACAGTCGGACGGGGCACTGGGGGTCTGACACGACGCGAACGACGTGACAGGCTTTCACCCAGACCGCAGACCGGCACCCAACGGGTCGCGACGTCCTACTAGGGGAGAAGTGCACGCCGGCGTCACCGGACATAAACACCGCGGACGAGTGCCGTGGACGCGAGGTCCCAGCATCACGAGCCACGGCGAAGCCGGTTTCGCTGACGATGAATCTCCCCGTTCGATCTTTCGGGTTTCTCAGGTTTACCCCTGAACGGTTTCACGTACTCTTGAACTCTCTCTTCAAAGTTCTTTTCAACTTTCCCTCACGGTACTTGTTCGCTATCGGTCTCGTGGTCATATTTAGCCTTGGATGGAGTTCACCACCAACTTAGAGCTGCACTCTCAAGAAACCCGACCCTGAGGAGAGATTCTCCCGTGGCGCGTCCCGGTCACTACGGGCCTGGCACCCTCTACGGGTAAGTGGCCCCATTCAAGATGGACTTGGACTCGGATCGACGCCCCGGGATAAGCGAATCCTCCCGAACACTACATTTCCCAGCGGCAGAACCGCGGGATTCAGTGCTGGGCTATTTCCTGTTCGCTCGCCGCTACTAAGGAAATCCTGTTTAGTTCCTTTTCCTCAACTTATTAATATGCCTCAATTCAGCGGGTAGTCTCGCCTGCTCTGAGGTCGTCAAAGAATCGTCCGAACAAAACATATCGTGGTGTGTTTTTCAACGTAGACGACTAGGGTGTGATCGAGAGGGGGAGCGCAAAATAAAAAAAAAATCCCGGACGATCATCGAAAATCTGACTTCGCGGATATTCTTATTTTTCACTCCACCTTTTCTCGTCAACCCGACAAACGACACGCGCGCGCCACACAACCGTCATCAATTCGACGATGAGGCGTTTGGCACGCGGGTCTTTTCTCTTACAAAAATTTCTGCTAACGGCAACCCGTTCGTCAAAACGGGCGGCAACACAGGTATCGCGCGGCTCGGATCGACGTTCCTCTCGACTATTATACTAGCGCTGGGACGCGACGACCGGCCACACGAGCGCGATGCACCAACCCGCCGACTTTTGCGCGTCTGACGCGAGTCGTACCGTGTCAGTCTCTCAAAATCGTTTGAGGCGACGCCGCGGGCTCGCGCGCGGACCACAGCAGTGAACGCCCAATTCTTGCACACGCGACTCTCGCTCCTTTTGCGAGGTGGGGCCACGTGCAGTAGTTTGTTTTGTCACGACCCTCAGCCAGGCGTGGTCCGGGATATGTATCCGTGGACCGCAATGTGCGTTCGAAATGTCGATGTTCATGTGTCCTGCAGTTCACAAGTAGACGCGCAATTAGCTGCGTTCTTCATCGACCCACGAGCCAAGTGATCCACCGTTCAGGGTGATCGTTTTTCCACTTTGCATCGGTGTCTCCGGCCGCACCTCGAATCAAAACGGAGGGCAGAGGAGACACTTTGACAATTGTTCGGTTGTGACGCCGGCTGGTAAGTATGACCTAACGCTTCTCCGGTGTCAACAATTCGGTCAACTGAAGGATCAGATGATGCATTTTGCCCCCCAGAATATCCCCGCTCAGGTGGGACCGCGAAAGTCTTGTCGACAGGCATATTTGACCCCCTCTTATTCGACGCTTTCTTTGGATTTGTTGTTGTTTTCGCGGCCGCTCTGGTTATTCGTTTCTTAGGCGGTGAAAAGAACATTGACATAGTCGCTTCTCATGCTAATAATAACGTCGTTTCTCGAGTTTGGTAATTTTAGTCAAGTAATAACGTTTGACTTGCCAGAGCTAATGTGCGTAATTTCTACAATGCTTGATACGGAATTACGTAATACAATAGAAGATTCAACAAACAATTCAATAAATAATTCAACAAATAATTCACTAAATAATTTAACAAATAATGCAATCGATTACCACTTGTGATTCGCGCACAGCTATTTGACGAATAACACACACCAATAAATTACTATATTCGGGATAATCAGGCCAATGATTATAACTATATATCAGTAATATTCTTAATACGTACTTATGATATTTCTGGCGTGGTCGACCGATCAAGAGTAGAAGAGACACTGAGCGACTGTTTGTTTACAATTCTACTGCCCGTTCAGGCTATTGCCCGCACACGGCGACTCTGTTGCCGGCTAGTGTATAACAAGGGCTTCCTACCGAAAAGGATGCGTGATGCTAAAACTCTTCTCTTTCGCTCTTGCGGTGTTGCCTAATCTTATTCTAGATTTATTCCAACTGCCACAATTTTGAATTTAGGATTCAATACATTAAATCTTATAACTTGGCTTCACATACAGTAACTTAATTAGCTTAGATTTCCCAACTTGGAATTAACAGACGTTACTTCCGAATTGACAATAAATAATTCCAATTTTCCAACTTGGCCCCACGTTGGGCGCCAAATGAGACAGTTACTCTGTTTCGGCTGTGCCACTTTGGGCGTAAAAGGACGACGATTATCTCGCTTCTCTTACTATTTGATGAGAACAGAGTTCACACTTGCCGCGGCCGTGGTCCAACGGCTGACAAGGCTCTTTTGACGAATTCCTCATTCAATTATTTTGCGTTGGGCGCCAATCAGTTTAGGGCTAACTGATAACCATTCTAATTTCTTATGATTATGCCTTCACGTTTCTGAAGACTAGAGACATGAGACAACACAGGGTGGATTCAGTTGGTGGACCAAAGAAATAATTTGCAAGATAGACAGAATTATAATTGACAATTTGTTTCTTTACTCACTTTATTCGTAGTGGAGGTGTATTGCAAGAAATTCCACCTAATCACAACACTAAATCCAATAATAATTGACAATAATATTTCGGTAACAATTCACGATATCAATTTTCAAGAATAATTTCAATACAATTGCCAGCAATTTCAGACGGTTAACTTACAAAATTTTGACTCCCCGCGAACGGGCCTTCCTGACAACAGACGGACAAGAGGACAACAATTACGTGCCTTCTCAATGACAGACGATTGAGAAGTGTCGTGTCTTCCTATTAGTTTTGAACTTTACCCCACAGGTAGACGAATTTCTGCTTGTGGAGTGGTGGAACTGCGGCGCGAGTTTTAATTGCGATCACTTATTCTAGCGTGAATTGCCTTTACGTTAATCAACTGTTACGTCCGATCGGTTTAGTTTTGTTTGGGATGGATCTTACGTGAACAGGAGAGTGTGTGTCTCGATTTTTTGGGTCCAAGTGCTAGCACTTTTCACCTGGGACTCGAGACCAGTGCAAAGTTGGAAATAGCGGTGGTTAATAATAACACGGGAAATTTGAGGATGATGTTTTACTCGAAGAGGGATTTGGTTTTATATGCTTGTCTCCTCGGATCTGATTTATTGACTTGCTTATAATCGGGAAAATTAGGTTTAAACTCTACTGGTATTTTATATAAAAATCGAATTTACTCGTAAGAATCACTTGGTTCTTGAGATAACTACAGCCGGGTTAAGCGAGTTTCTCAATAGCCGCCTGATTCATAAGGAAAATCTAGAGGAAAACGAACATCAGCCGGTTAAAGCGAGTCCGTTTTGACACAGACTTTTCCTTTTGAATAAATTTGAAATTGGTAAAATTGAAGAATTAGTGATTGGAAACAAGGGTGAATTTTGAATGAATACGTGGTTATATTTCCAGAATAAAATATAAAATACAAAATTTATAACATAAAAATACTAACTAACAGTTGATCAAAGGAAAAAACTCAAGTTAGAATCGGGAGTGGAATGAATTGGGGAAGTAAGAATTTTGGAAAGAGTGGAGAATGTATGAGAATAACACCTTGCTCGAATTGATTTGGAATTGGAGAAGATGGTGCGAACTGCACTGGTGGACTTCCGATTCAACTTTTAGAAAACTGGACTGAAGTTAAGTTTTTGGTGGATGAGTTAAGTGAGTGAGTTTTGTCTGATACTTTTTAGTCTGTGACTGCAACTGTATTACTGAGACTGGAACTGAGACTGGTACTGAGACTGGTACTGAGACTGGTACTGAGACTGGAACTGTGAACTATGAACTCTAGTGTGAACTGTCTTATTCTTATTCTTATTCTTATTCTGTCATTTTTTAGTTGAGTTCCAGTTTTTATACCAAGATTTTGAGGGCGGTGTTTTGTAAATTCCTACAATTGGTTGGAATTTTCTTTTGGGGGTTCTTCCAATCGTGTGTGTTTATCTATTTTGTTCGAAATGTGTAAAATATCCCATTGGTTGAGTTTTTCTCCCACTTGGGCCTGGTTATGCTGGGGTAGTTTTCTGGGGTACAAACACTTGAGTTTTATTACTATCCTCGGGAAATTGTTCGGTTTTTGAAAGTTTACTATTATTTAATGAACAAACTGGATTTTTACCAACTCCGGAATGGAAAATTCTTAGTGAATTTGAATCATTGATTTCTGTTTTTGAACGAAGGTTCTATCATGTTTTTTACGGATTTTATATTATAAGATTGAAATTTGACTGAATTCTTCAATTTAACAAGTGTAACGAGTGTGTGATAATGTTTTATTAACGCGGAGACGGTTTAAAATTGTTCATTGGTAAATGTTAAAAATTGGTTCTTAATAATTGAAGCAATATATGAAGCTAATGGAATATTTCGAACTCGGAGTGGTTTACAATATGAAGAAAAGGGTCTTGGCCTGAAAATGTGCGTGCGGACCAGGGATTTGTTTAGACTATTCTAGGGTTTTACGACCGACTCTCCAGATTCCACATCTGCAAGATCTCAGGTTCGAATGGTCATCTCTGGGACCTTTGTTTAGTTAAAACCTAGGGGATATTAGAAATTTTGAATTTAGGAGTCCCGTGGGACGTAACACAACTTACAATAATTACGGATAACGAGTATTGGACAAAACACAAGGGGAAATAATACCGTTTTAGGGAGTCGATTCTAGCGTAGACGTCGAGGTGAAATACTTTCCTGTCGGAATACCGGGAGTCAAATAACATGTATTTCCGAAAATTTATTCGAATAACTTAAAAGGACCGCCCAGATTCCTGTTCTTCCTGTCCAAAATATGAAAGTTTGTGGAGCATTTTTTCATAAAGCTCCGATAGTAAAGAAGGAAATTATGATAAACATCCAAATAAATTTTCTGAAGTTAGAAATTGTTTGTTTCGTATTACCTCTAGCACATGAAAGTTTGATTATCGGAATAGATTGGATTCATAAAAATAAAATGGCCCTTGATATGGAATCAAAAACGATTAGAATCAACGGGATTACTTTACGAAAACCATTCTTTCACTGCATAGAAACAGCGAATAAAAATAAAAATCACAAGCTAAAAGTAGTTCAAGTGGAGGAAATTGCTGATACCTTAATTTCAAAAATAAGTCATATCATAGCAAAAAATTCTGAGTTACCGGACAGTGATTCATTAGATGAGTCGTTTACACAATATGAAAAAGTTCGTGAGGAAATGCCTTTCAATGAACAAGTCAATAAATTAATTCAAGAAATCGATTCTCTAGATGAGACTCAAAAAATAGAACTAAAAAAGGTTCTCATAAAAAATGCCAGAGCATTCGGCAACCAACCTGGGTGCACCAATGTTTATGAGCATCAGATTCACTTAACAAAAGATAGTCCAATAACTGCTCCCGTGTACACAATTCCTTTTTTGCGAAGAAAAGCAGTAGGGGAAGAAATAAATAGAATGTTAGAAAGAGGAATTATTGAAAGAAGTAACTCCCCTTACTTAAACCCAATCACTCCAGTTGTTAAGAAAGATGGCACGGTTAGAATTTGTCTAGACGCGAGAAAACTAAATTCATATATGAGCGCAGATCACGAACGTCCACAACCGGTCGACGAGTTAATTCAAAAGTACGACAATGTTAAATTCATTACATCGACTGATTTTACTAATGGATATTGGCAGGTACCCTTAGCACCTGAATCCCGACAATATACCGCATTTTGACCTGAATCCTCGTTGTATCAATTTCGTAGAATTCCATTCGGAATGAAGACTGCGGGGAGTGGTTTCATACGCGCAGTGAATCTTGCTTTCGGAAATGATATGAGTGAATGTAAGTTTGAAGGAACCGCCAAACGAGGTGGTTAGGCTTGGTCAATAACACGACGGGTGACTTGACCAAGCAGAGGAGAAAAGCCATGTGGGAGAATGAGATTGTGATGACTCAGCGAGTATTACTAAGTGTAAAATAAGGCTACCAACAATTGTATTGAATCAGGTAGGCTAATTATGATTAAAGCTTTGTATGTTAGGATGGTATTGTAAATCTAAGCTCATCTGTAAATATGTTTGTTTATCACAGTTGTATCTGACTGCATCAATGCTTGTTTGATTACCGAACCTCCAAAACCTCATACCTGAAATAAGTCCCTGATTTCGAGACTTACATGAATTCACCACAATCTACGTTGACGATTTATTAATAACTTCGCGTACATTTTCGGAATACGTCAAACACTTGGATCAAGTTTTAAAAAGAGAAATTCAAAGTGGATTTACACTAATACTTTCAAAAACATTTTTATGTCGAAAAGAAGTGTCATTTCTGGGTTATATTTTAACATCCGGAAAAAATAGCCGCTATACAAAATATTCCTCCTCCACAAAATCTCAAACAATTACAAAAATTCTTCGGAATTTGTAATTATTATCGGAGATTTGTCGTAAAATACGCAAACTTCACAGAACCTTTTCGGGATTCATTAAGCACGAAAAATAAATGGGAATGGACAAAAGATCATGATGTCGCTTTTGTAAATTTAAAACGGAACTTTCTCGACGCAGTAGTTTTGAATCATTATTCACTAGATAACAATTTTTATGTTCAAACTGACGCCAGTTCCATGGGGATCAGTGCGGTACTTTACCAAAATGATGAGGAAAAGAATGCCCGTATAATTTCCTTAGTAAGCCGTTGTCTGGATTCTGCCAAAAAGAATTATTCAACCACGGAATTAGAATTATTAGCTATTATTTTTGCCGCAACCAAATTCCGCAATTATTTATTGGGACGAAATTTCACCATTATCACTGACCATAAAGCTTTATCTTTTCTGATGAAGACCAAGTTTCACAATAGTAGAATCACTAGATGGATACTTTTCTTGCAAGAGTACGATTTTGAAATATATCATTGTAAGGGCAAAGACAACTTGGTTGCAGATCTATTTAGCAGAAACCCGTTGAATAAAGATTTAAAAGTTCAAACCGAGAGACAAAGGAAGGACATGGTTTACCTTTACATGTTGAAAATGTGCATGAGTAATGAATTAAAAAATGATCTTAAGGTCATAAGCGAAATGCAGTACAAAGATCCAAAGTTTCACGAGATTATAAAAAATTTTGAGGAAGATAGTAATTATTCACACCCTCATTATACAATTATAAACGAGATATTATTCAAGAACAATCGATACGATTCATCTTGGAAAATTTGTATTCCCCGTGGTATAACTGAAAGGATCATTGAATACGTTCATAAAGTCACTGGTCATGCAGGGAGTAGAAAATGCATAGCTTACATTGACCAATTTTGTATATGGTCAGGATATCAACGGGAAGTGAGAAAATATGTAACCTCTTGCGATCTATGCCAAAGGGTAAAACCTTATAATCTAGCTCTGAATCTGACAGATTCCAGTTACATTCCTGAGAATATTAACGAAATTATAGCTATTGATATTTACAGACCACTGCCAGTATCTACGGGTGGAGTACGATATCTATTTGTCACAATTGATTTATTTTCAAAATATGTAACCCTATCGCCCATGAAAAATGCAAATGCAGCAACGTGCATCAGAAAGCTGCAGGGGAGTTATTTTCAAAAAGTAGGAATACCTAAGAGGATCCTATCGGATAATGGCACTCAGTTTACTTCCACTGCGTGGAATAGATTTGGAGAAAGAAATAATATCAAACTCTTATTTTCACCAATAAGACACCCCCAGAGTAATCCAACTGAACGAATTATGCGAGAGTTAGGACGATATTTTCGTACTTATTGCCACGAGCAGCATACTAGTTGGGCTTCCATAGTCCCACAAATACAAAAAATCATTGATTTAACTTCTCATGAAAGTATAAAATTCACCCCGTTTGAAATTCATCATAAAAGAAAGCCAGAATTAGAGATTAAGAAAATGTTAAACATCCCTCCAAGCAGAAAAATGCCTGAAAAACTTCAAATTCGTTTAGTATATGAGAATTAAACACGTAGTGCCACTAGGAGAAGTAAATTACAATTGAAAAAAGAACCCTTGAATATAGGAGATAAAGTCTTAGTCTCAGCATTAAGGACATCAGATTCTCAAGGGCAAAAAATTAATAAATTCTTTCATTTATACGAGGGGCCCTATAGAGTGAATAGGCAGACATTTAATAACGCATACGAATTAATCGATGCAAGCAATTCGAAAAAGATCATAGGGATTTTTCATCGAAAAAATCAAAAAAAATATAAAGAAGTTGCATAAAAGAAAGAAAGAATCAGGGTCAAGGAGAGGGGGAACTTCAAAACTGACCTTGACAACAAGATGAACAAGAGGGTTGGCCAGGCACGACACCTGACACCCCGATCAAAACCCCAAATGAAAAAACAAAATGACATCTGTGATATGAGCATTTGATTGGTGCGGGTCTAGATAACCAAAATCGTATATAAATCATGGAAAATCAATGAAGATTCACCAGTCAATCGACAGCCAGCAAAATGCCGAGTCAGAAGTGTCAATGTGAGTCTCCGGGAACCCGGGAAGTTGGTGCCCAAACCGGGATGGAAGGGATTTTCACGCCAGCCATTTCAAAATTTGCGAAAAGGAAAATTGTGAAGGCGAAGCCGTGGAATGGAGTCGAAGGCAAGCCAAAAATTGGGCATAGTCAACAAACAGCGCAGCCGAAATTAAAAAATCGGGGCACCGCCACAACGCCCTGCGGTGACACAATGGAGTGGAAATTAATTCCTATTGCCCTACCAATCGTGCGGAATCAAAGAAGAATCCTGCCACCAACTTATTGTAAAAGGGTTCAGCCGACGTCCTGGTGGGAGGAAAGCAACCCGAGGGACAACATCGCTAGCTGGAGCCCTGGTACCCCTCTTCAATTCCCTCTGCAGTGTGAGTTTGAAAGACTCCAGAGTGTTGAAAAATTGTCAATACTAGCGACGCTGGAAGAGAAGATGACCGAGGAATGGATCAAGGCCTGCTATCAGATTCCAGAACCTGTGCAGCCCTTCCCTCCCTCTCCCATAAAAAATTACAAAACCCTAGATCACAAAAAGAAAGTCGTCAGCCCTGTCCTCCAAAAACCCCCCGTTTCCGAATCTTGTGTCCCTGTGAAAAATTCCCCTATCATGGTATCTATTAGTTTAAACTACATTGTACCAAGAAAATTATCCAAAATCAAATTAAACATCTTAGAAAGATTATTCTAAGAAAAAGAAAAGAAAAATAAATAGATAAATAAAAGAAATATATAGTTCAATGATGAGACAGGCGTTCTCGAATAAAATACAGATTATGAATGAAGATGTCTAAATGCTCCGAAAAAATAAAATAGATAAATGAAATAGAGAGGGTTCATTGATGAATATTTAACATCAATTAATATCGTTCTCATTTTGACACCTTTATTGGGGGGGCATTGTAACGTGGCGTACAATAGTCCCTATAAGAAATAGAATTAATTAATATAAAATTAATAAAATTAATTTTATAAAGTAGTATGGATGATCATCCGTGAGGAAACATTCGCTTGTTTTGCGAAGAGGATGCCCCGAATGAACCGTGATGGCTATGGAAGATCAGATATTAAATACATCGGTTCGATTCACAACCGATAGAGGGCCAAAACAAAGTTGGTCGCTCGTTAGGGAAGACCTCCCAAGATAAATTAATAACCTGCCCAAATTCTCCATGTCAACAGTGTGCTTTACCCCACCAAGAGTGGTTAGTCTCCGACGTTCCACTCGACAGTTTTTAATCTACAAGTTGGTTGACCAGCATCGCGGATCGTACCTCGGTCTTTCTGCCTGTCTCGGCTTCCTAACTTGTTTGTAGGGTCGGGTTGACCAGCATCGCGGATTGTACCTCGGTCCTTCTGCCTGTCTCGGCTTCCCATTTGCTTGCTTACATTTTCTGGATTTTGTCTGTTCCGGCATCGCGGATCGTACCTCGGTCTTTCTGCCTGTCCGGCTTACAACATCCATATTCTTGAGTAGAGTCACATAAATAGAGTCTTTAACTTCCAGTTTATAATCGCGATTGAGAGGTTTGATATAAATCCCTCAATCAGTAAAGAGGTATAGCCACAAGTCAGGGTGATTAACAGCATCGCGGACCGAGCTTCGGCCTCTCTGCCTGTCTAGTTTTTCCCCGGCACCTAGATTAATAAATCTTAGGGAATAATCTAAATATTGTGTCCAAAGTATTCCCATTCCTGTGAAGAATATTCCTGTTATACTGTTCAAGTTAAGTATTGTTCCTTGATAAAATAAATATCGTTGTTCAATCCTTTCTTCCTACGTGTCCTTGGTTCATAATTCATTCGGTCCACCCAGGATGTATTTCCAAACGCCCTGAGATACAGAGTTTCCATTTCTATACATTTCATTAATCGTTAAAACGATTTGGCGCCCAACAAATATAAAGTAGAAAAGTCAGTGCTCGACCGGCGGAGCGTAGCAATATATAGGACGATACACTAATGCACTAACTTCTAGAATCCAGATCTGTTCTTTCGTTGAAACAAATAAGTATAAAGATAAGTGTTTTCAGCATTCAACAAAAGAGATAATTATTAATAGTTATTTCAATTGTACTATACTTCATGACCCTTTTTCGTTCGTTTGATAAAATGAAAGAGAGAGACGGTCAATGTGTGCGCGACTTATCTTTTCGTGTTTGTCGATGCTGATGATACGTTGCTGCTTCTTTGTGGGATTTATTCGATTGTGCGATCTTGGTTGCGCACAGTAGGTTTTTTTCTGGCTCAGAGTGGTATAATTATGCTGTTTCGACCAGGTGCCTCCTGGATGGTAGCCTTCTCGTCTTCGCCTTCGTCGATTGGATGTCCGGTTTTTGAGCAGCGTGATTAGGTTGACACGTCTGTCCACCTCGGAGTCCCACAGAGAAGAGAGCGATTTCACCGCTCCGGACTCCATACATGTCGTTTTGTCTCTCTCGTTTTTTTTTCTCTCTCTCTCTCTCTTCTCCCTCTCTCTCTTTTCTAAATTATTCGCTGCAGGTGGAATAATAAAAATGAGGTTTGAGACCGAATCAAACGTATGACTCCTTACTTCAGTTATATGTATACCAATTCGCGACGGAAAAATTACTCATAACAAATTTCATACATGAATTCACGATATGATTCGTTAGAATGGATAATGTGAAGGTTGTAACTATTTAAATGTATGTAAAAATACGTACAGGGTACTCATTCATGAGCAAAGAAATAATGAAATTTCGGATCCAGATTGATGTTTGAAGTCGTTTTTGACAACTCCGGAAGAAGTTTTCTTTATTTTTGGGGCACCTCATTCTTCCCCGCCGCGTTCTCCTGTATAAGTGCTATCCCACGTGAGCCGGATCAGTCACCTCTCAGATATTTTCTAAATTTCACACGTCGATTGTCCATGGGAAGTATGAATTTTGTGCTTGAGGATTTTTGAATGAGTGCAAATTTCAATTTACTATCAGCAATCGAAAAATTGAGCGGCGTTTTATTTAAAAAACGATAACTTCATTGAAAATCATCTTAGACTCGATTTTTTTTCATGGCGCTTATGCGGATAGTGTCACAAATTTGGGGAAAAAATAGATAATTCGAAGAAATCCGAATTATGATTTCTTTATTCAACAATTAATTCCCAAATGATTTCCAAAACACTGAGCAATAGCTACGAAAAATCTCAAAAAATGCTGACTTATATTACAACCTCTAACTCAATTTCAGTAATGCATTGGGCTTTGTTTTCGAGTCAATTATTGTTTAATTACGCGGCGCGCGTCAATCCGAACATGACGCCGCCCGGCGCGTCTATACCGATCGTCGATACTACGTGGACGCTCAGCGGCGGCATTCACAAGTTATTTTGACAATGATTGACACTATTCGAAAATCTGAAAGGAAATACCATAGGCATTCCTATGACTTTCTCAAACGATAAAGTCAAGTTCAAGGAATGTGCCTTTTCTCGTTTTTGAGATATTACAATTCAAAATATTACTGAGTACATGGGAGCGGGATTTATCGAGGACTGCAAAAAAAAAAATAAGTACATCAGTAATGAATTTAACGTTTAATGAAGACATTTAGCGCATAGACTTGCAGATACAGGAATTAATTGAACTATAGAAAATCTCACACTCTTACGCTTTCGTTTGATATTGGTATAAATAAGTGTAATTGTCGGTATAAACCGTTATTGCTTCGCTAAATCTTGGCTTTAATAAATCTTGTAATGTATGTGTATTACATATAAGTAGCCCCAAGAGGGGGAATACCACGACAGAGAGCAATGAGTAGTCAGTCATAGCTCAGGTGTCGTACAGCGATCACTTCTGAATAAATACTACTATTTGTTACGTATATATGAGTGTCCTTCTTTTCCTTATTCCCCGTCCCTACAATTCTTCTTCATTATTATGTTCGCTGATAGTACAGTAATCAGATAAAACATCTTTTAATGCGTTTATGCTACAGTCGAACAATCGCCTGGGAGTTAGGATATGGTTTTCATTTGGTCGTTGTAAGCTACTATGTGCTGCAAATTTCAAATCTTATTACTGTACCATCAACCCCATCACATGGACTTTTGCCGTGTGAGGTTGCGAAAAAGTGCCATTCCACGGCATTATCCAAGTCTTCGTAATGATGAGTCCGAGGATGAGTCAAGTAGATGAAATTACTTCCATTTTTATACTGTGCGCTAGCACCGTCTGTGAAATAAATCATTTTCGTAATGTTCTCACTACGAAGCAACTCGACGAGCCGACCGATGAGTTTCTTTTCAAATAGATGAACCGTGACTGTATTGTGGTCGAGATTCTCCGAAATGATGATAAAGCTCTTATGGCTTAATCAATCATTTTCGACATGATATACAACAAAAGGATGAAGGGTTGCTTGATTGTTTTTTCAGTGAAATTTTTGAATATTATCTTGGATAACAAATCCATAGTTTTCAGCAAAGTCACCCTGAACTAAAAACCTCCGTTGTTGTGAATTTTTTTTGTTCTTCCTTTTAAGAATTCGCTCTGCTTTTTATCGATGAAGTCATGTTTCTTGAGGACCATAGTATGTTCTAGCGTTTCAATGAATGTTTCCCCTTCGGATTGGATCGTATCTCAATTAGAACGATTGGTGTCCGTCCAAAATTTATAAGCAATTGTTCCAAGGAAATTATTATTGAATAATTCTTCCATCTCACGTGTAACCTCCTCAAAACCCGGATATTTATCGCATTTTCGGAGAAGACACAAGTGATTTGTTGGAGAGGCACACGATATCTGCCTCAGTAAATCGTACAAGCTTTGTTTGAATTATTTACAAATTGAATTTACCGCCACCCACATGAGTTTGACATTCTGATGCATCTTGCAAACACAAACAGTTTGGGTGCCTGTTGGTTTGGTCCAGCTGAAATGCATTCTCTCGGCCGAAGATCATAAAATTCTGTAGAACCTATTTCATCATTTGGCCATTCTAGCTTGAACATCGTATGAGCTTTCTTCAAATTGCACGAAAGTCATTGTTTTTAAATTTGGTGTTTCGAACCTTCGGCATCGCAGATAGTCACTAAATCTTTTTTCAGCGGACATGATCCGAATTATTTGATCGGATTTATGGAATTCTAATACCCGATAGACAACATCGCTGTCGAGAGTGCGAGACGGTCTTGAGTTTGGAGAGGCTCCACACTCCACACTCAATTTGTGAGGAATTGGCTTTCGGAGCCATTCTATGTGAAGTATCGAATTCTAACTCTTCTTTTCGGAAACAAGATGTTATTGCGGAATATTATATTTTTCAACGACACAAGCCGCGTCTTCGAAAAATTTTCTCATATCATCTAGAAATTCTTCTCCGAAATCGCAGTCACAAAATATATCTTCACTGTCCAGTTCACTTGTTGGTGGAACCGAGCAATGACAGCCATTAGCATTATTAGTGTTATCATTATTTCCATTTTTTCCAGTTGCTATTTGCCGGAGTAATTTTATTGCACTTGTACAATTGTATTCGGCAAGCCTTGCGGCAGGCCGATGTCATAATATTATATTATGACGTCCCGTTTTTTCACCTGTTTGTCGTTCAGAGGAATCGCTATTTGTGCCGACTCCCGGGAGTGTCTTTTGTAGCGATCATGTTTGTTGTTGTCACCTCTATGAAGGTCTTCTTGATTATCCTCGATATAATTTCTTTCGAGACTGGTAATGATGGTGTCTCGCGCCAGGTTTTGCCTGGTGCGCGCCCGCCTTTTCAAATTACCATTCACGAGCCGGTTGACCCCGATTTCTTGATCGGTGATCATTTCGGTCAGATGTTCTAGCAAAAGTGACAAAAATCAAAGTATGTTATGAAATTTGGCATTCAGAATTATTTCAAAATTATCGAAAGCGCGCGTCCGCTATTCTTGCGAGGAGAACGAACTCGTCGAGCCACAAACCCAGTTGGAATTAAAATCAGTTTCTAATCCAAGCTACAGACATCAACGGGCACGAGGGTGTGATATCGGAGCAAATTTACACAACGTGGGCGCGCAGATAATATTCTTCTACAAGATCATCACCTATAAATTTCTAAACGTCTGGATGAAGCCCACTGAGTTTCCGTTTTGCCTCCTTGTGAAATGATTATACCAAATTATTGGTCTGAATCGGACGTTCGTCCACGCTGACAACGTCAGCAAGTGGCTCCTACAGCCGGCGTATAGAGCTCATGAAGAGCAGCAGATTCCGTTGGTCCACCACATCATCATCAGCCAATGCGGCCAATGAATGTAGACCCTTCTCGGAACGATCGGACGGAGCCAAGAGTAGCGCCATCCCTATACTGAGGAATCTGTTTGGAGAGTTGGTCAACCCCAGGTGCCTCTATCGCCAAAAGAGAGCCTTATCGTGGCAAAAGTGGTAAGTGAACGAAAAATTCCATATGAGAGAGTATGAGAAAGTACAAAAAATCGCTATAATGAGTGTGCTGCGAATTTCTTTTTCATTTTGTAATATTTGTGCAAGAGAAAATTCTAAAAGATGTGTTATACAATATAAATACATATATATACGCATAATTACGTACTCTTGATAGACCACGATTTCAAAAACTCATCACGGCGACTCTTTTTTCAAGCGAATTTATAATTGGAGAATTTGTCACGCACGAAATTAAATCGAAGTCATTGTTTTTCATTCCTTCACTTCAAATCTTTGATTATATGATAAGAATTGAAAGAAAGATTTGCCAGGGGCGGGTGGGGGGGAGGGGGGGGGGGAAGCAAATCATTTTTCTACAAATAAGTATGCTTTGAGATTCCGCGAAACTGACCACGATTCCGTACGGAAAATTACAACTGACTTGTCGAAATATTGATCATTTTTATCGAGTCGCTTACTGATTCCTCAGCATATTGCTATGACATTCGTCCGGGAACATACTGATTTTATTCGAATAATTCGAACGTATTTCACGTGCTTCACCTGTTTGAAATGGAACCAGCATCCATGAAGACTGGCCCCCGGAAAAAACCTTGCGCAGAGCGCCCATCGCTGCGCGTTCATATTTGCCCTCTTCTCAATTCCAGGCGCGAGTTTGACTATTCTGCGAAATATCGCAAAATACAACGGCCTTGTCTTCGCGCCGCATGATATGACGACAGCCGCTAGTCCCTGTAAAATGCATTGCATGATATAGGTTGTCCAGACTTTTTTTTCTTTAGTTTCATTCACATTACATCTTATTTTATTTATTAAGGTTTGGTTCAACCGTTCATTTAAGCCGTTAGAAAAAGGTGCGTTCACAGCTGTGAAAATTAGCTGGATGTTTTTGCTCTTTAAATATTCTTTAAATTCATAAGAATTTATTCCTGGGTATTGGTCGACTAAGACTTTCCTTATTTGTTCATTATCTGCTACTTTTTTTACCAATTTTATGAAATCACTAGCTGATTGAGTTTTTGAAGTTATAATCTGTGCAAATCTAGTAAAATGATCTACTAGCAGATGCATATATTTTTTTTTTGACCTTGAGCCTCCGAAGCCTCCTATCGTATCAATTGACATTATTTCATGAGGTTCTCTCGCTGCACCCAATTGTGATAATAATCCATATTTGTATTGGCCTCTTGATTTTTTTTGTATACAAATTTTACATTTTCTACATGTATCTTTGATGTTTTCTGAAATATTTTTCGCTGTGTGATATTTTTTTATCATGCTGGTCATTCGACTAATTCCAATGTGATTGAACTCTTTATGTACTTTTTTCATTAGTGTCTTGCTGAAATCTCCTGACAATATAATTTTACCTTTCTGTAAATATGAATTATGTTCATTGCACATCGCATTTTGAATTTTTGATTCCTTATTTTTATCTTGGTCTTTCTTGATACTTTCTAGACTTATTATATTTACTGTTTTCAGAATATCATCTTTATTTTTATCAGCTTCCAGTACTGGGTTCCTGCTTAAACAATCTGCTTCTATAATGAATTTTCCTGGGTTATATATCACCTTAAAATCGAATTGAGACATATAATAAGTCCAGTCACCCAGTTCTTCATCTGGTCTAGCTTTTATGTTCAAGTCCTTCAAAGGTTTGTGATCCGAATACACTTCAAAAGATCTACCAATCAACTAGTATTGCCAAAATTTAATAGCTTCTTTAATAGCTAATGCCTCTAAGTATATTGCTTTTTTTTTACTTCGTGCACTTGTTAATTTTTTTGAAAAATATGCAACTGGTTTTTCGTTACCGTCTGATTGGGGTTGTTTTAATATTGCCCCCAATCCTACAATACTTCCATCCGTTTTAATTTTTATGGGTAAATTCGGGTCATAAATAGTTAGAATTGGCGTTTCACATAAATAACCTTTTAAATAATTGAAGGCTTTTTGGCATTCTTGTGACCATATAAATTTTTGGTTCTTTCTAAGTGACATATGTAGTGGTTCTAAAATAGTTGCAATTCTCGGCACATATTCATGAAAGAAATTAATTTTACCTAAGAATTGGCGGATGTTTTTCTGCGTCGTTGGGTTCGGGAAGTCCATTATTGACTTTAGATTATCTGTCATAGGTTTTACTGTATTGTGACCTATTATGTGCCCTAAGTAATCTACTGTGTCTGTTGCAAAAAGACATTTTGATAATTTCAACTTGAAACCTTCTTTGATTATAGCATCTAATAATTGTTTCAGATGATCTAAATGTTCTTTCAGCGTTTCAGAAAATATCAATATATCATCGATAAAGTTTACTGTGAAATTTCCCAATTTATATTTTCTGATTATATTACTTAGAATTTTTTGGAATATTGCTGGTGATGTTTTCATTCCAAAAGGCAGACATGTCCACTGGTAATGACCCTCTTGTGTAATGAAACCTGTTTTACTTCTGTCTTCTATTCTTAGTGGAATTGACCAGAAGGCAGAATTAATATCTAATTTTGAAAAAAGTTTGCAATTTCTCGTTTTTGTTATTAAATCTTCAATTCTTGGAAATGGTTGTGACTATGGTATTGTTATTTTGTTTAACTCTCTAAAGTCTACGCACAGTCTTGACCTCTTATTTTCATCCTTCTTAAATGCAAGTGTCACAGGTGCTGCAAAAGGGCTAAAGGATTCTTCTATCAAGTTCCGCTTTAACAGTTCTGCTATTTGTTGCTCTATTTCTTTTTTATCTTCCATTGTACACTTGTATGGTCGCTTGCTGCAATATTCGTCTATTGTCAGATCGATTCTAGCTTCCTATTCTTGTACAGTCCAAATATCAAATTTATCTTTAGCAAATATGTGTTTATATTTATTTACTAGGTTAATAATTGATTTTCTGTTTTCTACACTTAAGTGATCTGTAATTGCTTCAAAATTATTGGTATCAATGCATTCATTAAAATTTATTTCATGGATACTGCCTTCATTTTCATTTCTTCTTTCCTCTTTTTTATCTGTTATATTTGCTTCTTTAGGATTATCTTTTTTGGAACTATTATTGTCACTATAAGATTCTTTCCCTTTTTGTGCTATACACAGATTTTCATCTTGAGATAAATGAAATTGCTTTATTAGATCTAGTCCAATGAGAAAATCAAATTTAAAATTCTCATTGTCTATTACGAAGACATCGACATCTTTTTCTATGTTGAAAATTCTAACTTTTAATTTTATTAAATGTTTAGTGTCGTTCACACCATTAATTGTTCCTAATTTTGCTTCATTATAATCAGATTTGTTGACTTTTAATTTCAGTGCTTTTTCATTAATAAGTGATACATTTGATCCTGTATCATATACTTCATTTATAACAAATTCTTTATTTATAATAACTTTCAAATCAATGAATGGTGTGTATATTAGTTTTTTGGATCTTGGTCTTCTGTTTCTATGTCTATTAGAGTATTGTTGATTTTTTTCTCTTTTTTATTCTTTTCCCGTGTGTCTTTATACCAACAACTTTCCACTGGATGAAAACGAACTTTATTCAACTTTTCTTTACATAATGTACAAGGTGTTTTCATTTTTTGTCCTTGTTCATTCACCTTTCTAGGAATATCTGTTTTTTTTTATGAGTTAGATATTCTAATTTATCCAATTCATTATATAGATCTTCTATTTCAATTAAGCTATTTCTATCAATCTTATCACTTACATAGTTGGGTAAACCTACTGCGATTGAATCAATCATTGTGCCAACATCAATGTCCTTCCTTGTTTCTAACATTAACTTTTTTTTTCTTAATGCGTATTCTATTAGAGATCCCGTTCGATATTTAAAATTAATTGCATACCTGATTGGGCTCCAACCTTCATTAGCAAAAGTGTCACAAAATTTTTTTTTCCAGTCCAACCATCGTGAATTATTAGTCTGTTTTATTAAGACACATTCATACCGGTCTATACATGGTTTGTCTAGGAAAAGCTTCAGTAGTTTAATTTTTTTTTCATCTTGTGTCACATTGAATCTGTTGCATTCTTCTTCAAATTCATTCAACCATTGACTAGCATTTTGTGTTTTATTGTTGAAATTATTTATAGTTAACTCTTTTGCAATTTTTTCAATCGGTTTTTCTGACCTTTGATTACTTTTAATTAATTTTTCTACTAGTCTTTCTAACGTTGTCGTTTGAGCCGACTCATTCGTTATGTTACTATTTATCGTTGCTTCTTCTAAGTAATAATCTTTGAATTGTAGGTTTTCCTCTTCATCTAGGTCGTCTTTTCTAATCTGTTCTGTTACTGTCATCCAGATTTTCCTAAATTGATTTCTTCTTGTTATACTTTTTTTTTACTTTTGCAAACACTTCATGGTTTGTTATCGTTGTAGTAATGATTCTGGTTGTATTTCATCAGGCACAATAAACTTTCTCTTATCTGGAGTTTCAATTGAGGTTATGCAAAGTACATTTGTTTTTCCATCTGCACTACCTCTCATTTTAAACTCAAATTTCAGTTTTCCATCATTTCTGTTCTCTTTAAACGAGAATGTTGTTTTCCAATGTTATTTAATTATTGTTAATCTGGGGCAAGATTAGAGTAACAACAAACCGAAACGTTTCTCTGTAAAAATGAGATTTATTATATTACAAGGCTATTTACAGTATTTACAACTTATAAAATAATTTACAAACCTGTAAAAATGAGAAACAACATTCAATGTTTATTGCTTACAATCTCGTTTCTCACAGAAACGATGTAGTAATAAACCCGGTAGGAGCACTCGCGTGCTATAGTCGCGAAAAAGTGATGACTGCTTTGGTTCCACCTGGTTAGTTCGATCTTGCTCTGAAGGGAGTGTTGCAATGCACTCTTCCAACTGTAGGCGTGACATTTTTTCCATTTTTAATAAATTTTCGTCTACAGAAGATCTTAATTTTTTTACCTGAAAAAAAGTCACACCAATGCGATTTTGTTTCACGATCATTCATAATATTTTCAGTTGATCTACGATATACAGATAAAGATAAAGATGAAGTTATGCGTAAGTAGAAAATCTGTGTACTCGTGTCGTCAGACGTTGAACTTTTTGAATGTTTATTTTCAAAGTAGAAGCTTTTTTTTTCTCTGCAACACGGCATTTTTTTGCAGCGAACGTATTTGCTGCTTCCATCTACTACGTCTTACCAACACGCATTGGAAACATCTCTCGTGCTTAACAGCCCTTCCTCTTTCGACATACCCTTCACATCGTTGTGACAATTCGCCATCATCATTTACTCCAACGCAAAGGCGAAGGCTGTGTATGTCAGTCAATACTGTTTGTAAATCTGATTTATTCAAAATGTTCACAGTTCCGGTAAAGACTTTATTTTTTATCGTAATTTTCGGAATTGTACTATTTGTGAATAATATCGTCTTGTCTGCATGTAGATTAGTATCGCAATGTACGAAGCCAGTCATCTTCTCTGGTATGGAATGAACAGCCCACATAGATTCAGGTAAAGTTATATGATGCGCATCATTATGTACATCTGCAATTGTGTATTCTTTCCGAAGACTATAAGAATGATCACATAAAACCACGGTATTACTATCTTCGAGGTTTTGCTGTGTCCCTGTTGAGAAACATGCGCTCACTGATGTTCGCTCACAATGAAATTCTTTTGCCGTTATAAAGCTACATTATCACTGAGCAACTTGGGCTATATTTATTACTAGAAAAAATTAGAGATCTTCAGAAATCCCTACTACTACCTGAAAAAAATGTTTTAGAATGTTATAGAACACTAGTGGCCCGTCCAGGCTTCGCACGGGTGGACATTTTTTTTTTAACATTTTGGAAAGTTTTTTGTAGATATTGATATGTTCTATATATGTTCTATAATATTGTAGAACATTTTTTTGTGCTATCATCAATACTTTCCGCAGTGCATGCGATGAAAGACATTTTGTGGCTAATTTTTTTAAACCTTGAGTTGGTTTTAGTAGGGATTTCTAAGAATTTCCAACTTTTTTTAGTAATAAATATAGCCCGAGTTGCTCAGTGATAATGTAGCTTTCTAACGGCAAAGGAATTTTTGAAATCGGTCCGGTAGTTTTTAAGTTTATTCGTTACAAACAAAAATACAAATCTTTCCTCTTTATAATATTAGAATAGATTAGTCTAGATATAGATTAGTATAGATAACATGAGATATACTTGAAATTAGGAAAGTTTTGAAAATTTGGTGACATATTCTTAAGATGTTACACTAAGATTTTATGAAAAAAAAATTCTCTTTTTTTTAAATTTTACCTATATGTCCCCCCTTGAAGTGGTGTCCCATGTTTCAAGCCATGGGACGTCAGCCTTATACGCAATCACTGTAGGTGGAAAAAAGCTTGGGAAAAAAAATTCAGATGCTTGTTTGTGTATGAACCATTAAATACCACAGAAATTGGCATATTATCTTGTGGGTGTAACTGAGCATCATGTGCAGGTCTAACTTTGTCTTCTATCTGAACTGTGTTACTGCGTGTTATATTATGTTCATAGGAATTTTCCGAGAAGTCACTTTTTTTTTCTTTTTTTACAGGTGCAAGGTGAAAACGAGCCTTAGGAGGCGGCCGTTTGTTGGGAACGGTACTAAGGTATTTAGGCCCGGGAAAAATTGTCGGTATTGCTCCGGATCTGATAGTACATTTGCCTCTTTTTTCGTTATAAACCTCGCCAGATTGGAGGGTAACTTCGTAGTTTTTAAGAATATATTCCGGAAGGAAATGTAATTCACAGACATAGTCTGTGAGTTGGAGTTCCTTATCTTTTCTTGGAATTTTTCTCCGCCATGCGAGCCAATTTTCCTACAGATTCAAATAATTATAGATCAGTTGGAGGAGATGCTATTGCACATCGTATGTCCATAAAGAAAAACCTCGACTTCCAAGATACCTTATATGTTTAACTGACAACTACGATTATCTACAGATTATTACGTATACTCATTATTGTTGATCATATCTCAATAAAACGATAAAACCATCGACCATTGCTGGGCTAATATCAAAAGGACCGAAGTTTCTTTCGGAATTATACGTATCTTCAATTAGGCGAATAAACTTATGATTTTCACCTGTGAGACTTTAAATAAGGAGGGGCATTTTTTTCCTTCATCCTGTAAACGTTGTATCTCGCTGGCGTACCCTGTCCGCCACAGGGGCACGAAGCATTTGTTCGGCATCTAGTCGATATTTCAATTTTACACAATTTTTTTTTATTCTTCCAAATCACAAGCTTTAACAGCTACGTCTCCTAATATATTTTTCACCTTTGATGTTACTATCTGTATTAAATAAACCTCTGGAATTTGTAATAATTAGCACTTAATCGCGCACGAAATAATATTGATGCAACTGCTTTGTTTAAACAAAACAAACTCTATGTATATAGTAGTTTATAAATATAACGTTTGAGTAGATAAATAATTACAAAGTAGGTCCATCGCTATTTTTGTCTCAGAAAATACAATAAACGAATGTTTTATTTATCAATTTTCTATATTTATACAAGATTCAATCATAAATTATGGAATATTTTCATTTTCCCCTCAATTCCATTCAAAGAGTCCCGCAATAAGGTCAAGGATAGGTCTTGATGGAACAGTAGCCCGCTCAAGCGGCAGTTATCGGAACTGTTTTTGTGATCCATTAGGAGCATCAGCTTTAATGACGAGTGCTCCTACCGGGTTTATTACTACATCGTTCTCACAGATTACAAATTATTAACCACGTGCTTCAATGCTTGGTAGTTTCTTTTTAATCCGCTTAGTCACCTTCTTCTATCACATGTTTTGTTCACAGTGCTCTACCTTACCTACTCGACTAGCGCGGTAGAATTCAAATGTTCAAGGACCCAGATAGTAACAAGACGTCTCAAAGACATGTTTTTGACGTCTTTATATTGATAAGACAATTTCAAACTAGGTCATAGTGTCGTCGAACAGACGCATTTAAGACGTCAAAAAGCAGTCTTATGTCTCGAACCACGACGACAAAAGAACGTCACCTTCCCAGCCAGTTAGAGACGACTTTCAGGAGACGTCCGAACGGCGGCTTTGTAATGACGTTCGGGTGTAATGAGCGGACCGACCGAGCACGCAAACAAAAAAAAAATACGATATTGGTCTTTTTTCAATTTTATTTTCAAGATTAAGTGAGGTAAGTAAAGGTGATAAACGTTGGTGAACATACAAAAAAATACCAAATTGGTAATTAAAAACAAAAAAATCTCAATACCAGGTGAGGTAAGTACACATATCCTTGTTAGGGTGGGCTAAAATATAAGACTATTTTTTTTTTCTCTGTGGCTAACGAAGATTTTTCCGGGCGTACCTAACACGGTCTCCAGCGTGTCGTAGCCACTCTTTTGCCGTAGTATGTAGATCCATGATTGTGGTAGTATCCCTCTTGTTTTTCATTATGGTGTCTAAAATCGCATAATATCAAGTATTGAACGTTTTCGGCATTAATAATCACAAAATTATTCTACTGACATTAGTAGGTACTATTGTATAGGTACGCCTAGTTTGATTGATCATGTTCCTTCCTGCAGCTAACAGTAGATCTCGATGATTTTTTCTTCACGAATCATATCAATCTAAATACTTTGTCCAACTACACCTCGGCTGCACAGAGAAAGGTAATCAATTTCACCAGGCGTGCGTACACACCTATCATAAGGTGGACGAGCATTGTATTTCGTAGTTTCACTGTTTGTTTTTGTCCTGTCCAGGTGAATTTCTGAGCACACTCGTCAGTCATCACGTAGCTGAAAGCGTTACGAACGAATTTGGGTCCGGTGTGACCTCCAATGACAGCAACAGCTCTACACTGGAGAAAGCTAAACCAATGTATAGTGAAGAATTAATGAAGCCTATGGTATACATATGCTGTATTATATTTCAGGAATGTCCTATATGGTTCAAATAGGCCCGAAGATTCTACATACATATTGCATTTGCAGTCTGTCATTGCTGTGGAGATCTTTCTCAAATTTTCGGACTGCTTGTGACGATGATAATGGAAATTCAGGTTTTTTCCAAAACACCCTATTGTATGCAGTAAAACGAATGGAGCTCCCTACTATTGAGCATAGATTGCATTAACTTACCTCATGATTGTGTTTCTTCTCTTTTTATAGCACAGTGACCCAGCCAACACAGCTTATTGCAGTTATATTATCTCGTGATCACAAGCTATATAACCAAAATTTCATAACAAAAACTTAGTTGCAATATCTCTACATTGTATTTACTTATACGTATGTTACTACGAGAAATTGCATGGCAGTTCCGTAATGTTGGTATAATGAAATATATAACCGCCGTACTGTAACAGCAATTTAGCCAATACATCAATAATACTATGAAAAAATACATAACAGTGAATTCACTTATATATGTTACGATTATCTGAGCATATAAGGTACTGGTAATAAAACATTGAAAACATAACAACAATATGAACGTTACATCGAATTTACGACTCACAAATGTATAACAGCGCGATCCTGGAATCACGCAGCAGTTATATAACTTTGTGATCTACGTGTTACGAAACGCCTGAATCATCACGGCAATGCGTACTTTACATCGAATTTACGACTCACAAATGTATAACAGCGCGATCCTGGAATCACGCAGCAGTTATATAACTTTGTGATCTACGTGTTACGAAACGCCTGAATCATCACGGCAATGCGTACTTTACATCGAATTTACGACTCACAAATGTATAACAGCGCGATCCTGGAATCACGCAGCAGTTATATAACTTTGTGATCTACGTGTTACGAAACGCCTGAATCATCACGGCAATGCGTACTTTACATCGAATTTACGGCTCACAAATATATAATAGCGCGATCCTGGAATCACGCAGCAGTTCTATAACCTGATGTGCAGCTAGCTCAGAAGTAATAATATCAATACTTTTACAAAATATCAGTACTTTTTGAATATCCGCGCGAGGAACATTTTTAAGGTTAAAACCCTACATATTATTTATTTCTCATGTATCAGTTTTTGATAAACCATGAAGCGAGTTTATTCGTTAAAATCGACATTGATTGAACGAAATACTTTATTACTTTCCGTATATGAGCAATTCCACCAATTATCAACGAATGTTTGGGCCCAAAAAAATCGATTCGCCTCAATTTTTTTTTATTGCATTCTGTGAACCAAGATCAGTAGATTCACTAAGTTTCAGCGCAATAGAACGTACCGTTCACGAGGAATACGATATTCAATTTTTGGGACAAAATTTTTAAGCGCATTTTTAACGTATCTCTATCGTCTTAATAAAAATTCGGAAAAATGCGTTTTCTTTGTGCAAAACTCTCAGCTTTCCGAATAAATTTTTCATTTTTTGTCAACTGTGCTGAAACCCCCTCAAAAACACGTTTTTTGACAAAAGAAACAGCGATTTCTCCTTGTCCTCAATATTTCATCATTCTTCTGCATTTTTATTCTGAAAGCTGAGATTTTTTCAGTAAGAAACCCAAATTTCCAGAGTGGGACGGCAACGGGGTCACGCGTGAACTACGATCGATTATTAACTTCATTTTATTTTATTAATTTTTTATTTTATTTTTATTTTACTTTATTCTCTTGCATTTTTTGATAAAAATTTTGTCCTAAAAATTAAATATCGTATTTCTCGTGAACGGTACGTCCTATCGCGCTAAAACTTGGTGAATCCACTATATAGTCTTGGTTTACAGAATGCGCGAGGAAAAAAATTGAGGCAAATCGATTTTTTGGGGCCCAAACATTCGTTGATAATTGGTGGAATTGCTCATATGTATACAGTTTAAAGTGGTCCTGCGAGAGTATTAATTGACAAGATTTTTGACCTTCTATCCCCTAATTTGACTACGCAAATATATTTAAAATATATATATAAAATCCCCTCGAATTTTTTATTCATTTATCAACAGTCGGGTGTCCGTTATTTCCCAAGTTGGTTACATTTTTGCATCGTCAAGCATAATTCAAATGGCTAACGGTCACTATGCCCATTTTGGCTTACGTGAAGGAATTGAATTTTCATTGAGAAGTTATTTTTATAATTATCCGAACGAAGTAAAATTTGATATCAGCGTTGATGGTCTACCTCTGGCAAAAAGTTCTTCGAGTCAATTTTGGCCTATAATGGGTTCGGTCGTTTCAGATTGCTACACCGATCCATTTGTAATCGGTATATTCCACGGTATGAAAAAACCTGCGGATGTTAACGAATTCCTTAGACCTTTGGTAGATGAACTGAAACATTTGCAGCAAGAAGGTTTCGTTATTGATAATAAAAATATCAAAGTAACTTTAAACGCTATAATTGCTGATGCGCCAGCAAAAGCCTTTGTAACTCAGGTTAAGGGACACACTGGTTATTTTGGTTGTTCAAAGTGTATACAAGAAGGAGACTTTCTGCAAAATAGAGTAATTTTCCCTGAAGTAAATTCTACTGAAAGGACGGATGAATCATTCAGGTTAAAACAACACCCTGAACATCATATAGGAAATACATGTCTTGAAAAACTAAAAATTGGAATGGTATCGCAGGTACCACTCGACTATGCGCACCTTACTTGCTTAGGTTGTTTGAAACGGTTAATTCAACGTTGGGTAAAAGGAAAACGTGACGTTAGATTGCAGGAAAATACACAAAATTCGATTAATGCCAGTCTAATCGTATTGAGACCGTTCATAACCAGCGAATTTGCTCGACTCCCAAGAAGTTTGCATGAAATAGATAGATGGAAAGCCACGGAATTGAGACAATTTCTTCTTTATACTGGACCAGTTGTTCTACGAAATCTACTACCAGTGAAATATTATGAACATTTTGTTGTATTAAGCGTTGCTATAAGGATCTTGGCTGACCCAGAGTATTGTACCGTATTGATTGATTATGCACAATCGCTGCTTACTTGGTTTGTTAGCAACTACGGGAGCTTGTATGGACATCAGTTTCTCTCATATAATGTACACAATTTAGTACATTTATGTAATGATGTCAGAAAGTTTGGGCCGGTAGATAACTTCAGCTCGTTTAAGTATGAGAATAACATGCAGAAGATTAAAAATCAACTCAGGACGAGTGGTAAACCCTTAGAGCAAATCGTGAATAGAATTATTGAACAAAATCAATTCCGCAAAATTTCTTCGGTTCGCAAAAATTACCCTATCATTCATTACGAGAAAAATACTAGTTATGCCAGAGAAACCTATATTTCTACATTGGAATTCAAAACCTTCGTCATCAAAAAAAAAAAAACATGAGAATTGTTGCATGTTGACTGACGGTAACATAATTGTCATCCATGATATATTCAAAGAAAATGATAATCTTTATATAAAGGCAAAACAATTTCTAAATGCCCAACCACTTTATCGCAGCCCTTGTGACTCTCGCCGTTTGGGAATATCAATTGTCACGAATAGAGATATGTCAGAATTTATGAACATCCCAGTAGCCAAGATAACAAAAAAATGCTTGATCTTAAAACAAAATCCTGATATTGACACCAATATAATTATTCCATTGTTGCATTACAATAATTAATGCAGTATTTAATTTAATCCGGCTCGTAATCCGGATAGTGACGATTACGATAATTGTACGTGAGTTATGAAACACACGTGAGTATATGATGGACATTCCAGACATCGATACAAACTTTGGGAATTGAAATATATTTCCTGCTTTTCGTTTAGTATTCAAATTCAATCAGTATTCATTGATAATTATTCGCAATCCACTTGCGACTCACATTAAATTTTTGGTTGCTCATATGCCATTGATGAGGATATTTAATATTATAGGTAAGTGTGCCAAATCTAATAATGCCCTTTGATGTTAAAGGTAATTTCCGTAAGAAAAAAACAACGACATGTATGCCATTGTACAGTTTCCCGATACGGACTGTGTTTCGGAAGTTTCGGCTTGTTGGCTAAGAATAAGTGACAATAAGGCACAATGTTGGTGGCCTGAGAGATCAAAAAATGTAGCATCTTTAATATCCAGTTGTTCTCCACCTGTTGAATCGAAGTGGGTTTTGTACAACGTAGAAATAGAGCGCTACTGCTGTAAGTTTAATTTTTAATTTTTCAATAAATGAATTGCTGATGGTTTCGAATGTAGATATCAGATTCTATAGTAACCAAACCAATCTCGAACTATCACCATAATGTAATTTGATCTCACTATTTTATATCGCAATTAGTCGAGACTTTTATTTTTTCGTTCGCTACCAAACAGCTAATCTTGATAAGGCAAGGAAAGTTGCGGGAAATCCGACGTATACCAGTACTGACGACGAACTTCTTGGGAGAGGAAAGAGAATAACTATGCCGCAGCAAGACCAATCAACAAGCGATGAAGGTAAGGAACTAAATCCCAAATGCAAATTCAATGAATTCACCTGCATTCACTGAACCTAAAATTACCTGTGACTTATAAAAAATATGAAAATTATTTAATAATTTGTTTGATAGAATCAACAGATCCTGGAATAAGTGTAGGCCGGCCACCTTCGATGCCAACCGTAAACGAAAGTGTAATGAATAAATCAGCAACTTTGATTGGTCAGTCTTTATTGGTTCTGAATAATAATCACGAAACCTTGCCACCGAATTCAGTCGGTAAGAAAACATTTTTGTGAGTTGTTTATTTCACTGTGACGTATCGGTCGGGGAGGGTATTTAGTGTGGTACAGTTTCATTAGGAAAATGTAAATTTACGAAAAATAATTTATTTGCTTGTTATATGATGGCAGCTTTGCGTTGTATGTCTACTCGTTAGACTGTCTCAGTACTCAATAACTGCTGTCCTATTATCATAACGTGACACGTCGGGATAAATCGCTCCTTTTATCTGTGGCTAATCGCCAGTTCTGTTTTTTGGCATAAAAATCTCGCCGTTATTAGTCATTGTAAAGTTGATCAACCATTTCCCATTATCATAAATTCGTTTTTATGTATAACTTATAAGATGTTAAAGTAGCTGTAATATATGCATGATTATTTCGTACAAATGTAGTGGGGGCTCTAATCTATTATCGTAATTCTCATAATAATGGGAAATGAAGAGAAAATCGCAAGTCTTTCACATAATATAGTTTGTACATGTACTGTAACGTGGTGCGCCCAATCCTCTAAAGATAGGAAGAAAAAGATATTAGAAGTAAGCGACACGAATACCGATCCACGGAAGTGTGTAGGTCAGTATACGTGAAGCGCGCTGGCAATTGTTTAATTTCGCGATCGCCGGGAGTACCTCAGAAGGCCCCGAGCAAACCAGATGAGTTGAATACGTGACTCCTAGAGGGATACAAACGAATAGTGGCCTCTCGTGGGGACAAAAGGATGAAGGAGATATATAATCCGCCGAATTCCTCAACTCAAACAGGATCACCATATCCCTTGTACCTGATCACCTAGCGAAGTTGCTGGCATCGCGGAGTGGCTTCGGTCCCTCTGCCTGTCCAGATCTTCAATAGGTTTTCTCTTAAAGAAGTCTTCTTTTGCCCGGTAAAGTTGCTGGCATCGCGGAGTGGCTTCGGTTACTCTGCCTGTCCAGATCTTTACTCGTAAAATCTTGCCCGGTGAAGTTGCTGGCATCGCGGAGTTGCTTCGGTTTCTCTGCCTGTCCAGATCTTTACCCGTAAAATCCTGCACAAATCTGAGTTGCTGGCATCGCGGAGTGGCTTCGGTCTCTTTGCCTGTCCAGATCTCTGATTTTCCCCTATTTTTGGTTCGCATGCCGGCATCGCGGAGACGCTTCGGTTTCTTTGCCTGTCCGGAGCTATAACCACCTAAAAAATCTTTTCCCCCTAAATTCAATTGAATACTAAAGTCAACGCATTGAGGTTGCATTAAATTCCCTCCTTGTACCTAGATTCTGGGATATGGTTGTTCTCTACTAAGTATAGGAGTCTCTAATATAGAAAATAGTAGAACCTTTAAAAGTGAGAAAACAGAAAAAGTTATAAAGATAGATAGGATAGTCCCTAAAAAAGGATATCTGTTATTAAACAATTTGTGAAAAAAGGAAAGAAATCCTCTTAGTCTTAAGAAAAAGTGTTTGTAAATTCCTATCATTCCCATATAATTGTGTGTCCTGAATAAAAACCTATGTTCCACTATAAATCCTTCCTTCCTACGACGCAATCATAGTCCAGTCCTATTTATTTTTTGTATCCGGCCCAAGGACGTATGTCCAATCGACCTAGGAGAAGAGTCTAAAAAATTAGTTGAATTTCAACTTGGCGCCCAACATTCACATTAAATCTGCCGATTGTAGCAAACCGGTACAGTACATGTCTCACATGTTTTATAGTGATCAATTGGACCCATTCCTTTGATATATTGACTATGTTATATTCTATACTCAGTTGATATCAACATTTCAGATAGTTCTGCAATGTCAGGCAATCAAGCGGACATAATTGACATAGGTGCAAAAAAACCAAACGTGCCAATGACATCAAATATTCCTACGGAAATAGAAGGTAATATCACAAGGAATGAATTTACTTTCAAAATTTGTTACTGACATGGAAGTTTACTAGCAAATTAAATTCTATATTGAAACGTTTGTCACAATTAAATTTATTTCCGCAGATTATGAAACTGAATCAGCGTTGGTCAACGTCACACCTCGTAGCCATTGTGTCAAACCTTCCAGAAGTAGGTTCGGATCATCAGTTGTCGAAGGTTGTAATAGTTATTCGTGTATTTTTAGTAAATTTTGTCATTTCATTTTGTACATTTAATAATAGTGCAATTGTTATCATATCCTGCAGTGTTTCGTGATACATTCATTTTTATTTTGAAGGTTCCGTATCTGATTCGCCAATAATTTTTGGTGCTACACCACTTTCCACACGTAGTGTCAAACCTATTGAAAATATGTATGACACGTTGTACATTGAAGGTTAGTAATTCTCACATTATTCGGGTACAGTTATGATGGAATCACAGTATACACAATTTGCTACAGTTTTCCACCCAACTGACCGCTTTATTTTTCAGAGTCTCTTAGTAAAATTATTAGAATGCTTGCGGACATGAATATCCAGCTCAAGAGCATCGACAATCGTTTGACCTCTCTAGAAAAAAAAACCAATCGCCAGCCACTTACGGAAGCAGAAACACGATTCAACCTAATAAATACTTCGCTGCCGATCAAAACTTTACAAGAAATAACACTCTTCGAAGATCTTATCACGACTAACGAGAATGCAGTTTTACAATTTGTAAGCCACCATTGATAAGCCCAGCTCCAACATACTGTCATAAAATCATGAATTTTTTTTACATTTTCGTCAGTACGTCAGCAATTGAGTTTACCAGTTCTTAAAAAAACATGAGTGATAGTTCAACAAAAATATCTCTTTTCTCAAATATTTTGCATAATTCATTTAGATGAAATATGATCGAAAATCTCCTCTGAACTAGCATAATAACGTCCACGAAGTGTTAACAAGTTCAATGAAATTGTATTTCATTCTCATACATATATAATTTTAGGTGGTCATCTACCAAAAGATAACATATACAGAGTGTTAACGAAAGTCTTTGACGACAGCTGCGCCAAACAATGTTCATGGAAGGGACGACGCAATAATTTTGCGGTCATGAAATTAAAAACCATCAATATCATAAAAGGTGATTTGGAGATTTTTAAATTGTATGAAATTGTTGCAGCTGAATTCATTTTAGTTGCCAACATTACAATGTTGTAGACACTGTTAAAAACACACTTTGAATTTTGCAGATATCATATGTTCATCGCACGCAGGGGTGACGGACCTCGATTTTGAAAGCCATGGTGCCGAGTGGTTCCGTTTTGCCAAGCAGCGGATTTCAAGGAAAGGAAAAAATGGGCAAAATCCATAGTCTCAAACATGTCCCAACTTATATAATATAAAATATATGAGGCTGATTAAAAAAATCAACTTTTTTTTTTTAAAGCCCGCACTAAAATATCTTTAAAATACTGAGAAAAGACGCCTGTAGAAAGAGCTCTTAATTTTAATATTCAGAGGTCGCGCATCGAAGATTTCTATCTTCCATTTAAATAACACAGGAAAACAATTTTTTTTCAGAATTTTCTAGCTCACAAACTAATCAACGGATTTTTATGCGTGATAAATATTTTAGTAAAAAATTGAACGCTCTACAAAAAATATCTCTTATGATTTTTTGATAAACCGAAGCGTTTGAAAGGTATTCACGTTAAAAGTTAAATTTATGTCATAAACTCATAATTGCATTGTTTACTTTAATTTCGGGCAAATTCATCAAAGGTATCATCAAATTAAAAAAAAATAGTTATTCAAAAAATCAAAATCACTAGGTTCAATAAGCCTTTCGAATAAAATTCTCTGAAACACCTATCATTTCTGGAAAATGTTGATCAAAATCCTTTTTTATGTATTCATCAATATTGACGAAATTTTCAAATCATTTTCTACTAACAATAATGGACTTGTGTGTAATAATAATTCAAAATTTTCCACTCAATATTTTGTGTGAAAAAAAATTACATTTGATGAAACCTTCAATAAAGTTGCCTAAAATTAAAGTAAAAAAATGCAATGATGACATAAATTCAACTTTCAGCTTGAATAACTTTCAAACGCTTTGGTTGATCAAAAAATCATGAGAAACATTTTTTGTACAGCGTTCAATTTGTTACAAAAATATTCATCGCGCATATAAATCCGTTGATTGTATTGTGAGCTAGAAAATTTGGAACTAAAAAAAAATTTTCCGTGTTATTTAAATGGAAGATAGAAATCTTCGATGCGCGACCTCTGAATATTAAAATTAAGAGCGGTTTTCACAGGCTTCTTTTCTCAGTACTCTGAGGATATTTTAGTGCGGGATTTCAGAAAAAAAGTCGATTTTTCTGAATCAGCCTAATATATACAATATAAATAATATATATATATAGATAAAAAAAAAGATAATATATAAGCACCACGTATTGAAATTTTACTTTATTCAAAACAGCCCAAAGATTAAAACTCATCTGAGGACAGCTATTAGACTTATTTTATTTTATTATATTTTTTTTAATTTTATTATATACATTAACTCATCAGGTACATGTCTCAGCAACGTAATATCACAACTATTAGCGATTATTTCATAAAATTATAAATCATGATAACAGTTTTTCTAGTTTCAAGAAAAAATGAGTGATTGAGAGTATAGAGATTGATATTTATCATGTTATATTGATTTTACATGAAAAGATTCAATAATAATATAATATTTTAAAATGTATGTAATGGGACACGTTCAGTAACTGGGACATTCACTCAACTTTATTGTGATACCCCTTTTATTAGTATTTATTTTATATAATTATATAAATAGCTATTATCCTAAGTTCCAAAGAGAAAAACATGGCTGAAAAATTAGGTTTAATTTCATAGTTCAATTAATATGCTCTCATCTATTTTAATGAAGTTATTAAATTGTTCTGAGTTAGTCCTAGCTGTTATATAGTTTTCCTATTATGTCATAGGTGATATTGTTCCTAAACTATAAGCTTCATAATTATGAAATGTCGAACCTTATGATGTTGAATAATAAATTGATAACTCATAATGTTGAGAATAAAAGATGTTAAAAAAAAGTGATGTGCAATAGAATGTGAAGTATTATAACGTGAAAGGATATAATTTTAGAACTGCGATTCAAATTACATATAACCTAGAGTGTCTACATATCAAGCTGTTACATTGATGACGCATCTTTTTTACATTTAATAAATATATTATGCTACCAATTGATTATGTTGTTGTTCCTCGCAAAACCATCTTTATCATTCTATACATGCAATGTTAATATTACCGCCCGTCATTTCAATTCGATCGTCACTGTTACATTCATTTTCACATAACATTAATGTTGCGATTACATCCGATTTTACATAAAATAAATGTACTAATTACCTTATTTTGACATAACTTCAAGTTCCATGTGACATTCGTTAGTGATAACACGAACATAGATGTTATATACCCAGAGTGCAGTTAAACATATAACAGTTACCTAAAATATCTCATAGCATAAACATAACTCCTAAAGTTGACGTTATGTTGGTAAATACATGAAGGTGAGTTACATTAGTTTGAAACATTGAAGTCACTGTCATGTAACATGCTACATAACATGCAATGTGTGAATTACATCATCGAAACTTGCAAAATCAGCGAAATTACTTGATAGTCGCAATGCAACTGTAACTCTCAGGTTATATATGCTGTGATATTAGGTTATATCATTGCAATCTTGCAGATATATAACTGCGTCGGCTGGGGAGCTGGATTGCTCGAGGCGGCTCCACGTTTACAGCCAGAGAAAAAAGGAGCGTCGGTTCAACGAATTCGTTGACACTGAAATAATTCGACGTGGTTATGGCACAGAAAGCTCTGTTTAACAGGGTATTTCTCCGATTTCACTCGGAGCGCCCGAAGTATCGTCTGCCTCTGTTTACTTATATGTATCGACAAAATGATAATAAGATGCTTCGAGCGCTTCACCTTAAATTCGGAGACTGGGATGGCGTCTTCTAAGTGAGGTTATACGACAGATTTCGGAATTTCTAGGTTTCTACGAGTTTTGAATAAATAAAAAACGTAATACATACATGCACCACAATCAATGCCCTCCCTATTATTAATAACGAAATAAGTTCTTACCTTATTATCATGAATTGCATTTATAATACATGTATTGTAAGCACGGTGTGCCGCGTGGTTTCACATTCACAGCGAGGAAGGAAAGAGAGATCCCGGGATTCCGGGATTTCCAGGCCGCACTCGTGTGACTATAGTTACTCGCAAAACCGTCGTCAAACAATAGCATGACAGTAGAGTCGCACGAGGCGCGATCTACCCGGCGTCCCAACGTACTAAAGACTGAACGCTTTCCCGCGTCTTTTACAGCGTCGTCTTTTCCAAGACGTCTTGCGCGCGTCGTGTAAGAAACGTCTTTCTGCAGAGACAACTTTAATGAAGTCGTAACTTCGACGCGCTCGGACGTCTGCGTAAAGACGTCTCAGAGATATCCTTTGGACATGCTTGCTATCTAGGGAGTATACTTCTTATATGTATAGCGTGTTGAACCTCAGACTCGGAAGATTTGGAAGACTCGAATAATTTTCCATTTTTACGTGCGATCGTAGGATCATAATAGAAATCGAACATTGATATAAATTTTCATATACACATGTATATTGTATGCGTTTATCAAATCCTTATTCAATATCAGAGAATAAATTTCGTTGTGAATAAAAGTAATACGTATAGTATCCATCACGCGGATGTAAACGGTGTAAAGCTACGCAATCGGTGGTCTGTTTGGCACAACCTAGAAAATTTATCATAATTAAATGTTATTTGCACTAACGATTCCTCCAAAACCGTGTGACATAATCATTGCAGTGAATTTTAGAGTCTGGGGAAATCTCGAACGAGGTTTTATTTTTTTCAAAAAAGCTTCCTCTACAAGTCCCTCGACGTAGATTTCACCCGCACTCCCCAATAGTCGCAACATGATGTCGCTTGCGAAAACTATCGCCAGAGATCCGTCGGCCCCTTCGACCAGCCCTCGATAGATATCTTGCACGGGTCCATAGTCGGTCAGGATCTGGCCGAGGTCTCGCAGGATCGCGGGTGTAGTCGGGCTCAAATTCGCGCGTGCACGCTTTATTGCATATTCAATTGCGGCAAATGATAAATTAGCCACGATAGCAGGATTCCTGTGATCAACAAATTTTTGAGGGTACTCCACAGAGAACCATCGTGATGATTGGAAAGTCTCGAATGACGACTTGAGCAGCTTAATTGGTGGGAAATTAAGTGTTCGACAAACCGTCGACAAATGTCGAAAATCCGCGCCGCCAATTCGAGCTTTCCTTGTCGTACTAGCGCTTCCTCCAGAAGGGCGATAAGGCCAAAAAACAACACAAGAAAATGATAAATATGGTAAGTGATAAATGGTAATGAATGGTGATGAATGGTGGTGAATGGTACTCGGCAATCGTTGAAGTATGGATCCCGATTGATCCAGCATCTTATTGATGGGTGACTTTTAGCAATTTCCTGCTACCTGTCGAACTAGAACTATTATCCTTTTTTGCCCCTGCCTGATCTTTAGGATCCCTAGATATGCATTTCAAGTTAGAAAAAAATGTGTAACCTCACAAAGAAATCTATTTGGATTCCCGATTCACCATCTACACCCCAAAACCTGTTGTACGTCGTGCTGTTCGTGAGAGCATTTTGGATACAGGTGCCGAGGTAGAGGCCGATCTGAGGCTTGTGGCGATTCTGCCGAAATTCTGTAGTAAATCTATATTAGGCCAAAATGATGCAAGAATTGAAGTCTTCGAATGGAATTTTCAGATTACCCAGTTGGTTCCCCTCTTTCGTTTCGTAAGCCCGCCAGAAAATAAGTAATTCATCGTTGTGCTCTTAATCTTGATGATCCTTAGTTAAAGTGTTTCTGCAGTTTTCGCAATTGAATTAAAGCAAACATTCATGAGCTAAATACCCTGCAACGTATTTCATAGAGCATCTTTCTAGAGTTGTTTCGGTTGCCGGAGAAGCCGGCTGAATACACTGATTTGAAACTACCCCGGACCGATTATCATCGGTGCTCGCGGTACCCTCGATGTCGATCGTTACAGTGGCGTCTGTTCGGTCGATCTCAGTGTCTGCAGTTATGTCGATGCTATTTTGATCACCTTGTTCGTCTGTACAGTCTGTACGGTCTGTAATAGCGTTTCCTTCGATCGCTAGCAAAACTTGGGCGTCGTCAATCTCACAGTTTGTCCCTGACGGTGGCTTTATTAAATTAACCTTCATCGAGTATTGCAGATTTCTGCGGAATTGCATGGCAGAGGGATTATCATTGTGCCCTGAACGAGCTTGCAGAACTGCAAACAAGTTCTCAAGTTTGTCTTGATTGAGATATGCGGTCTTCAAGAACAATGTACCCTTGTACCAATGTACCCCTTCATTTCTTCTCACAGCATAAAAATACCTCTGATGCTCAATATAAATCCACCAAAGTAGGGAGGTGGGGTCTGTTCGGTCGGAAGTTTCCACTTTTGGATCCATAGCAAAGCTGACTCTAAGTGTTCTTGCACCTAGGAGTGTTTGGAAGATAAGGCGCATTTCGGTGGATTTGGATCGTTAGGATGGCGGCTATTGAGGCAGTCTAAGATGTCATTCATTTTACGGACAAAATTGACAGTCGCTATGCAATTCAGGTCCACCAAATCTCCTGTAATCTTGCCGGTGTTCATTGCAGCCGACACCGTCGCGCTAAAGACCTGGGTCGCGAGACTAACCGTCATACGCTGGAAGTTATTAGGTGCGATATAACGATCGGTTTGTTTCGGTGTTGCTTTGCTAGGTTTATCACGTTCGGCCTCCCGTAGTTCCCGAATTGCACTCCAAGAAATCGTCTGTTTGTCAACTACAAAGTCTTGTTTCAGTAGATTATTTCTAATACTTTTTATTGAGTGCAGCACAACATAACAAAAAAAAAAATTTCCGTCCTTCAGCGAATACTACAAAAGATCTGTCCTGGGTCACTCCTAGGGAGGTAACTGCGTCTCTGTTGGCTGCACCTTGATCGCATACCATAGATCTTATATTGAAATCCTGTTTTAGACTTTATTTACTACTGATGAAGTTATCTCTTCAAGGTCAAGGCCGTTTAGGTCTCCATGTGAGACGAAATACGCAATAGGCTGCTTGCAAGTGTACCTCAAGCCAAGTAACATGAAGACAAGTGCATGCCTTGCCAACTTGTCACTGCGACCGAGCTCACCGTGGTCTTCAAAGCCTTCTACAAGGTCATCTTTCGGATTGTACACCAGGAACGTCTTAATGCTCATTTCGTACCACATCAACACAGATTCGCGTTCGTATTCTGTCATTGTCTGTGCTTTTTCTTTTAAGCGATCAGAAAGTCAAATCTGTCATCTAATCCTGAGATTCAGTTCTCTGATCCAATTTCTCATCAAAGTGACGCAAAGTAACGCCATTTTTTTAACGTCTCGTAAAAAAACATAGGCTTTGGGTGACTTATAGTACAGGGATAAACTAAACTGCTTCTCTTCCTCTGTCCACTTACGTAATTTGCTGTGGGCTGATTGAATTTTGGAAAATAATAATTGTTCTTTATTTAAATATTTAGATGCGCTGTCAACAAGATCTGTTATCGTAGTACGTTTGTTCGTCGAGTTCGTCCTTTCCAATCTACGTACACGCTGCGCCTTCAATTTTGACTAAACAGACAGTCGTTGGATTTTTCGGGTCAGTTGCCTCTCCCTGGGAGTGAGATAATATTTTGTAGGCCGCACGTTCATAGATGTCAAGCAATGTTCAGGAAAGGGTTGGATGTGATCAAGGTCATGATGAGAGGAATCTAGTTTTAGCATGTTTAGTAAATTGTCAATTTTTCAAGTGACAGTGGCGTTGTCTGAAGATCCAGGAAGATCGATGGCCGGATACGATGCTGGTACCTGACTCTCTAAAAGTTGATTCGACTTTACATTATCTTCTGTTATTACTACATGATTATTATTATTGCTGAAGGCACCATCAATCGGGATCGATGTTCGTTTTAAAATATTCCTAACTGAGCGAGTTGGGTGAAAACTCTCTTCGCTAAAATGCTCGGAGCAGACCCGCTCATCACCCAGCTCTTTTTCCGATAGTTCGGCGAAATTTGGATTGTCAGATCGCGCGATCCAATCCAGTTGACTGAAATTGAAATGTGCAAACAATCCGATGACCTAAAATGAATTGCAACAAAGTCAAAGTGCATTGGTCCTTTGGTTGTAGTACTATATATACGATAAAACTTGACCCCGTTATTATTTACGGAAAATATTCTTAGTGAACCGACGAGTCTTTTATTGCGAAACGAAACCAATGATACAATAATGCAGGATATAATAATAACCAAGCTGAAAACGCCATAATAGTCGCATAAAAGTTGCGTGCCGATTTAATAACGACGGAATTGTGAATCGGGGATGGCGAAAGGTTCAATGTACTGACTACATGCTGAGAAGTAAGTGAGGACAAACTCACTATACTGTCACCACACCGGAAAATAACTGAAATATTCGGAAGCCATTATAGTCGCTGTACGTGCAATGCAATGGAAAGGTAATGAAGTTGAATAGTATCGAACCGTGAAGGAGTGATTCCGATAAATCCTAGAAAATCTAGATGAATGAGATCATAGCCCACCTAACGATATATCGACACATAGACCTTGTGATATACCATTGTGTATAAATTGCTTACGTCGCCTCGTGTGTGAAAAAACGGTGAAAGGGAAGGTTGGATCGTTTTGGTTTGGTGTTCGTGCAGTGCACGTAGTAGCAAAGATTTCTCGCCGGCATGACGCTAATCCCCAATTCAATTATGATTATCAAAAAGCTGGAAAAATACTACGAGCGAACCGATTAGAAACCTATCGAACTATCAAAACCGCCCAATACCAGAGATAACGACAGCAAAATAAAACCAATTTGAAAAAATCCTCTCAACTTCGTAAATCTACCAACAACAAAAACTACACAATATCTAAAATATCAAACAATAACACTGAACTAAGCTGAATCTCTTTGAACTTCAAAAAGCCACAAAATTTGAATTCACTGCAAGCACGTGTTTGTAGACCGCTTACCAGAGCGCTATTAACAGCTTCGGGTGTGAGAGAGAAAGCCTGTGTACCTCGAGCGTATGCCACGAATGAGTGGAGGAGAACTACCAAATCGAGGGCGGGGCTTCGAGCCTTCGCACACCGATGTTGAGTTTTGAGCCTTTGTGATTGTGCTAAAGTGTGAGTGCACACAGATGTAAACGTTACTGTACTGCTATCTTCTGGTCAGAGTACAGTCCGAATCTCGAGGTACACTCAGCGAGCTTCAAAGCCGCCTATGCTCCTGTCCTTCTATTTAGGTCTGAATTCGTTGAAAAAGACAATTATTACGCTACGTCAGGCAGCGGGCGTAGAGATTCGTTAGGCGGATTAACGTGTGGTTTTACAGCATCAACCGACAATAGATGGATCTTTCAATTACGAGTGCTAATCCCACCGCTACAACTACGGCAAAAGTTTTCAAAAACGGTGGCAAAACAGTGAAGCGGAAGTAACAGAAATATTAATGAAATTGCAGGTAACCAAGTTGAAGCGGGATGATATATTACAGTGCAAGCGGGTGATAGCGATGACTAAAACAGTGACCGTTTAATAATTATTCCCAATTATTGAAAAATCGGCCCTCAGATAATTCAGATCGGCACGATACGATACGGAAATCCGGAAAGAGATCCCTTGATCCAACACTCCGGGCCATAAACCAAATGAATCATTTTGCTTCGCTGAATTATCGTTGGCTTGACATAAAATATATGAGTTTTCTACCTTACTGGCGGTAACGGGATGCGCTTTTACGACTACAAACAAACTAAAAAAAAAGAAAACTTGGAAATAAACTAAAGAATACTCAAAAAGCAAAAGAGAAAAAAACGGAAAAAAAACTGAGAGATGATACACTGATAACACTGCGAAAAACGGACTAAAATCCGGATTCAATTAATACTTCAATAGCGTCAGGTCTCTAGGACTGTCGGCGTAGAAGAAGATCGACATCCTTGCTGGTTCCGGGGATCAGCCGATAATCTCGGTGTTCAATGATGGGGGTTGACCGCGTGATCCGTAATTTCGGCAATTATTGGCCATCGGCTTTCCACCCTCCACAGATCCTTTTCAGCGTGCGTGGAATACGTGTCGCGAGTACGAGATGACTGGTGGGAGCAATTAACGATGCGTGGTGTCACCTGGGGTTAACCGTTGGCGATATGACGCGTCAGCATGGGGGTCAGCATTTGACTGGCGTATCGCTGGCTTCAGTATTCCTGGTCCTGTTGCCATCTCAGAAGACTTCTCCGGGTCCCTCTGCAGGCAAACTATGCACCTGAGGAGCGGGATCGTGATGCGCCACACCGGGACTTGCATTGCAGTCCTCTTGGATGGATCACCGGGAGCTTTTTTGGCCAACCACAGTGATACTTCAACGGCCGAGACAGTAGGTTATGAGGGGTTGGTCCAGCTCCTGGCTAGAGAGTCCGGGTAATGGAAGGCTTACTCGTGCGCTTTTTGGAGGGGGCACAGCCCTGTACGCCGTTGCAGAGGCATCCAACTGCCATTGCATTGGTCCGGTTCAGCTCCAGGCTGATAAGTCGTTCGTTAACACGAGATTCCGGTAGATTGGCGTTGACCCTGTACGCCGTTAGCGTGGCATCCAGATACAGTTTCACACTTCCTTCTCATCAAAGCGTCAGGTTTGGTATTAGTGCGGTACTTCGGCGATTCACCGGTCACTAAGGTTAAGATGCTCGCGATATTCTAGAGGTTCTCGATGATTTCGATGGTCTCGATAAGTACAGGCGAAAGGGGGTTATGAAATAATGACGAGAAAATTGCGATAATTCAAATGACTAAAAATGGCTAAGCATAGACCGTTTCTTGGAGATGGCGGTACAACGGATGTTATCCGGGCGATACGGGACGTAAACGGTATTTTCCGGGCGAAAGTGACGGCGGCAAAAATGCCACGTCACATTACATGAATTGCAAATTTTAGATAAGATGTCTATTTTTGTTATCCGAAGTACCCGTGAAGCTTGAATGAAACAGCCGATACGTTTGAAATATGAGCTTTCATTTCGTATACTGTGGATGATGGACTTTTTTCCGGAAATAATTTCAAAAACCCGTATGCGTCGGATTGCAATGTGTCGGCAATTTTGCAAACTGCGTCATTCCCACGAGCTCAAGCCAAAATTTGCATGATACTATCGTATCTGCATGTCTTTCGTGTGTTTATTTTCATATTTTTTTCGGATATCATGAGAAAAATGTTCTCATTTAATTTCAAGACACCTACAATAATTTGGTTTGAATCAAACCCGACCAAATTCCACTCATGACGGGAATCGAGATACGTAGGTCTCACATTTTCAGGATAATTTTCATTTTTCCAATTTCGTTTCGCATTCAGTTCCGAAGTTCCCGTACCTCAGTCAGATGCATGTTCTTGCCGATCCACGTATTCGGATTTTCGGCTTGAAACAATGTCCGTACATTCATCTATCTTGGCAACAAGGAACCTTAAAGAAGCATCCGTAAGGGCGAATATTGAGTCCAAAATGTTGAAACAGAGTTACATCTACATTGTATATTGTCTTTTCGGAGCTTAAACTTACTGACGTGCGCAGTCTTCGTCAGGAAGCGTCCCAGCGAGCGCCGCGCTTTTACTTGGCTGCACTGATCGCTATCGAATGTAGTTAATAAACTTCTTTTGAATTCTAAATCCTCACAAGTTACTAAACCTGCAACAAACATCCACATTATTCAACACAAATCAACAAAACAATACATCACAAGAGGAACGGAACCGGACTCGGTTACATTTAAAAAAAATATCCGTGTGTGCCCCTAAAATATGCCAGCAGAGCTGCAATATGAAAAGCTCGTTGAGATGTTTGATAGTGCTTATGAAATTCAGGTCCCAGTACTAGCTCAATCTCAAATCATCGCAGTATCAACAATAGCTTTCACTTTTGTAGCACCAGAAGAGGAAACAACTGAGAAGGCAAAAAAACCACCTACTGAACCTAACCTACGCCAAGTGCTCTAGGAAAATCAGAATAGGAAGACGGCCCTGGTACCAGTGGAAGTTGGACGAGGTCAAGAAGTAGGTCGGAAAGTCGAGATAGGAAAAAGACTAGCCTCTGAATGAACCAAAAATGGGATTTTAGAAGTATAAATGAGTGAGCAGTTAATAAGGCTCGCTGTCTTGAATGGCTAACGGCTGTTGACTGTTTGATTTTCGGCTCTTACTTTTTGTGCTCTTTAAGGTAGTTACGTGCGGGCCATCGAGTGCGTTTGTGATCTGTGGTGCAGCGTACGGGCCAACTTGTGGACCTCTGATTTTATTGCGTTGTGGCCGGATAACTGTGATCAGTGGACTGTTTTTTTGGCATTTGTTCCTGGTTCGCATATGCTGTTGTTTAGGCTAGTGCGTGATACCGTTGACGTTTGGCACGTTCGTCTGTGGTGTTGATGCGAGCAGACTTGGCGTGTTGACTTTTGCGATTACGGTCAGCTGCTGGCCTTGAAGTGGAGCTTACAGAACTGTTCGACAGGTCGCTTTCATTCTAATTTGTGCGTGTCGACGGCTATGCCGAAGCCTAGAAGTGTATTGTGCTTCGCGGAGCTACCTAGCTCAAATTTTTATCAGTTTTGATTCATATTTGTAAGAGAAATGTATTCTCGTTATGCTTATCCGTTTATTTTTTTTTTCCTTCTTTATGAGAGCTAGCGTTTTGTAAAACTCCGTAAAAACAACAGTATTCTTTCGGTTGACATTTTAGAAAGCTCCAAATTTTTTATCGTCAATTTGTTTGAGGGGGCATGAACTCTTGATTTGCTGTTATCGGGGCGGTCGGAGAACCGATCCTTCCATCGTTATCAGTATGCTTGAGGTAGAAGAGAGTATGATGTTAGTCATTATGTATTGTAACGTGGCGTTTTCAGCCCCGTTACTACGGCACCCAAATCTCCCGGAATTTCCTCCCGTTTTTCGTCAATAATCTAGAAAACTGCAGCACACCGAAACGAATCACCAAGGCTAAATTGAAATAAGAGATATTCCGTATGTTAAGCTAATTTTCGTTGTCGTTCCGAATATTCTCTTATGTGACCTGGGAAAATACCGACGAGTTGAGCCAGGACGACCTACGAGGACCTCCCGGGCCCTTTCCTCCAAGGGTACAACTCTGACGTCATCCGTGCCAATCAGACTACCGATGTGCACTCTCCCGTGGTGGACCGGACCACCAGCTGATGACAGCATCGCAAACATCTCCCGCCTCCCGATCTACCGAATCGCTACCGGCGTATAGGACCGCAAGACGACCCGTCTACGATCTCCCGCTAGACGATAGGTGCGTAAGACGCTCTGCTATCGACGAATGGATGCTACGGAAGGCGGCGTATAGGGTGGCATGAACTGAGTAGTGTCACCTCCCGTCCCGTAACTTACTGGCCAGGAGCCAGACCAACATAACATCTACCGTTCCGGAACTGATCCCGTCACCGGGTAAAACTTGGTAACCTCCCGAGATGACGTTCTGCCTAGGAAGACATGTAGGGGCCGAGGCACAAGTGAGCCCAGGACTACATTCCGACTCCCGAGACGACATAGAATAGAGATGTTGCTCTTAGGATGAGGACTCCAAGTGCCTGAGTCGACGCAGCCTTGGATGGCCTTCTGAACGCAGACAGCCAGCCGGTCAGTACTCAAAAGCGAGCGCGGCCGATGAGGAAGCATGGATGATGACGTCAGAGGAGAGGAGAGGCGCCGAATAGGCAAATTCAATTGTCACCAGAAGAATTGCGCCCTACACCTGTGGCCTAATTAGGAGAGGGAATCGCCAATCCGGACGATTTCCGAGTAAGAAGATCCTGGACACCGGCGCTCAACTCGTCCTACTCTACTAGATACCGGCAAACAGACAGGACGTTTTGGTTAGATCCTTCCTTACCAATTCAGATCTTCCTTTGCCGTTTCCCAAATCTACCGTCTACCGCTACCGTTTTCACCCAATACTACCGCTACCGTTGTTATTTAGATTCACTCCCATCCGCCCCTTAGCTACAGTATAATTAAAACTAGAATCCGTTAAACAATTGTATTAAAGTTAGAGTCAGTGGGTGCCGAACTCCTTCCGTTAAGGTAAGGTTTTCCACCTTCATAGAGAGGCACGAAGTAGCCACGTGGGGGATTGCAAATTGCCTAGAATATTTCGTATTTTGTTTTATTGTCAGAGTGTAAGTCAGTGGTGAAAGACCCACTGCATCCGTTATTTAGAGTGTAAGTCAGTGGTGAAAGACCCACTGCATCCGTTATTTAGAGTGTAAGTCAGTGGTGAAAGACCCACTGCATCCAGTTTATTTAAGAGTGTAAGTCAGTGGTGAAAGACCCACTGCATCCAGTATTTGATAAGTCGGTGGGAACGCGCCCCACCGCAATTTGTTACGGTCCGGTCCGTTACGTTTTTCGGTTTTTGGGCAATTTTGTAATTCCTCCCGGTTTGCCTCGTGGCTGAATTCCGTTACCGTACGTTTTGTATTTTCGCTCTCGGAGCATTTATTTGGTCTTCTACCGTTTCTCCCGTGCATTTGCTGCACGGGGTATCATTTAGTACGTTGAGTTATTAAGTAAACTCTAAGTAATACGTTAAGGAAAGCCTTGGTGATATTTGGTGATGCTGTATGGTATTTTGTTATAATTTATGTAATATTTTCTCCCGTATTTAATTTGTCATTTTTTGGGTAATCTGTTACCCCTACGGTAAATCTTGCGTTACGTTACGGTCCCGTTCTATTTGGAAAATCTATCGTCTGTTACCGTAGAGTAGCCACGGAAAAGCGCTCCGTGTAAAACCGCGCCTTTTCTCCCGTTCGTAATTATCGCTCATTCGGATAATTTGTAAAAAGATCAGTAAAACTCCCGTAGGCCTTTCGAATGTCGAAATTATAATTCTGTACTCCCGTAAATAATCTCCCGCTACCGTTCAATGAATTATATTTTGTTACTCCCGACCTATTGTAAATCTACCGATTCTGTATTGCCTACCGAATTTGTTAAAATACAGTCTCCCGAAATTACGTTACGTTATCGTTTTTTATTTGTGCCCGAATTGTTGTTGTGGATCCACGCCACTCTACCATTTATTTCGCTGTTGAACAGCCTGTGCCTAGCCAGCCACTCCGCCGGATCTGTATTCGTTTATTCCGTAAGGTTTTGTTATTTCGTTAAGTGACGCGACACGCGTCTGGCGCCCAACAATCTTTCCGTTCCGTTTTCCGTTTTCCGTTCCGTTTTCCGTTTTCAGTTCATACAGATCGCGCCGAAGGCACGTGGGTTTTTCCCGGGTCCAACCCGCCTGGGGGAAAATAGAAAACCTTCTACGTCGCAAGTGGTGCCCAATGTGGGGCCACTAAAAAGGGTGATCTGTTTAAAAAAAAACCCCGTTGCAACTGGCGCCCAACGCGGGGCCCAAAAAGGGTTGATTTCGAACACCAGACAACAACAATTCCGTTAAAAAAAATTTAGTCAGACCCCAATTCATTCCGTTAAAAATTCAGTTAGAATCTCTCGTCTCTAATTCATTTCTTAATTAATATCTTTTTCTGTAAATCTCTCGACTTTCCGAAACCGCGAATTTTCTTTGGTAATTCCACTACCGAAATTGTAGCCGCTGATTTTCCTCCCGTTACCGGCCGTTACATTTCAAATCTCTCGAGCACAACAATCAAGGACAAGGCCGTGACAAACAAGTGCCTGTAAACATCGCGATATCTTTCGATACGACCTCTACCGCTGTTTTCCTTGTCGTTGCTATCCGCGATACTTTTCTGACCCCCGAAGTCTATGTCGTCGCCCCCTGCTAAGGACGCTTGGATCTATTTGCCAACAGCTGACGAATTACGCGCCCAGCGCCAACGGACCTCGCGTTTAACCGTTGGAACTCTTTCTCCCTCCCGCGATCGGTTTCTCCGTAGTTGTCAATCACCACAAGGACCGATGGATGACCCCCCTACTCCCGGCGATCTACCTCCCGCACCTCCCGTACCTCCCGCGCAGATAGCCCTCCGAGTACCGGACGAACATCAGAGCCCTCAATCTACGCACACCGTGCTAGACGGAGGAAATTCAAACCTACCGAACCCTGCCGATACCGACCCTCCCGAGTACCGCGATTCTACCGTACCCCCGCTGATCGCCCCAGAGCGAACTTCGCCGACGTTTGCCGAACCACGACGATCACCTCATGCCCTGTACTCTACCGCGCACAATGCGATGGCTGGATCACCCCCTCTCCCGCCGCTTGTCGAAAATCTACCGCCGATTCGGCCTGATCCGAGAACGCACGACTCTCGCCCGTATGGTTCACAACACTACGCGACCCCCTCCCGCGCTTCGCCTAGTCGCCCGCCAAACTCAATTGCCGCTTATGAGGCAATGCGTAAATGGAATCTAAAATTCACTGGGACACGCAATGAGGACCCAGAAGCATTTTTACTGCGGATAGAGGAAGGCAGGATCCTGTTCAACCTTCAGGACTCCGACATCCTAAATAGTCTCCCGTTTTTCCTTTCGGGGATTGCCTTATATAGGTTCCGGGCCAAACGTCCGTCTTGGCGAGATTTTCAAGATTTTGAGTACGCGTGGCGTGATCGATTTAGCAGCCCCAATTTGCAGTTCGAATTGCGGGCAGAAATCCGTCGCCGTACCCAGGGCGAACACGAATCCGTGGCTGATTATTTGACCGTCATGCGAGCATATTATGATCGTCTGAGACCTGCCTGGTCCGAAGAAGAGGAACTTGATTACTCCTACCGTAATTTACTCCCGCGTTATCAAATTCTAATTCGTCGCGACGAGGTCAGACAGTTGGATGAGTTGGAACACCTCGCCCGAAAGGTAGAATGGCGTTATGGAACAACCTCCCGTTATCAGGTTCCGCCACCTCCCGAACGCTGTCTTGTTCCCGAACTCGCTTACCGTGGGCCTCATGCCTCCTCCCGCCAGCCACGCCCGGCGTTGGCTCACCTAGGCCCTTACGAGGACCCTATCGAGACCGTAAACGCAACTTACGAGTTTCCTCCCGATCGTAACCGGAGTACCGGGACACCGTACCTCTTCCGTACCCGTCACCGCCCCCGAGTCAGGCGATTCCACCGTCATGGAGATAGACGTATTCCTGGCCGAGGACCCAATCCCGCTCCCGCTACCGATTCTACCGCTCCCGCTACCGATTCTACCGCTCCCGCTACCGATTCTACCGCTCCCGCTACCGATTCTACCGCTCCCGCTCCCGCTACCGCTACCGACCCCGCTACCGCTCCCGCTCCCGCTACCGCTACCGACCTCGCCACCAACCCCTCTACCGATCCCGACCACGGCCCCGAATCGCGTACCTCCGCCACCAACGCCTGTCAGCGTAGAAGAAAAATTTTGTCAGCTCGGCGACCGAACCCGCCGACGGTCTATTGTAAGGGCTGTGACTTCTCGGGCTATACGAAAGCCGCGTGCCCTGATTGCTATGACGCCTGGGCAGAAGACTTTTACCGGCGTAATCAGCAACGCCCGCGCACCTCCCGACCACCCTCACGCGTCCCCTAGACGGGAAATCTGAAAAGAAAAAAAAAAGAGAGAATTCAAAAAACAAATTATATCTCCCGCTCCCGTCAAAAAAAAAAAAAAAAAAAAAAAAAAAAAAAGAGAGAAAAACCAGAGAATTCATAACAGAAAAAATTATATCTCCCGCTCCCGTCAACAAAAGGAAAAGAAAAAGAGAATTCATAACAGAAAAAAATATATCTCCCGCTCTCGTCAACAAAAAAAAAATAAAAAGAAAAAGACACCGCACACAATAAATTTATATCACTCCCGGTAACAGCCCGCGACTTTTGGAACATTTCTTTCGTTAAACCTCCCGCTTCCGTATTTCCGACCACCATCAGAATCTTCATGATCCAGTATCACCAACGTCCAGACACTTACGTAACTCAGTTCTAAAGTACGGCCGATTCGTGACCTCTCTTTCGTTAGCGAAGGTTGAAGACCTATTCGGTCTTCCCCCACGGGGAGGGGAGTTGTAACGTGGCGTTTTCAGCCCCGTTACTACGGCACCCAAATCTCCCGGAATTTCCTCCCGTTTTTCGTCAATAATCTAGAAAACTGCAGCACACCGAAACGAATCACCAAGGCTAAATTGAAATAAGAGATATTCCGTATGTTAAGCTAATTTTCGTTGTCGTTCCGAATATTCTCTTATGTGACCTGGGAAAATACCGACGAGTTGAGCCAGGACGACCTACGAGGACCTCCCGGGCCCTTTCCTCCAAGGGTACAACTCTGACGTCATCCGTGCCAATCAGACTACCGATGTGCACTCTCCCGTGGTGGACCGGACCACCAGCTGATGACAGCATCGCAAACATCTCCCGCCTCCCGATCTACCGAATCGCTACCGGCGTATAGGACCGCAAGACGACCCGTCTACGATCTCCCGCTAGACGATAGGTGCGTAAGACGCTCTGCTATCGACGAATGGATGCTACGGAAGGCGGCGTATAGGGTGGCATGAACTGAGTAGTGTCACCTCCCGTCCCGTAACTTACTGGCCAGGAGCCAGACCAACATAACATCTACCGTTCCGGAACTGATCCCGTCACCGGGTAAAACTTGGTAACCTCCCGAGATGACGTTCTGCCTAGGAAGACATGTAGGGGCCGAGGCACAAGTGAGCCCAGGACTACATTCCGACTCCCGAGACGACATAGAATAGAGATGTTGCTCTTAGGATGAGGACTCCAAGTGCCTGAGTCGACGCAGCCTTGGATGGCCTTCTGAACGCAGACAGCCAGCCGGTCAGTACTCAAAAGCGAGCGCGGCCGATGAGGAAGCATGGATGATGACGTCAGAGGAGAGGAGAGGCGCCGAATAGGCAAATTCAATTGTCACCAGAAGAATTGCGCCCTACACCTGTGGCCTAATTAGGAGAGGGAATCGCCAATCCGGACGATTTCCGAGTAAGAAGATCCTGGACACCGGCGCTCAACTCGTCCTACTCTACTAGATACCGGCAAACAGACAGGACGTTTTGGTTAGATCCTTCCTTACCAATTCAGATCTTCCTTTGCCGTTTCCCAAATCTACCGTCTACCGCTACCGTTTTCACCCAATACTACCGCTACCGTTGTTATTTAGATTCACTCCCATCCGCCCCTTAGCTACAGTATAATTAAAACTAGAATCCGTTAAACAATTGTATTAAAGTTAGAGTCAGTGGGTGCCGAACTCCTTCCGTTAAGGTAAGGTTTTCCACCTTCATAGAGAGGCACGAAGTAGCCACGTGGGGGATTGCAAATTGCCTAGAATATTTCGTATTTTGTTTTATTGTCAGAGTGTAAGTCAGTGGTGAAAGACCCACTGCATCCGTTATTTAGAGTGTAAGTCAGTGGTGAAAGACCCACTGCATCCGTTATTTAGAGTGTAAGTCAGTGGTGAAAGACCCACTGCATCCAGTTTATTTAAGAGTGTAAGTCAGTGGTGAAAGACCCACTGCATCCAGTATTTGATAAGTCGGTGGGAACGCGCCCCACCGCAATTTGTTACGGTCCGGTCCGTTACGTTTTTCGGTTTTTGGGCAATTTTGTAATTCCTCCCGGTTTGCCTCGTGGCTGAATTCCGTTACCGTACGTTTTGTATTTTCGCTCTCGGAGCATTTATTTGGTCTTCTACCGTTTCTCCCGTGCATTTGCTGCACGGGGTATCATTTAGTACGTTGAGTTATTAAGTAAACTCTAAGTAATACGTTAAGGAAAGCCTTGGTGATATTTGGTGATGCTGTATGGTATTTTGTTATAATTTATGTAATATTTTCTCCCGTATTTAATTTGTCATTTTTTGGGTAATCTGTTACCCCTACGGTAAATCTTGCGTTACGTTACGGTCCCGTTCTATTTGGAAAATCTATCGTCTGTTACCGTAGAGTAGCCACGGAAAAGCGCTCCGTGTAAAACCGCGCCTTTTCTCCCGTTCGTAATTATCGCTCATTCGGATAATTTGTAAAAAGATCAGTAAAACTCCCGTAGGCCTTTCGAATGTCGAAATTATAATTCTGTACTCCCGTAAATAATCTCCCGCTACCGTTCAATGAATTATATTTTGTTACTCCCGACCTATTGTAAATCTACCGATTCTGTATTGCCTACCGAATTTGTTAAAATACAGTCTCCCGAAATTACGTTACGTTATCGTTTTTTATTTGTGCCCGAATTGTTGTTGTGGATCCACGCCACTCTACCATTTATTTCGCTGTTGAACAGCCTGTGCCTAGCCAGCCACTCCGCCGGATCTGTATTCGTTTATTCCGTAAGGTTTTGTTATTTCGTTAAGTGACGCGACACGCGTCTGGCGCCCAACAATCTTTCCGTTCCGTTTTCCGTTTTCCGTTCCGTTTTCCGTTTTCAGTTCATACAGATCGCGCCGAAGGCACGTGGGTTTTTCCCGGGTCCAACCCGCCTGGGGGAAAATAGAAAACCTTCTACGTCGCAAGTGGTGCCCAATGTGGGGCCACTAAAAAGGGTGATCTGTTTAAAAAAAAACCCCGTTGCAGTATTTGTACAGCAGGTTGAGAGAGTGATGATAATTATCGTGCTTAAGTCACAATAAATTGTTTGTCTGGTGGCCCGCACTCGATTTATTGAGATTCATCGAAAAAAGATTTACGTTTGAAAAGTTCGTTCACCTTCTCATCTGCTACTACGCTCGTCCCTAAATAGATTCGCGTTTGGAAAGGAGTTTGTCGTGAGTGACGTACCGGAAGAAAGACTGGTTCCTCTCAGGTGACGAGGTAAGAAACTTTGGATTGCCCGGCGTCAATTTGTTTGAAAGTGGTCTCTTCGAAGGGGCTCTTGGTCTGTTGCGATGGATCGAGTTGTGATGAATGCTCCGATATCGTAAACCACTAGGAAGAGAATAGGTGTGAAAGCTTACTGGCTAAAGTGCTGCGTTTTCTGTCTTGTGGACTGGTAGGAAAAGTAAGGATAGTAGTTGTGATTGAGCAATACAGTGAGTACTGGAGGGCAAAAGTCATTGTAAGCTTACCGACGACTCCCAAGAGCATGACCTGGATTTGATTAGACTGTAGCTAAGGCCGAGCCTTATTGGTCGTAGACTCTTTTCGTTCAGCAAAGTCATTCGCCGTTCCAGTCTTTCTGATTTTTTGTCAGCGAGTAGGGTCGGATAGGAACTTTTCGTTCGTGACCTTCCGGGAGAAGTGACTTCTTTCGCGAGTTTCAAAGGTAGCTTCTAGGTATTTGTGAATGTCCGTACGCCCATGGGAGTAAAATCCTTTGGTTCGTCGGATTGGACACGGAACTGCTGCGTTTTTTGTTATCGGTATGCTTGGGGTGAAAAGGAAGGTATTAATTGTGGTGACACAGTACAGCAGGTACGTCGGAGAGGCGTATATTATGGCTGACTCATAAAACATTACAGAGGTAATAGGTATGGTCTGCAGACGGCGAGTCTAGAGGCGAGATAGGGAATCCTCCATATTGGCGAGTCTTTCTCTCTCTGATTCTGTTACAGCGATACAGATTGTGGGATAGGAAAGGAACTCTTAAGTTTGAAGCATGCCAGTGTTAATGATTTGTTATCAATTTGACGAGCGGAGTTGGTGAAGTCACAGTCACGTACGCCACGATGGAAGAGAGTTCACTCAGGGAAAAACAAAAATACATTTTGAATATCACCAGTAGTTCCAACTTGTAAATTACTAAGTGAAATTTTCGTTATTACACAACCACGAACATAATTATTTCTCAACAGCCAAGAGGGACAGCGTCCTTTTGGCTAAACTGGGTGGTATAATTAAATCATCTGACGTTGTTCTGCCTGTGGGAATAGGAACCCTCGATTTTCATAATTGTAATGGAAGATGCTGTATTCTTCCATACATCAATGTGCTTCGTAAACTTCAAAAAATGTTGGCTGTTCTGACTCAATATAGAAGGTAAGCTTGACGTGATCATAACTGGAATAGTAGGACACTACGCGATATGATTGGTGCAGAATATCCCTAGTGAAATTTACGTACGATGGATGCGGGTCGAGCGGCGCCAGATCCTCACCTCTTCCGTTGCGCTGCTGTGAATCCGCCTTGGAGGTAGTGGGACTTGGCGGGCTTTTGATCGAAAAACACTCCAAAATATTCGCACGGCAATGTGAAGTTGGCCGCCAAGGACCACGTACTCCAATTTTTTCGTATTTTTTCACAATTTTATATTCTTCCGATTGATAATTTGGTTTGTTATGCGTGTTTATTCCAATCTTCATCGGTATAACTTCTGTGCATGATGCAAAATCATATGTACTGTGACGAGGCGTTTTCAGCCCCGTTATTACGGCACCCAAATCTCCCAAAACTTTCTCCCGTTTTTCGTTAATCTTATAGAAAACTACAGCACACCGAAAAGAATCACCAAGGCGAAATGAAAATAAGAGATATTCCGTATGTTAAGCTAATTTTCGTTGTTCTCTTATATGACCTGGGAAAAATACCGACGAGTTGAGCCAGGACGACCTACGACGACCTCCAGGGCCCTTTCCTCAAAGGATACAACTCTGACGTCATCCATGCCAATCAAAACATCGATGTGGACTCTCCAGCTGTGGACCGGACCATCAGCTGATGATAGCATCGCCAACATCTCCCGCCGCCCGATTTCCCGAACCGCTACCGGCGTGTAGGACCGCAAGACGACCTGTCTACGATCTCCCGCTAGACGATCGGTGCGTAAGACGCTCTGCTACCGACGAATGGATGCTACGGAGACGGCGTATAGGGTGGCAGGGATCGAGTAGTGTCACCTCCCGTCCCGTAACTCACTGGCTAGGAGTCAGACCAAACTAACATCTACCGTTCCGGAACTGATCCCGTCACTGGGTAAGACTTGGTAACCTTCCGAGGTGACGTTCTACCTAGGATGACATGTAGGAGCCAAGGCACAGGTGAGACCAGGCCTACATTTCAACTCCCGAGACGACATAGGATAGAGATGTTGCTCTTGAAGATGAGGACTCCAAGTGCCTGAGTCGATGCGGCCTTGGATGGCCTTTCGAACGCAGACAGCCAGCCGGTCAGTACTCAAAAGCGAGCGCGGCCAACGAGGAAGCATGGATGACGACGTCAGAGAAGAGGAGAGGCGCCGAATAGGCAAATTCAATTGTCACCCAAAGAATTGCGCCCTACACCAATGTGGCCTAATTAGGAGAGGGAATCGCCAATCCGGACGAGTTCCAAGAAAGAAGATCCTGGACATCGGCGCTCAACTCGTCCTACTCTACGACATACCATTGAACAGACAGGACGTTCATAGTTAGATCCTTCCGTACCCGTTAAGATCTTCCTTTTTCCGATTTCCTTCATCTACCGCATCTCTACCGTTTTCACCTCTGTTCTATCGCTACCGTTGTGATTTAGATTCACTCCCGTCCGCCCTTCAGCTTCAACAGTTTTATCAAATCTCGAGCTACTAGTTAAAGTTTCAAGTTAGAATCTGTGAAATCAGTGGGTGCCGAACTCCTTCAATAAGGTAAGGTTTACCACCTTCTGAGAGAGGCACGAAGCAGTCCAGTGAGGGTTGGGAACATGGACGTATAAAATATAGGGACGGAGCACAAAGTCCCATCTTGGGTTAGGGGTGAACTCAGTAAATCGGGAGAGAAAAAGTATCCCCACTCAAAGGGTGGACGGCTCCGGATTGGCGGAGCACTGCGCATGAGCGCAGTACGCCGCGAATTAAATCAAATGTAGTGCATCACTACATCGTTTGTAGTGCGAAAGACTTGTCTCATAAAATAAAACCTGCCACTTCAAGCTTTTTCCGAAATACAATTAACAACTAATATCACGCATCAAAAATAAACTCTCGCATGTAAATATTGAATATAATTATACACATAAACATTAATCATGTGTAATAACAGTACAGTTGCTGTGAAAAAAACATTCAAACACATAATTCAAAGTGAAATTTATTTATTGGGAAGAAAAATTCCATATGTACAATTAATATATAGCACAGTCACACAGTTGGTGTCACAGTCGATATTTGAAAGGTCTCCTGAAATGAAAAATGCACAATTTAAGTTATTGTCGAAAAATCATTAGACGAAAATCACATTTAGCTATGCAGATGACAAAACAAAATCATGCGAAAATTCGTAAACTACTCGTACAAGTGCATAGAAATGATGGTAGCATCTATATGTGTATTATACAAAGTTGAGGGAAAAGGAATAATAGAATGGTAAAGAACAGGTAAGAAGGAACTATAAAATCAGAAAGATGGAATGATCTTTTATCTAACAAGGCATAGATTTATACATATGTGTATACACGTTCAAATCTAAGCTATGATTATTCATTACAGATTTTCGTGACATTTCCACGACATTTAATGTCCCCTGAACTGAATTGAATTCGTGAAATGTTGTCTAGTCGAAACTTCGACCTCCGTATAGTCAGCCTCCCCACCACGGAAAAAAAATAAATTACTACACTAAACATTAAAAACTATTTGCGAACTGTCCAAAACCGGGTTAAAATATTTTTGAACCCGTGCCAACTAGTAGGAATTTCGAATTTTAGGTTGGGGGGCCAGCTTTCCGACGTAGTCGGCCCCCCCACCTTCAAAAGTTGATCGAATTGAAAAAAATCGATATCGGAAATAACCAACGAATTACAAACCATCTAAAACTATTTTCGAAAAATTTATAACCGCTGCCGATCGCCCGCTATTTTCGATTTTTGGTGAGGGGGCTCGACTTACCGCGAATTCAGCCGCCAAATCGCTCAGGCCACGGAAAAAAAATAAATTACTACACTAAACATTAAAAACTATTTGCGAACTGTCCAAAACCGGGTTAAAATATTTTTGAACCCGTGCCAACTAGTAGGAATTTCGAATTTTAGGTTGGGGGGCCAGCCTTCCGACGTAGTCGGCCCCCCCACCACTAAAATGTGATCGAATTGAAAAAAATCGATATCGGAAATAACCAACGAATTACAAACCATCTAAAACTATTTTCGAAAAATTTATAACCGCTGCCGATCGCCCGCTATTTTCGATTTTTGGTGAGGGGGCTCGACTTACCGCGAATTCAGCCGCCAAATCGCTCAGGGTTGATCGGATTGGAAAAATATGATGACAGGAATTACAAACCAATCAAGAACCATCCGAAACTATCTGCGAATAATTTTTAACTATCGCCGATTTTCTTTTATTAAAAATAATAATATGTAATAATAATATTAATAATAATAATAATAACAATAATAAACTCCACGATTGAGTGACAACATGACTTCAAAAATGAAGTCGATTTCAGCTGATTTCGGGCGATTCCAGTCTGTGATTTCAATGATTTTGAATGGCTTCGATTTCAATGATTTTGAGTGTCATACGGCATGATTTCGTGTCTGCAACTGACTTCGAATGATTTCATGAATTTGAAATCAAATTTTTCAGATGGAATGGAATCACTGAATTACGATTGATAAATATTTGAGTGAACGCACGAGAGTGGGGCAGAACAGGCGGTTGTTAATCTTTAAAACCAACTCACTGAACAATACGAGTCAGCTAGATGATCTTGGCTCCATTCTCGAGCTTTATCAAAGAACTCGCGAATAAATAGTATCTTTGGAATTAAATACGGGATTTCAAAAAATGAGAATACGCGAGTGAATGCGAGATTTCATGTTTGTGATTGGTAGACTCGTCGAATTCGAAATTCAAAATTATGCTCGTGACCCGACTCACGCAAGTGATTTTGGATTTTGATCCATCGACTTCAATTGATCTCGTTGATTTCAGACGATTTCTGAGATGATTTCAAAACTGATTTCAGCAAGTTGAAGGCACCTGACTTCACCGATTACGGTGAATTCAGTGATTTCGATGTGATTTCAAATTGATTTCATCACAGAGTGACGCCATGATTTCGGGAGTTAGTCTAGCCCCTCGCAATCATCCCCATTAATTGATTTTGCATTTCAGTTAATTCTAACTCAAAGCAAATGCGATAAATTGAGATAAACAATTGAACGGATTTTTAATATTTTCATGAGATATCGACGGACAAAAAATTCATCACACACACACACATCCTAATACCTTCAATTTTTTCAAAACGGGAGGCGAAGCCGAGTTGAAAATCAATACTAAAAAATGCTAACTTTCCGTGAAGTTCGTTGAAAAATAACCTAGATCTAGTTTATTGGTTTCCACGCTCATTGTACATTTTGGAATTCTCAGAATTAGGCCCACTCACATTTTGAAAAAATGATCTCTGCTCATAGCTTTTTTTACTTTTCCTAAACTTACAATTAATTTCGTCAATCACATAGTACTTTCTATTTTTCTGATGTTGATGAGTGGCCGTGTCAGCTGGGGTTTACACAGGTAATACAAATCATACAATTTTTTTGTGTCGCAGTAAAACAGTTTATTAGGTAGGGAAGACTATGGCAAAATGAGAAAACATATTTGAAAAAATACAATTGGTTCAATTTTTTATATCCTCTAACGAAGAGAAATAATCTTCTCAAAATTGCTCTGCTATGCTCTCTGCGGTTGTTAACCAGATAATAAACGAAAGAAAAAAAAAAGTTTCAAATCCAGAATGGAGTATGACATTAAAGTCTGCATCGTTGGAACGCAACGAAATCCGAAAAAAAAAATATTTCAAATATATTAATTCACCAAAAATGATCCTGCTATGTTTTAAAAGGGAAAATGACTAGAAATAACTTGAAAATGTTAATAAACCTACAAGGAGACGACAGAGCTTCGATGTCGCGATTTGGGTTCTCCTTTCGCGTGGTGAAAGTCGAAGACCTCCGAATCAACGTCGTTTTTGATTTTTGTTCCAATGGGCCTTCGTTCCCGAGATATCGCGATTTGAAAATTTGGGAATTTCGGACGGAGTTCGGCTTGCGCGTAGAGTACGTTGAGCGTTAACGCGTTTACCAACAACGGTCGTAGCTCATACGGTAAGACGACGGACTGGCACTCTGTCAGTTCTTGGTTCGCGTCCCCGTGCTTTTTTTTTTTTTTAATTTTTTCTTTTTTTTAATTTTTTTTCTTTTCAATTTTATAATCTCTCATCAGACTTTGCATGCGTAGGTAAATGAGAAAATTCGAAAATATATATTACTAGTTTTATCTATCTATTATATTAAAATAATTAATCCAACAATGAAGTCACAATTACATAGCAAAATAATATTTCATAACGAATAATTAATTTATCAATCATGTCACAATAAGAAAGCAAAATCAGATGAACGAGCAGCAACCACATTTAATCTTGCGGATTTTTTCATTTTATAAAATATTATTTTGCTATGTAATTGTGACTTTATTATTGGATTAATTATTTTAATATATTAGATAAATAAAACTAGTAATATATATTTTATAAAATGGAAAAATCCGCAAGATTAAATGTGGTTGCTGCTCGTTCATCTGATTTTGCTTTCTTATTGTGACATGATTGATGAATTAATTATTCGTTATGAAATATTATTTTGCTATGTAATTGTGACTTCATTGTTGGATTAATTATTTTAATATAATAGATAGATAAAACTAGTAATATATATTTTCGAATTTTCTCATTTACCTACGCATGCAAAGTCTGATGAGAGATTATAAAATTGAAAAGAAAAAAAATTGAAAAAAAGAAAAAATTAAAAAAAAAAAAAAAGCACGGGGACGCGAACCAAGAACTGACAGAGTGCCAGTCCGTCGTCTTACCGTATGAGCTACGACCGTTGTTGGTAAACGCGTTAACGCTCAACGTACTCTACGCGCAAGCCGAACTCCGTCCGAAATTCCCAAATTTTCAAATCGCGATATCTCGGGAACGAAGGCCCATTGGAACAAAAATCAAAAACGACGTTGATTCGGAGGTCTTCGACTTTCACCACGCGAAAGGAGAACCCAAATCGCGACATCGAAGCTCTGTCGTCTCCTTGCTAGTAGGATCATTTTTATGCTATGTATATTTTTTTTAAATTTACGTTGAATTTCGTTGCGTTTCAACGATGCAAACTTCAATGTCATAATGGAGTTGCTACTGAAAGGATGATAACTGTTCAAAGTATTCCGGTATTTCAATCACACTTCTTATTCTCTACCTTTGTTAAACGGCCTTTGCAATCGTTCTCAGTTCACATGAATAAGGAGGTTTGAAATGAAAATAAACTTTTATTTCATGGTTTTGTTCGGCCATGGTCAGCAAGTGAAAATAACTAATTGTAGGTTGACAATTGTTTCCTCGGATACTTTTTGCCCGGCCTTTTTACAATCGTCGTATTCCCACCATGACCCATCTCGTCTGCGGCAGAATGCGGTGTAATGACCTATAGCGGTCGATTGGGGAGAGCGGGTCATAACAGCACCTTTTGGTGGTGTAAAATGAACAATTCCTCGCAAGTCAAATTCCGATTCCATAAACGATAATCGGATGCTTTTCGGAATCTGACGCAAGTAAGTACGAGTTTCATCCGAAGTTGGATTGAAGGTTTCATCTGAGGTTTCGTCCAAGAGATTTAGGTCATAGGTTTCGAATATCACAACGCCACCTGTAAAAACGAGGTGAAAATTTCATAAAACCCTGGGCTATAATAGTCGCCCAATAACCTTGAAAAAGTGAATCCCAGTACCTATCTACCAAACCACCCAACCTTGGGTTTGAGACTGTGGTGATTATTACTCTATCTCAGCAGAGAGTGGCTAAGTATTTCAAATTTTTTTTAATTTGGATTGTTTTGTTCAATTTCAGATTTGGATTCTAGATTCCAAAAAAGTCAAATACGTAGCCATTTTTTGCTGAAATGAAGCATTAATCTGTATGAAGTCTCATTTCGATCGCTTGGGTGGCTAAAAAGAAACACCTAATAAATACCTATTAGGTTCATATACAAATAAAATTTATTTAGATCAAATAAAATTTATTCAGATTAAATAATTCAAGAAAACCCATTTCTCTGGGTGAACGAATCGCATTTTCGAGGTGATCTAAAGTTCGGTTCAACCGTGATCTATCCGTAAGTCCAGGTTTAACAACTGGCCAAATGCATATTATTTTGGGACTTCTCTTTCTTGTTTATGACGGCCTCAGCTGATATCGAAAAGAATCTTGCCAACCTTCGGTCTTGTGAACTCAAAACTCAAGAACTAGATCGAGATAAAAACTTAGCAGCTCCATGTTTTTGTTTGACTGATTGAACAATTAGGATGGTTTCTCATGAATGTTGGTAAATATTTGTTGGATTTCCAGTATTATTCAATCAAAGTTGTCAGCAATCTGAATTCTTTTCATACCTTCGAGTTTGTAAAGTTTTTATTTTCAATGCTACTTGTAAGTCACATGCCAAACGTGGATTTTTCACACAAAAACACTCGATTTGAATCTTTTTTTACGGAGGTTGGGGACCAAAATGCAAACGATAAGAAATCTTTGAAAGTTCTGTCATCGAAAGATAGATAGATGAAGTGCTTACTGCCAAAATTTCAAGTCGATTCACTACACCGTTTACGATAAACTGATTTTTGAATTTGTTTTTTATACCCGCAGAGGTATGGAGAGCCGATAAGGTTAGTATGAAATCTATTCTACCGCGCGGGTGATACGAAAGATTTCAACTCATCTGATCGGCCCTCCATACCTCTACGTGTATAAGAAGCAAATTCAAAAATTAATTTCCTAGAAACGGCGTAGAGAAACGAGTTGAAATTTTGGCAGTAAGCATTTCGTTTATCCATCTTTCGACGATAAAACTTTCAAAGATTGCTTATCGTTTGCATTTTGGTCCCCAACCTCCCTGAATAAAACTGCCATAGTAATTGAGTAAGTAGACTTAATTAATGACCCTGAAGATATCTGCAATAGGGTAGGCCAAAAAAAAGACTATTTTTTTTTCATACTATATGAGAATTTATCGGACGAGACCAACCAAATTTTTAATTTAAGTCTTCTAACTGAGGAACTTCTTTCCTCAGTTAGAAGACTTTAATAGGTATACGAATGATAGAGTCACTACTACAACTATTTTTTTTTCCTTAGTTACCATGAAAATATTATTCAGGCTGACGAAAAAAAAAATTCTCTGAAAGTTTGAGCTCTCAATATTAATATCAGGAGGTGGCTCATCGTGATTTTTGATTTCCCATTTAAATAACACGGAAAATAGTTTTTTTTTTTTTTGGAATTTTATTCATTATAACAAATCATCGTGTTGTAAAAATCAATACATATTCTTGTAGGAAATTGAACGATCTCCAAAAAAAGGTCTGACACGATTTTTCGCTCAGTCGAAAAAAAAGTCATCATATACCGTTTGTGGTTGAACTTTAACCTTGAATAAATTTCAAACGAGTGGACTTAGCGAAAAATCATCTCAGACCTTTTTTGGAGATCGTTTAATTTCCTACAACAAGAATATGTATCGATTTTTCACAAAACGATGATTCGTTAGATTGGAATAAAATTCCAAATAAAAAAAAAAACATTTTCAGTGTTATTTAAATGGGAAATCAAAAATCACGATAAGCCACCCCTTAATATTAATATTAAGAGCTCAAACTTTAAGAGAATTTTTTTTTTTGTCATCCTGAATAATATTTTCATGGTAACTAAGGAAAAAAAATTAGTCTTTTTTTTTTTGCCCACCCTATGCAATCTGTATACATATAATATCTGCAATGTATGCAAAAATGAAATTTGGTAATCTACAGCTCCTGCACTATAGCTGATAGGTATTATGAGCGATAACTTTATGAGGACTTTTTTTTATCCCTTTTCAGATTGGATATGATCGAATTACATTTTTTTTTTTTCAATCCTATATACGAACGCTACTTCCAATTGTAGGCAATCGAGAAAGGGACGAAGAAATCGTCAAACAGTTATCTCTTAGAGCCATAGTGAGGACTGCAGATTGCCAAATTTCATTTTCGCACGTGTGCAGATATATTAGGGGTCACCTCAAATTAGCTTAAAGCATTACAAGGATGCAGATCTCGCTCAGAAAAAAGTAAAAGCTTGTAGCTAGACAACAAAATTACCTTTCACCGATAGCGTAGTCATTTCCTCTCCGTCACAGTCTTTGCCAGGACATTGCTTCGGATCCGATATAACGAATCCTTCTTCGACGCGAATTCGGTAATCTGATCGTAAAAGGTCTTTCCGGTTGACTTGAATCAAATCATTGACTCGTGGTAGGCAGCCATTAACGCATGTTGAGATTTCTTGGATTCCCACAATACTCTTGAACAGTTTTAAGCACAACGGGCCCGACGTTGTTTCGCAATTTATTAGATAACAGTTGTTCGGACTGTTTTGCTGTGTAAAAACTTCACTCAAGATTTTCGCGCGAAGGTAATAAGTGTTCTTGTTGATTCCAGCATCCGACGTATCCAAAATCATCTTGAAAAATAGATGTCTTGTTGCAAGATCCGACGCTTTTTCTTTAAATGCATCGCTGTCTAAGACAGCGGCTAAAAATATCTGGAATATGCTGTCAAATGCGCAGGTCCTGATCAAACTCAGCTTCCTACCTCCTACATTGACGGACTTGAGTTCGCAAAAACTTCCGCCCTTTAATACAGGCACCTTCGTGATTTTGGAGTTGACGATAAATTCGTTGGCAGTATAATCACGTTGGAGATACCGCGCACCCCTTTTTTGCACCGTCGTAGACAATCCGCGCCAGTTTTCTTTAAACCCGCTGTCTACTACAGTTTCTACAGTATTTCGTGGTAATTTTTGGCAGTCCTTACAAATTCTTTTTTCCCCATAACCTTCATCGTTCCCTATTGTTCCAGAACACATTTCTAAAACGTGAACGGCTTTTCCGCAAAGCGCACAGGTATGGGCTCCACTTGGCAAATCACCGTTTGCGCATGCCGGACAATTATTCGTTTCTCCGCTACCGGTATCTATCTCCATTGGGTGTTCTTGATGATCCGAAAGATTTTCTTCGCTTTCAATTACTTTGGTACATTCTACAGTGGGTTGAGTATGTGTTTCTTTCGCATCTATTATTTTGAGTCGACCGTTGATGTAGTCTACGTGTCTTTTAACGAATAAGTCAGCCCTTATTGGCAATGTTATATTCGAAAAAATTCTATTCTTTATGTTATTGAATTCGGCTTCTACAGCCGCGCTGGAAGCTGGAACTCTACCGTAACCGAATTTATCTCGGCGTATGCTTGACCACAAAGGAAACCACTGCATGTCACGTAAAACACGATCTACAAGTTTTGGGAAGCAGTGAGCGTTTTCGCGATCGCCTTCGTCTACAAGAGCAGATGTAACCTTATCGTTAATTTCAGTTGCCCATTTACCCCACGTACTCGGCTCTTCGTTTTCTGTATCGGTAGTTTCATTATCCGATGTGTCTTCATTAGGCTCAACATCTTCGAGATTTATCTCATTTGTCAGAAACCCTTTCATGGTATTCTTATAAGTTTCGCATGGAGCAAGTTCTCCGCTTGAAAGGCTTCCCTCAGTTTCGGTTCTTGCGATACCAAAAATGCAGAATATGATTTTCTCTGCCACGTGCAAGGATCTTGCCAGTATCAATTGACCAATACAAGCCAAATAGAATTTTCGTACCCGTGGATTCATTTTTGACAGAAAGCTTGAGTATCCTTTAATAAAGTGCGCAACGTCTATACGAATGTAACAATCTTTCGGAGGGGTATTACCCCAACACTCATTTGCGTATTGATTAATAGAACTGCAGTTAGTAAATACTCTAATAGACGCTGTTAGTAACGCTTTAGAAGAGTCACACGTAATTTCTTTTGGGGGTGGTGCACCTGTTCGTACCCATTCCATTAACCAGTAAGAGATAGAATTCGTTGTTTGAGACTCTGAAATCATCTGTGAAACTGGAAATTTTTCGTGTTCCCAATTTACAATACACTGGTATAGAAATATGTGCTTCGACTCTGATTCATTGGAGCGCAGTATTTTCTTCACAACCCCACCAGTGGCATCTATCGCAATCGATGCCCTGTTCAACATACAATACTGTCTGTACACATGGTTTTGGTGGCTCGTCCAATAGTGGGTGTAGAAAGGATTCAGGCCCAAGTTATGAATAATATTCTTGCAGTCACTTTCTTGAGAAATGGCCAGTGATTGCACAGGGTCTTTATGTAAGCAAAGTGACATCTCGTATTCATATTTTGCCATACGCAACGTTCCGGCATTGTACAGATGCGGTGGCTCAGGATCTCCAGGTTCCATTAACTGATTAGCCTCCACTGTTCTAAAAACTTCTGCAGTCTCACATCGTTCGTAAAGTCTCTGGCCTAACTCGAAGCGTTGCGGTTGTCTCAAATAACGTTTTCCACATACTCCTTTCCCCTCTGTCATATCACAAGCCATTACAATATGATCTTCCTTGACATTGAAATTTTGTATGCGTCCGTTGAGGTACGATCCACAATTGCATTTACCCATTACTTTGATTGTGCTACTATAGATTTTATTTCGCTTGAAGTTATAAGCGCACTTGACTTTGGCCTTGGCCCATAATTTCCTTGTAATTAATAGCTGCCAAATTCCAGGACGCAGTACTAGATATTTCCGGAATGGAATTGATGTTTTTCTCTTATCGGTTCTACCGTACTGTTTCTCAACAACCAACGATTTTATTTCACTTCTTGTGAAACTTATATCCACAGTCGTATGTGGAGGCTCAGGGTCTGTTGTATTCGTCGTAGAAAATGTATCATTTCCATCCGGACTGTCTGCAATTGAATAACGCGGAGTGTTCTGGTCGGTAAAATTCTCTTTCGCGCCGTCCTCAGTACCCAGAACTTTTTTTTTTAAATCCTTATCATTCATCACCATGACATATAGAGCATTTGGAGAAATCACGTTGTCTAATTCACTCGCAATTTTCACCCACACATTATTTTTCTTTGAAATAATCTTCTCATCACAAACCAATTCCAGTCTGTTGCGAAGTATCTGCGATTCTATGGCTACCCGATCATGCGTCCGAGGCCTCCCTCTTTTGGGCGCCATTATTAAGGTGATTCGATGCGAATAAATACTCGTATAGTGTAAAATTATTTGGATTCGCGAACTGCAAAGCACCGACTACTACTGAAGACTGACTCCAATCTCCGTACGAGAAGCTTTGCTCGAGACAATAGCTAAACGAATTTCTTTTAATGTAACCGCATCTAGCTCTGCATACACCTTCAAACTCCATCACTTATATTCAGAACAAAGTGCCGCCGAAAGACGAGCGATACCGAGAGTAATACATTGTCGCTCATATATACGAAATACCTTGATCTTTTTAAATTTTATGACGATTTCAGAAAATCAAACGGTAGAGAAATAAATCTGAGATTGAAAATACTTTTGACTCAAACATTTTCATTGTTTGAATTGTTTTTTTGAATTTTTTTTTTGAATTTTTTTTTATTTTTCATTTAGGCTTGCTTAAAAATTTTTATACATATATACTAATTCCTATGGGCTTCATTTAGACATATTCCATCATGAAAAATTAAAAATGTTTAAACGAGTAAATAATATTTTCAATCCCAGATTCATTTGTCTATCTTTTATTTTTTTGAACCGTTATAAAATTCAAAACATCAAGGCTTAAAAACAAATAAAACTCGGGTAAAATCTCATTTTATAAGAGAAAGAATAAAAAATTGCGGGCACCCCTTAGTAGTGAGATAGAGGATTAAAACTTTGAGGATCTTCTTTTTTCAAGGTGAATATGAGATTTTTTAACTTAGAGCATGAACATTTATTTAACATGAGGCTGAATCTAGCGGCCGGAGCTAGCGGCCGCTCGAAGCTCGCGAAGTTATTGCAAGCGAATATCGAGTTGGAATTTCGTATACATACTCACGACTGGCATTCGAACTGAGAGAAAAATTGAAACCCAGGGAGACGATCTTTGGAAAATTATTAAATATTGGTAATCGCTCACTAACGAGTTAGCGGCCGCTAGATTCAGCTTAATTTTTTTCAGCAGCCAGTGTAAAACTATATACATGGTTCACTTGGTTGAACTTATTACTTTCAAACCTTCACTCATTCATTATATTCTTTCGTTCTCAAAAAATCAATAATCGTGAGGAAAAGAGCTTACCATATGCGATAGGTAATTGTTAAAATAATGAATTCATCGATATAATAACCACAACAAATTTCAAGCGATTCGGTCGAGTATTTCTCGAGATAATCTAGGCTGACTACCGCAGTAAACCGAGCCGCAGTAAACCCCCCTGCGCGCCCCTGTAAGATCGAGAATACTTGATGTCGGCCCTGTTTGGAAAATTCTGGGCACATTGTTTCGGATGGTTCTTGATTGGTTTGTAATTCCTGTCATCATATTTTTCCAATCCGATCAACCCTGAGCGATTTGGCGGCTGAATTCGCGGTAAGTCGAGCCCCCTCACCAAAAATCGAAAATAGCGGGCGATCGGCAGCGGTTATAAATTTTTCGAAAATAGTTTTAGATGGTTTGTAATTCGTTGGTTATTTCCGATATCGATTTTTTTCAATTCGATCACATTTTAGTGGTGGGGGGGCCGACTACGTCGGAAGGCTGGCCCCCCAACCTAAAATTCGAAATTCCTACTAGTTGGCACGGGTTCAAAAATATTTTAACCCGGTTTTGGACAGTTCGCAAATAGTTTTTAATGTTTAGTGTAGTAATTTATTTTTTTTCCGTGGTGGGGAGGCTGACTATACGGAGGTGAAACTTCGGTGCTTCTTGCTGACTTTGCAATATAGAAAAGTCTCGTTTTAATATATTTTTGAATAATACATCTTATTCGATGGATGCGGTGGTTGTCAAGAGCATCCTGATCATTGCCATGGTCAATCAAATTTTTGAAGACGGCTTCAGAGCCAATAAATTCTTTCAAAGCCATGGCTGTGAGATACATTTCCGAATACTTTTTTTTCAATAGTGTTTTACCTACATTGCCTGTACTTTCATTAGATGCAAATCTAATAGCTTTTTCAGCCTTTTGGCAGATCAAGAAAACGTTGTTGGAAGGATAGAACAATCCACCCTTATTCTTAAATGTAATTAAATTGTATTTTTCACAACAATTAGAGCCCACTAATGCTTCTAGGTATACTTCGCAGCAAATGCCTGACAACAAAACCTGCCATGTGAGCTATTACACGAGTTGAAAATTCGGTAGTTGTCAAAAAGTTTGGAACGTAACTATGAATATCTATAACATCGCAAGCTGTGGTCCAATTACTATCTACAGTATCACACAGTCGGTAAACTGCCGATGATGAATTAAGAACTGCTAGTGAAGAAACAACTCTAGATGAAACGTGAAGAATTGAAATGTGTTCAAGTGGAATACAATTGCCGGTCTCATTTCCCCTAATTCATTGTGCAGCAATAATTGTTCCAAAGCAGTTGAAAATTGTCGTCCTGTTGGATTATTGTTATGTCCACTGTGTGAACGAATACAACTAAAAAAAGTTTCCAGGTGGTCTTGACTAAATTTATATGTAGGAATATACTTCAAGAGCGAGTTGCTGCCTTCGCAAAGTTTTTCGTACACCCTTTTCAAGCTTTTGATGCAAACTAGAAAGCCAATAATCCCAGTTTTTTTACCGGTACCGATCGAAACGCGACCATCGAATAATTGAAGATTTTTTATGTATATTGACAACTCATCGAGTTTCCTAAAAATTTCAGTTTTATTAACAGGATTCAATGGTTTATTGTAATTTATGGTGTTCATATCCTTGCTGAAGTCATAGCCTCTCATATTTCTTGAGTTGAAAATATCGAAAAGGTCATTCACTTTCTGAATAAATTCAATTGTTGCTCCGCAATTTGAAAAATCTCGAATTTTCAGGTCGTCTTTACAAACTCTTAAAGCATCAACAACAGATCGGCTCAACAATTGGGCAGCTACTCTTACTTTTATTTTTTGTTCCATATAATTAATGTGTGCAGAACGCAACTTGTTGCCCAAATGCATACCTTCGGAGTTTTGGATTTCGTGAAGCAAATCAAGAAATTTCCATTCTATCAATCAGCCGTTTTCATCCCTAAAAACTTTACTACTGCCTAGAGTATTTCGAATTAATTTCAGCATATGGCATGGATCTAAAAAAACTTCAACTTCTTCTTGCCTTACAGGATGCCCGAACCACCACTCATAATCATCTACATTGGCTTTTTGATTTTTTTTCTTCGTTTTTGTCTGTGCTTCACTAATGTTAAGTATCTGATTCTCTTTATCACTATTTACATCATCCTCATTGATCTCGTAATGATCTTCAATGATTTTACCGCAGCTATATTTGCTGCTGCTTCATCGCAATTAAGAGAAACTACCTTTACGTCACAATCATGCAGAGCTACTCAACACTGATTAATTAAACCTGCAATGTGAGTAGTCGACAAACCATCAATTAAAAAATAAGCAACTGGAATTTTCCAAGACTGATTTATACAATTTACTATGAAAACCAGGGTTTCGGTGGCTAGAGTAAGAGCATCATTGTCATCAAGTGGCACAGACTCCCCTAAATTCACAAGACCCTTCCCATCTTTTTCCAAATGTTTCAAAATATGCATTCCATTAAACATAAGAGAAATGAGCAATGGATAATCATAGTCTTCAGCTATTTTTTTTATAATGTCCAATGCTTCCGAATAAATTCCAGGTTCCCTCCTCAACATCCGATACCACTTGGAAATAGTTTTAGGATGAGGAAGAGCAGAATCAAACAGAACATATGCATACGCAGCAGGTGAGTAATAATGCAAAGTTAAAGCAAAGGCACGTAATTCAGGACTATAGGTCTTTGGAACACCTTCGTGATTGAGGTTACCTACTTGTCGCTTTAATAAGTCTTTGTTGACTTTTCCGATGGCTTCTATTTTCTTGAGCTGAGTTTCCGGAAGAAATTTCTCCTTTTTTAATTTCTCTATTATTCGTTCTGTTTGAGAATCAGTCTCCTCAAGAAGAGCGCCATCCACAACTGTCGCTCTGTGCGAACCTGCTACGCTCAACTGCGACCGTTGGGGACTCACCTTATTGCCGTCTTCTCGGGCAACCATGCTTACTTGCTCATAGTTTTGCTAACGAGACACGTGTTGCTCCATGTAATTCTCAATTAAGCGCTATCTTTGAGTGTAAGCCTCTATTTAGTGTGCTCATGTGATTAATACAATCATTTAGTGCTCAATTGAATTAATACAATTCAGAAACTCTCATCTACACAGTTATACTCCTTTCGAATCTCATAATATAACGAACCTTCACAGACTCTCACACACACACTCAACCACTCATCCACACGACTAAAGACTGATTACCTGACTGAATTTATAATAAACGTAAGTTATTGCAAGGTGTTCAGCGTTCTTCTCATATGCTCATTTTCTCAACACGTTCCATAAAAGCAATTTTTAACTCACAATCAGCTCGACGTCACTTGCGAGATACACGGTTTTTTTCTTGCTTCTCTTTTCGCAATTGGTTTTCAAAATTCTCTCGAATCCGCGTTTTTGTCGGGGAATGAAATATTCGTTCTGGAGAAACAGACGTTGCTCGATCCACGAACTTTTTTTCTTGCAAATCTGTACAAAAGATTTGATACAATGATTTCAATCTTACAATAAATTTCCGAAATTTTATCCATCATTAAATTGATCATAAACTCACTTCTGTTTGGAGAAACAGGTGCAAACTGTCCAGGTTCCACAAGAACAAATACCTTTTTTGAAGCTGCAAGATAATCTCTGTTTTAGAACAAGTCACATTCTACTACCTATATACATATGTAATATACACATCAAGGAAATTGTAAATGGTAAACACACCACATTCATTTCCTTTACCAGATTTCATTACTTCCTCATTCTCCTGTGTTTTACAATATTTTGATGTAGATGCATTAGCATTGGGTGATGGAGATCTTTCCGAAGTGCTTGGTTTACTCTTATTGTCAGCGATAAGTTTTTCTAAATTAATTTGTAACTCATTGTTACTTTCTGGCGGTATTTCATGGAAAACCTAAAGAGTTATTGAATTACTTTGAATTGCATTTTTCGATCATTGATTCCAATACTTCATACATTTATGAAAGCAAAGAATATAAACACTACAATCATTTACTTGCATTTACCCTCACGTTTGGAATAAATAAAAAAATTATGTCAGGCCACTCTCAGAGATATTTGTGACAATTTTACTCACAAATGGAACCGCACTTTCTCGCAGCCTCACTACGCATAAACTGTTGTCGAAATCTTTTTCAAAAAAATGATCTGAACAGACTCGATGGTCATCTGTTACTTCGTATTGGTTCAAGTGTAGTGCTGTAGCCCATTGCTGCCTTCTTTGTTTGTCTTTTGGAAAACTGTTACACAATGATGCTATTGATTAGACTAACGATGTAGTAATTTACATCGTTATTAGACTATTGCAAACGCATATTACGAAACGTCGAGTATTTCCTAACCTCAAATTTATGTCACTATATAGATATTTTACGCATCCATAATCACTAAGAACTTACCGATGATAAGTCACTTTTTTTTCTTGTTTTTCGCCACTTTTTTCACTAAATCTCCGTGCATTTTTGCAATTTTTCAGAATACATTTTTCGTGTAAACCCATTTTCTACGTATTTAACAAGTATGCCAGCATGGATACTACACGGAACTGATATTTGATTTAGCACAACAAAACTCGCCAACGAATCATCAAGCGTCCACCGGAGTAGTGGGAGGCTCATGCGCAGTTCACGTCACCCCCCTTACTTACGCGTTGCCAGATGAGAGGGTTTGTGCTCTGTCCCTATATTTTATATGACCATGATTGGAAATTGCCTTAAAGTATTGCGTATTTTGTTATATTTTTCCATAAGTCGGTGGGTACTAGCCCTACCGCATTTTATTATATTCTGTTTAAGTCGGTTGGTACGAGCCCCACTGCATCCCGTTATGTTTTGTAAGTCGGTGGATACAAACCCCACTGCAATTTGGTACGGTCCGGTCCGTTTAACGTATTCGAGTTTTGGGCAATTCTGCGATTCCTCCCGGCACACCTCGTGGCCGAATTGAATTATCGTTCATTCTGGAAAACATAGTATCTGAGTCTTTAATTTGGTCCTCTACCGTTTCTCCCGTGCATTTCCTGCACGTGGCATAATTTAGTACGTTCCGTAAGTAAGTAATTAAGTAATACGTTAAATAAGCCTTGGTGATATCTGGTGATGCTGTATGGTATTTTGATTATAATTTGATGACTTATGTAATATGTTCTACCGTATCGATTTGTCATTACTTTGGGTAACTTGTTACCCCTACGTTAAATATTTTGTTCCGTTACGTTCCCCCTCAGTTTGTAAAACCTATTCGCCTTTCACCGCAGGGTAGCCACGCGAAAGCGCTCCGTGTAAAACCGCGCCTTCCTCCTGTTCGTAATTATCGCACATTTGGACAATTCGTAAAAAGTATCGGTAATCCTCCGTTAGGCTTTCCAAATATTGAGATTATAATTCAGTACTACCGTAAATGATTTCCCGCTACCGTTGAACGAATTATATTTTGTTACTCTCGACCTATTGTTAATCTATCGATTCTGTATTTCCTGCCGAATTTGTTAAAATACAGTATCTCGTAATTACGAATTTGGTTTTGCGTTATCGTTATTTTATTTGTGCCCGAATTGTTGTTGTAAATCCACGCCACTCTACGATTTATTACGCTGTTGAACAGCCTGTGCCTAGCCAGTTACTCCGCCGGATCTGCATTCGTTTATTCCGTAAGTTTTGTTAATTCGTTAAGTGACGCGATAACGCGTCTGGCGCCCAACAATCTTTTCGTTCCGTTTTCCGTTTTCAGTTTCGTACAGATTGCGCCGAAGGCACGTGCGTGTTTTTCGGGTCTAACCCACCCGAAATAAGAACACTCTGCGTCGCAGTACTTAGCAAAATGATTGATTCGGATTCTCCTTTTCTCAAGAGAATTTGATTTGACGGTTATTCTTGAAAGACGATTTTCTGGTGGCGATCGATTCAGAAGAAAAAACGTACTGATAACGGTGATGTTTTTTGCACCCGAGGTTCTTAGGTGTGATTTCACAACTTTTTGAAAAAAAATTTTGTTTCTCCATTTACATAAATGCATAGGAGTAAATATTTCCACCAACTCCGACTTTTGTTTAAATTCAATGAAAAAAAATTTGCACCTAAATTTTTATACACTTGCATTTCGAACACTTGGTACAAATAATTGATTGGGTTTCTTCATTCACCAAAAAATTCAATACATGGTTATTTCTGATAAAAACGATTGTTTGGTGGCAATTGATTTGGATAAATCTTAGCTCTGGTAAGCTTGGCTCAATAATGAGTGGCGTACTTAAACACTACGCGATATGATTTAGGGTGGCGCAAAGTAGCGCTAGGGGAATTTACGTACAATCGATGCAAGTCGAATCGCCACCCTTGCTGCGCACTGCTGTCAATTATTTTGTGCCAACACAAATCATATCGCGTGGTGCCTAACCACGCCACTTCTGACTAAGGTATGTGTACTGGGGTGAAGTTCTTTGCATCTGAGGAGCTTCTTCGAGGTCGCACCACATTTTGAATGTTATCTACTTATCACAGAAATGCGTAAGAGTGAATATCAAGAAATGCACCGAAACACGAAATGACTGAATGTAATCCGTCTTTATTTGATTAAATTGGAATAGTTATTTCTGTTTCTGGATAAAACCAAGAGCGGTGATCGTAAATGAAAATTTAAACATCGGGCCCTTCGTGACGACACGCAAAATGACGACAGGACTCTAGTGGCAAAGTAGAGATAAAGGGTGGAGACGACTCACTAATATATTATTGTGTGACGGCTAGACCTCCTGGAACTCCCGAGAATATAACGAGAAGATGATGGTCGCGCCCACTTGTCTGCAGTTTGCCTAACAAGAATTGTGTTTCCTTTCTATGTTACTTCTGTGTATCCGACGACGACGACGACGACGGTGAAAAATATCTCCGATGATCACAAACTTTACATTTTTAACGTATACAGACCTCATTCATGACTGAAGTAGTTGGACAGAACGCGAGGAAAATTAAGTTGGTACCAATTAAAATTCGCAGCAGGCCTAGTCGACGAGTGCTTTCTTTTTGAGTCAACATATTTTAGCAGTCTCGGAAAAATATGAACGAGGTGTCATTTACTTCGGAACAACACGTAGATGATTTTTTAGAAAAATCGAGGTCCGCTTACGAAAATTGCGAAAGTTATGAACAATTCAGTTCAAAAGAGAACGGGGGTTTGGTTTTTTGCAAGTATTTTAAAAACTAATCGAGATTCTTGAAATTTTAGAAAACATTCAAAAAGAGAAGAAAATCTGTTGAAAAAAGTTCCGACTCCTGGAACTGTAAGACCATTATTTATCATTTTCCTAGAGGGGTGAAATTAGGACTAAAAACGTGCAGTCTGGCTTAACCGCACGTCACTATCACAATGAAAATATTCGGAAGATTTTTGATTTGTGATTAATGCAAAATCGTTGAGTCTTTGGCGTTTTAATCGCATCTCCATTAGTTTATAAGGTAAAATAATTCAAATGATAAAAAATCAGGTGATAAATTTGACAGTAAAGAAGAATGGATTTTTTTAAATTCTTCGAAGTATTTTTTTTCCTAAAGTGTCCAGAGCGGGCCCGATGCTTGCTAAAGCCGGACCACACGTTTTCAGCACTATTTTCAACCCTTTGGTAAAATTGTCACGAAGCGGCACTTCGTCGCTAGACCAGTTAGTATCTCCGAACACTGCTAGGGGGCCAAGGCACCGGCCGGCTCTCACTACCGAAACGTCGCACGTAAGACTTCACCTTGGGCACCACACATCCGTTGGACAGCCCATTGGTTAATTCCCGGCAACTACTAAACTCTTATTTCTGGGGTAACGGTCTCTGACTGTTAACTACAATGAAGCATATCCGTGGGCACATTGGTACCAGCTGGTGATTGTGAATGAATTAGCCGTCAAGTACTGAATCTAAAATGTTGTTGCCAACATTTCGTTGGACAAACGATGTAGTAATAAACCCGGTGGGAGCACTCGCGTGCTCGCGAAAAAGTGATGACTGCTTTGATCTGGTTAGTTTGATCTTCACGCACCATCGGCGCTAGTGCCGCATTAAAACCTGTTTTGAACGTGTTAACGCGTGCGGCACGTGCTAATTTTTGACAGAACGTGATGTAGTTATACCTTTTTTGATAACAGTGTATAAACGTGATTATGGAAAATGATCTAATCTTTTTGTAACATCTTTTCCGAGGAAGCCAAAATAAAGTTAAGTATCGAAACCATTTCAATGATCTGTAAGAGTTGTATTTATTAAAGCCACAGATATGATTTCTATTAGCCAAGTGTGCATGTGTCCTTATTTTTTGATTTCGTATTAATATGATTTAACATAGGTAGATAACTCAGTAGTAATATTAAATGATGAAAGGGAAATAAAAGTTTAGCATGAATATTGAATATTTGAAAATTTTTAATCGTATTGAAAATAATAAACAAATCATTGTTCACTGTCACATGGTTGTTGTGTTTAGAATTTCGCCAGTTTTGCCATGGTTCTTTTCTTATCTTCTTTTTGTTGAGCAGATTTGTTGTGTGCTTCACTAATAAAGTGCATTCTACACATTAAATAAAAACTAACGACATCATAGGTCATTTTTTCTTTGTGTTCTTTGTACCCTAGTAATTTGGCCTGTGCAGAGAATTTCATCTGATATAGAGAATAACGTAGACCTATTTAAACGTTCTCCTACAACAGTTTTTGTAATTGATTCCTCTAGCTAGAAATTGTGGATGAGGGATTAAGGATTGAGAATTAGGTATATGCGGTACGGGGAAATGGTAAGTAATTCGAACTTAATAATAATACCTGAAAAACCAATGAAAACAATTCGTCTGATGGTCTAAATAACCCACCATAACTTTTTATGTTTAATAAATTCTCGCGGTCTTGCAAATCTGCATCTTCAGGAGCACAGATTGCTTTTGAACATTCATCGCATTTCCTACACCTGCGTGATTGCAACATCTTCCTAGCAATGTAACCTGAAAACACTGTAAGAGCATTTGAATCTATGAGCATTGCGAGGTATGTATGATCATCGATACTATTGTTATAATCCCACCTATTCTATTTGCTTATTATTTCTTTATCTTATGTCGCCACAGAGTGATATTGAATATGGCTGATTGCGGCTGGATGTTCAGTCTTCAGGTTTGATTCGCCGAAGTATTTACCGGCTAAAATTCACAGTAAATTCAGTTGCCATATTGGTTTTATCACCTCGGAACAGCCACTTACAACTCACTCTCAATTCTCTCTTCGAACCAGCAACTTGACTTTAAATTCATCGGTTCACAAATAAAGTATAACCATTCTTAGATCTTGAATTTGAATCCTTTACCAGTCAACGGATCCCAACCCAACGGAAGGTAGTGCTCCCTCAAAAAAGGATCACAACACTATGTTCAGGAAAGAAGTTTGGCTCTGTGTTGTCAATGATGGCATCATTTCACATCGAATTCAACGTAGGGAGACGACAATATGGAATAAAAATCTGGGAAAATTGGAGTTTTTGTTTCCGCCATTCGAGGCTGATTGAACTTTTTCGAAATTTCGGATCCATTTAGGGACTACCCTTACTGCCCATAGCAATAAGAAGCATGAGATGAATCGGTAGATTGATACAATAACAGCATAGCTGTTAACAAAAATACAAGAATGCAAAACTTAACTGATCAATTAACGAATAACTGATCAATTAACGAATGAACAGGCAGTTGAAAAGGTTCAAGCGGCTGGTGGAGGCGGGAGTATCAGAAGAAAGCATCGGGCCGGAAAAGATAAGGATGCGAGGAGAAATAAGTAAGTGTTTCAAGTAACATTGGCATGTGGCATTATCGGATAGGACAGAATTATCATGCCGCATACAATTTGCTGTTCGTTGAAAACTTCGTTCATGTGAAAGTATCTCGAATACCTCACTTAAGTACCATTCTCATAATTAAAAAATGTAGTCACAGCCGTTTGTCAAGCGTTTTGGCGTAAGGCAATTGTGTGAATTGGAGTGGATTTGCTCTAATGATCGATATTGTTGAAGGTACAAATGGTCAGTACGTAGAGCTGCTGGTAAAGAAGGGGAAAAAAGCGGCAATGACCAGAAGAGAAATGAAAAAGAGGAGACGAAAAAGTGGAAGAAGAACAGAGGGTATGAAAAGAAGAGCTACCATAAGAACAAAAATTAGCCACTGAAGAATGTCGCGAGTGCGGGTGATGGGCTGAGGCCCATCACCTACACAAATTGTATCTTCGGTGCCCAGGGGCCGCCAGCGCATTAAAGGCGCTTTTTATTAATATTATTATTACTGTCATGATAAAAATACCCATTAAAAATTATTTATGAACAAAGAACGCCTTTTTTTATTTTTCTGGCCAATCAAGATATACTGCGAGAAATCCAAGTATTATTTTGAAGAGCTGAACCAAGCCTAATCCAAAGCTAGTCTACAAAGTACTTTGGTTTACAAATTATCTACCACTATATACAAATGTCTTATACCACATCCATACATACGCACAATCTTTAAATAGTCTATCATTTTACGTTAGATCCGCTCTTCAAATACCCAATAATCATGACAGAAAAAACTTTCAATAGTTTCATCGACGGATTTCATTCTTCACAACTAACAATAAGTCGACACGATAAACTTTGTCAGAGGAATAACCACTTTACTTTGCTAGTAAAAGATGATTCAAAACATGGATAATGAGGGGCACACCCTCCAAAACACTCTCTGTATTTATCAAAATTTAACAGAATCCTGAATTCGCACACAAATATCCATTCTTTAATATTCGTCAGCGTACGCACCCCTGAACAGCGTTGGATCCATTCAATTGTCTCATATTAGTTGATTTAAAAATTATGTTTCTATCGAATATACATTTCAGAATCTCATACTTTTTGTAACAAATGGAAGTTGGGGAAGTCGCAAAATCACCAAGTTTTACAATATAATAACGTTAACATATTTTTTTTTTTTTTCAATGAGGGTTTTAATCTTTACCGTGAAGATTATCTTGCTGGCTCACCGGATCAATTTCTACGTGCGATGCATTCAAAAAAATTGCAAAAACAAATGCGGCGTCTGTGAAATTATCAATAGCGGATAAAAATCCGAGAATCGATTCATCGCCACCCACTTCATTGCTTATATCAGACGAATTTGATTATTCATGTTTGTTATTCTTGACAAATCAACATCGTGTCAGGGCTTCACACGCGAAAATCATACCTTTGTATTGAAGTCCAAAAGTGTAAAGTATGGTGATCCAACGACTTTGGTAGATATTTCATAAACAATACACGACCCTTCCACAAATATAATACAATTTAGGTTCGTCTCAAGGGCCCGCAATTTTCGGTGAGTTGAATCGTGTCTTCTAAAAATCAGCGACTTCTTTGAGTCGAATTTCTATAAGTATTTGTATCTTTTCTGATTCTTCGCTCAAATTGGGCGGAAAGAATTGTACAACCCCAATTCATCGCCCCAAATGGGCGGAAAGAATTGTACAATCCCAATTCATCGCCCCAACTGGGCGGAAAGCATTGAACAACCCCAATTCATCGCCCCAACTGGGCGGAAAGAATTGTACAACCCCAATTCAGCGCCCCAACTGGGCGGAAAGAATTGTACAACCCCAATTCATCACCCCAACTGTGCGGAAAGAATTGTAAAGTAATTTGAGTGATTTCTTGCCTCACCTGTGCGAAAAGAAATTCATAATACATTACACACATTATTTGTGAACATGGACGCTCCGGCTGCCAAAAAAAAATTGTCAAACAGTATCACATGCATTTATTATCGCTGTGGCGCACGAAGTAGAGAAAATGTACCTGGTCTCCGATTTCATGCTCTTCCGATTAGGGATAGAGACCGGCTAAGCACGTGGCTCGTCAATAGTGGACGAAACGACTTAGCTACCGAATCTGATCGAGAATTGCAGAAGCTCGCTTTACGTGGTATGCATTTGTCAGAAAACGACGTTTTTTCTCGGTCAGGGTGGTTGAAGCGTGATGCTGTGCCTCGCCCTTTCGAACCAGATTATGAAAGGAAACCGAGCGAAGTTCCGTCTTTCGAGATGCGGCAAGAACGGCGCAGAACACGGCACGTCTTGCGTACAGGGCTGAAAAGACAGCGCAGCTTGATTGTAAAGCTCACAAAACAGAACTTTCGTCTACGCAAAAGAGCAAATGCGCAAGATGAGAAAATAAGACGTTTGCGAAAATGCATTCATCAAGGATCATTCTCTGACGAGAGTTTGGTTGAAGCATTACGTCGTCGCATTCATGGTTTTCTTTTGACCTTTGTGATGATGCAGCTCTTTCATAAGCCAGGAAACTCTTTTACGGAAGAGGAGCGGCAACTTTCGATGAAGATGCATTATGCGTCTCCCAGTCTCTATTGGAAAATGAGAAACGAACTGGGTTTTGTGTTACCATCGATAAGCATCATTAAGGAATGGTTTAGTTTAATCCGCTTATGGCCAGGTATTTGCTCGACAGTTTTTCAATCCTTGAAAACTCAAGCCTTCGTTATAGAGCCCGAAGAGAGGAACTGCGTACTGATTTTCGACGAGATGAAAATCAAAAAAGATCTCGATTCTCATGAATCGCTTCAAAAAATTGAAGGATACGAGGACCTTGGCAGTTTGGGCTGTTCATCCGCGGTGGCGACCACTGCACTAGTTTTCATGGTGCGAGTATTGTGATGCAACTGGAAACAGCCGTTAGCATATGTCCTAAGCGGTACAGGTGTAGATTCTGCTAACTTGGGCTCACTGTTGGACATAATTTTGCATAAAATCAACGAAACTGGTCTACGAGTCCGGGCTATGGTATGTGATCAAGGTACCAGCAATCAGAGTGCCACGCATGCGAGGACGCGCGACGGTGAACCATACTTCATGTTTAACGGAGCGCAAATTTACACGTTCTTCGATATTCCTCACTTATTCAAAAGTATAGGGAATCAGCTCATACTCCACAACTCCCAACTTGGTGAGAATACGGAAGTATCATGGATGGATCTCAAATCCTTATGGGCTATCGAAGAAAACAAAACTACAAGGGCAGCTTGTAAACTAACTAGAAAGCACGTCTACCCTCACGACTTTGACAAGATGAAGTGTCGTCTGGCGCTTCAGGTATTTAGCCGCAGGGTAGCCGCGGCTCTGGAAACTGTTTCGGTAACAGGTCAAATAATTAGCAAGACCAGCATGAACACGGCTAGGTTTTTGGAGCTGTTGAACGATCTTTTTGACAATTTGAATAGTCACAGTCCAATAGATCCGAATCGAAACAGGTGTGCGATGTCTGACTTCCGTCCTAACGTTCAAGAACACTTAGAACGGGCACTAGAGGTATCTTCCAAGTGGCGAACTATCACTAGGGATGGTTTGAAGATTCCTCTATGCTCCCGAGGCTTGCAATCGACCATCAGAGGTATCTTGCAACTGTGGCAAGATTTGAAAGCAGAGGGTGTCAGATTCTTTCTAGTAGCTCGTGTCAATCAAGATCCCGTTGAGAATTTGTTCTCCAAGATCCGTTCGTACGGAGGGACTTTTAATCCCAATCCCACGGCGAAAGCTTTCCGGCAAATCCTACAGAAAAATATGACTCTGAATTTGCTGAGACCAGCGCAAGCTGCAAATTGCGTTGACGACGAGGACGAGATACTGGTTCAGAGAACAATCTCGGAACTACGAGCACACAGCAGTGAAGCTCGTGCTCGCGAACTAGAGAATACGCTTGACCGTTTCTCCGTCGACATTGAAGACTAGTCGCAGGTGCGGGCAAATGTCAACCATGTTGTCATCGACGTTGACGAGAATCCCGAGGCAACTCTCGATATTTGTGCCATTGAGTACTTCGCTGGCTACATTGCTAGGCGGTGTATCCAGTGTACCGAATGTGCGCGTTGTCACGAGACTCTGCTCGACACAACGCAGCAGCTGGAACGTAGTGAGCAAGTACTCCTATATTTTCGGGCTTACGAGACAGCCGACGGCTTAGAGCTCGGACATCTCTGCGCTCCATTAAAAGAATTCTCTTTCGTCTTTAGGCTGCTAACTGCTGCATTCGATAACATATTTCCGGTTATCAAAGGAGAGTACGGAATCCTGGACAAGGCTTTCAGTCTCATTGTCTCGGTAGTGCACAGCCGTTTTCCCAGCTGGTTCGATGATCAAGTTTGCAAAGAACATCGAAAAGCCATGGCATACGACGTGATGACGATTAAAGTCCGTAAGGTCACCAAGTGGCAGGGAAACGCCGAAAGAGTCCCGAAACCTCGGGGGCAGGCCTCTGAGACACAGCGGAAGCTGGCGATTCTTAAAATCGCTTAGCTTTTTCCTCTCGGCTGAAATGCATCTCGGACGGAATATTCTGCACATATTTAACGCTCTGCTAAGCAGAGGGGCCGATGTTTCTATTGATTCGCGGCCCCTTAATTGAGCCGTGACGAGTAGCATGTGTGGTACAAATGCGTAGATATTTTACGCATTATTTAGCTCAGGGTTCACAAATCGGAAATGGACACTAGTTTTATTTTCATGTTAATGTATGTTATAAATTTTTGGTTTCATTAGCGAAATGCACTTGCTTCTATTGGATTTCATTTGAAATTAGATTTAAATCAAATAAAATTGACATTTCTCATACAAATATAATTTTACGGGTACAATGTCAATTCAAATATCATTCAAACATTCGCGGAGGGTTTTGACACTTTTTATTTGCATCATATTCATTAGACCGCGCTAAAAAAACGACAATTTGTTTTTCGCTTCACGTTCTCTATATCATTTCCAGTTCGGACAAAACATCCCCGATTTGAGTTATGGAGACTTAGAATACCGTGTACCCCTTTTTGGATTACTTTTACTCTGGTTCCCAAAATATCGTGGATATTAACCAACCACATTTCGATATGAGAACTGAATGATCCAATTCCTATGAGGCAAGCTGCCATATGGGAGACAAATCTGTGGTGAAAGCATACGAATGCCTTTTACTCGGGCTATTGGACAAATTTTCACTAGGGAAGCCTGTAATTTCTTTTCGCAAAAAAAACAAAAATTCTAGAAATACTTCAGCGTAGGTTCGACATATACATGTATAATTCAGCGAGTTTTAACCGGAAACGTACGAGCGGTGAAAGTACTCAATAATTGGTCGCCAATTGCCATATGATATACAAATATTCCAGGTAGACAGAAATTACAGGTTGCAAATCAATCGGCCTTCACGTGGCGTCTCCTGGAAATACTTGTAGTCGAGTAGCTAACAGATTGATTGATTGGGCGAAATCCCTTTTTCGGATTAAAAAAAATCTTTTTTTTTCACGGAATCTTGTACTTAAAGGTCTGAAGTAAATGTGTGGTAAATATGTCAAAATTTTTTAAATTGCTTCAGTGTTAGCAGGGAAATAATATACAATATATAAAACCTAATATGTGTTATCATGAACTGTACTTGAAATTTCAAACGAGTTTTTCTCGACATAGCTTTTTGGCAATTGGTTGGCATGATATCTAAAAAAGTATCGACCGATCGACATCAAATGTTTACTGCATAACGAGCATTGTTTTTTTATAAGCTACAAATCCTACCCCCGACCTAAGAAATTGTTTTTTCGACCCACCCTAATGTATATGTAGTGAAACACCGTTCGTTCTTTTGTATCAGACCAACTGGAGGGTAAAAAACATGCCAACCATTGCCGGACGCACTCGCGCGGCGTCATGGTCGAGGACGGATGGCAAGCGTGTTTCTGCAGGAAACTTATTGAAAAAATGGTGCAATTGCCTGAATATATAACAAATACATGTGCAAAACTTGAATCCAATCTACCGAATAGTTTCATCAATAAAAAATGTCAAATGAAGCCGTAATTCCACCTCAATAAAGCAGAATGCCCCCTCAAGTTTCGTTTAATTCCTCTCAATTCTTATATTTCCTACTTATTTTTTTATAATAACTACTTTTTGAAACTCGTCGAAAAAAACGGCGAAGTAGAATTACTTGGTTTGGTACGTAACATCACTACTTATTCGGGAGCAAGCAGAACAAGTGATAACTTGTATAGTTACCTAGCGCGCGCGCGTCAGTACAGTTAGCGGTGCCGCTACGGCAGACGTGTTCTGCCGGACTCCTGCAGACGGCGCCTTTGTACGGTACACTAAACTCTCCACGCGGAGTTCCGTAAGGCTGGCTCTCTTTAGTACGAAGTATAGTTACTCAATGCTACATCGTTGTCGGACACAACGAAATATAGATGTACACTGGTGGCAGTTTGGCGAACTTAGACCTAGCGCGGTCTGTATATCTAGTTTCCACAAAAGGCACCTACGGTGCAAAAAAGTTCACCAAATACATTAAATGTTCAACAGTAATCAACATCAGAATATATGTATATCTAATAAATAATTAGAAGAATTCATGAATAAAAGAAAAAAAAAATCCAAATGTATTACTGTGCCAAGCACATGGAACTTTGCTACACAAATAGAAATTCTCGAGAAGATTGGAATAAAAATAAAACATCCCTGATAATTAATTGAAAGATGACGAAATTGGAAAGCAATTGATGAAAATCAATTCAATGAATCAAAAAACAATAAAAATTGAAAAAATAAATTGAATTAAAAAAAAAATAAAAAACTAAAATTGAAGTACGTAGTTCTTGGCGGGCTGATGTTATATTGCTCATCTCCTTTTTTCCTCTTTCTTCTAGTACTTGTGTTACTCGCATTGCTTACATTGCTTGCTCTGCTGTCGGAGCGGGTCCTGCCTAGCAGTACGTTATGTTGCGCTGCGCAATCCTTAATGTTCCTCAGTTTCAAGGGTTGTATTACAGTGGTTCTATTCGCTAAGTGAGCTTGGCCCCCCCCAGAATCCGTGGGCCCAGCAGCGATCACCCGGGCTCCCACCGGATCGGAATCGCCGAGGGGATTTATACCCCCCTGGGGTAGTGTGTCTTTAGTCTCACTCATTTTTCATAATTTTTTAATTGTTTGTTTTTGTTTCAGGAGCTGCTATGATGCCGGGACACCACTTCATGCACGCGCCGCAGCTACCACCTGCGCTTGCACTGACGTAAGACGGATCCGTCCGAGGTTGTCTCGCATGCCGAATTAGGTAAGTATAATATTTATTCCTGTATGCATTTCATTCATTCATTGGTTCATTCATTCGCTTATTTATTCATCCATTCCTTCATGCATTCATTCGTTGATGTTGTTGTTGCGGGTTTGTTTGTTTGTTTTTTTTTTCTTTTTCCTAGACCGAGTCTATCCTAATCTTACCTAACCTAGATTCGACTTGCGCTACTTTAGTGATCACCACTTCAATTAGATCATCATAACTGACAACCCTCTGTTTTAACAAGCTATTTACCTTTCAGCTCGCCACTAAGCCATTGCCGCCTTCGGCCGCCGAAGCGTTGTCCGACTCTCACCACGAGGAGGTAGACGGTTGGCACATAGGATCCCCAGCTGAAGTCGTTCGCTGGGTCACCCTTGGGGGAGTCAGTAAATAGGGACAGTGGGAATCTCGTTAATCCATTCATGCGCGTCACTAATTAGATGACGAGGCATTTGTCTACTTGCACGTTCCAGCGGCAGAGGGAAACAAATATAGGCTAAATGAAACCCAATCTACCCACTGTACGTTATTGCAGGGCGCGTCTACGTTTTGCTGTTTGGCGTGACCGCCCTGGAAAGACACAACACCACCTTCAAGGTGAGACCTAATTGCGCCTCGATCACTCACTCACTCATGCAAAGTGCCCAGTAGGCAGACCTCACAAGCCAGATAAAGGCATCTCCACCTCTGCTCACCTCGGCCGACGCCGTGCGTATGCTTCATAGCGGGACGTAATGCTATTGAACCGTTTCCAGTTGAGCCACGAACCCCACAAGACACGAGTAGTGAAGGTGCGCAGCTGCTTGCGGGTTAACCCAAGCTCACACAACTCTCGCTCGCTGTCGGGACTCCAAACTCCTCGCCAAGATATTGTAATGGCGGTAAAACGAACATTATTACGTGGTACTCCCGTATGGTCGGCCACAAGATCTACAAGATCATTATTCGTGCCGTACTTCTCCACTTTCCGCCTATGGGCCACAGCCAATGACCCTTCGCTAGACACCACCTGCGCGTCAACGACAACCGCCGTACCATCTCGGCTGATTGTCAAGTCGGGCCGACACCTCCCGGCAGAAGTCGAATAGAAAAGGTCCTCATCGACCTGCCATCCCGTCTGTCTTAAGAAGCTACAAACTCGACGACACAGGTCGTTATGTCGCAGAATCCTGCCTCCGTGCGTTCTGAAGCAACGCTGCACGCAGTGCGCAGGAGTTTCCCTTTCGGGGCAACCACCACGACATTGCACCTCGCGCCCATCACGCCCTCGGGCAGTTCTAGCTCTCGACGGAAGACAGTTAGCCCTCACATGGTGGTAATGCATATAGTCTGCACCGGGGATGCTAGCAGCACCACCCGAGACCCAATGCGAACTCAAAGTGGATGAAGCAACCTCCTTGAGTCCGCCGCCGCCGCATGACGAGTGCAACATAGAAGCAGACTGCTGTCTGAGCTTAACGGTTGAAGCCACTCTTACATTACCCACCCGCATTAGCCGCTCACACCATACAAGCTGTCGAGCTACGTATGTAGAGTCGGCTGCCGCTTTAGCGGCGGGCAGAGAGCTTCGGCACAACCGCTGCAGTCTGTCATGCTTCAAGATCGGGATAATAGATCTTAGTTGGGGGATGCCAAGCCCTCCCGACTGTATCGGCGCATGGAAGTATCCAACAGGAACATCATGGGGAAAACGTAGCCAACGGCGAACTGCATTGCGCACTTGCACGTCGGCAGCTCTTAGGGTTTTGGCAAAGACTGACCCGACAATCCAACGGTGATAATACCGAGGAAGCAGGCAGTCACGGAGCAACCGCAGCCTCTGTTGAGGTCTAAGCGGTGCCCTCGAAAGCTGTTTAATAGCTTCACCTTGGGGTGGTTGTTCGATACGTTCCCAAGCCCCTATATAAGTCATGCCCAAGTACCTCCAGGCCTCGACAGGACTACACTGCCTAAGCAGAGTCGCACCCAAGGTGAAGCAGGGTGTTCTATCTATCTTCACCTTCTTGTCTCTGCCAGAGGCAACCAAAGAGAGTACTGTGGTCTCACGTGGGTTTCCGTCTAGCCCATTCAAGCGAACAGCGGCCTGAAGCCGGTCGAAATTCTCCTGCAGACCGTTACGGGTCGACGCTAGGAGTACAATGTCGTCAGTGTAAGCCAGCGCGCCATTAAGCCTATATCCAACGTCCTCCGAGAGAACCCCTAAAGCTCGGTCTACGACCAGATTGAACAGTAGGGGCGATAGAGGATCGCCTTGCTTCACGCCTCTACCCAGCTGTATCCTCGGCGTCTCACAAAGATCCAGCAGCTGAAGCGCTGTCGTAGCATTGGAGTAGCATGCTCTAATGTACTCTCTGAAGGAGAGCGAGAGACCCGCCTCCTCCAGTGCAAGATGGATCGCACCGTGCGAGACCGTGTCGAATGCCTTCGACAGATCCACGCACGCCATATGTACTGTTCGACATCGGCGCCGAGCGTCAGCCAGCACCGCAGACAGCACTTCTACATTTTCGCAGACGCCATCGACGGGCCGGAAGCCTCTTTGCCTCCCATCGAATATGTCAAGAGCAGCCAACCTCCTGCCTAAAATCTTGTGAAACTGCCTCAACACGACAGAGCCTATACTTGAAGGCCGGTAGTCATAGGGTGCCGGATGTTTTGGCATACTACCTTTCTCCAAAAAGACCGTCCTGCAAGAGGAGATCGACGAAGGGACCTCTCTTGCAAGGAGAATTCGATTAGATTAGATTGAACAATAGGGCCCGTAGATCCGCCGGAACGGCTTTCCAGGCCCTAGGTGTTATTTTGTCCGATCCAGGGGCAGAGCCAGTTTGAACGGGAATCCGGACAACCTCGTCTGTCGTGATCGGATCCCAGAGCGAGGACTTATCAGCGGCACGGCTTACGCCGGCCCCAATGCCGTACCCTGATGCAAAAGGGCCATTGCTCAACCTACTGGCTCTGATCAAACTCTGTCTCGACCCAGTGGCAGACCGGCGGAGGTCCTCCATATGGCCATTAGCTGCACTGACCGTCTCAATAAGAGGCTGCCAGTACTGCGAAAAACTGATGCCAGAAGGCCTTTTCCGCGTTATGTCTCCATCGAGTATATTACCGAGACAGGCAAGCAAGTTAGTTCAATAGAGGTTCTGCATTGCTGCAAACTGTCTCTTGCGTCTTTGCTCCCTATTTTCATTTGCTGGAGGACGCACTGATCGATTTCGTTTGGGTCTGGGAGGGTTCACCCGACTAACAGGGAAGATCGCAGCGAGCCAATCATCCAATCGGTCAACTACTCTCTTCCCCGCCAGAGCATCTCGTGCGACTTCCCTCAGAGTGCCAGCCTCATAGATACGATAGCGCGCAGTTGACTCTAACAAAGTCGCGATCGCTAAGCGCACTCATCCAAGACCATCTTGGTCATGGAGTATTGGAGACTGGGGTGTTCGTTGTTCGATGGCAACTGAAGGCCGGTCAGGTGTGCGGGCGACTCGTGTCATTGTCGCATCCGCCACCAAGCCGTCATCAGAATCAGAATTTGAATCTGATTCCTGTTGGCGGAACTCAAGGACCATCGCTTAAAAAGCAGAATTGCGCCCTTTACCCTTGATGCCTTCAAGGGTCCTATAAGAGAACAGTACAGAGAGGTATTGATTCATGTACCGAACCCCCGCTAGGGTGGCCGTAGCCTCAGCCCGCGCCATCAGTCGCACCTCTTCCTCAGGCCAACGGGGTCTAACCCTTTCTACGTCGATTAGGTCGTTGGCAGCTTCTTTATGTGCAAATCTAACGTGCACACCAAGCCCACGCTTGGTATTGAACTCCCTGTCGCAATGTTCGAAACGAAACAGTTCATTGGCAGTTGTTCTGCCTACGCCATGAGCACTCGTGGGAACTCCTGTACGTGTGCATTGACCGGCCCACGACTACAAGCAGCACCACACTCGCCCACCCTAACACGCAGTGCCCGGGCCATTCGGGAACCCAGGCGTGGATTTACTCTTTTGTTTGTCCTTTCCATTGATGCTGCGTGTTGGGGACTAACGGAATGACAACCGAGAGCCCCCGAAGCAACCCGTCCTTTCTTGACCCCACAACTCACCGTAGGACATAGGTTTTGAGTAGCCGTACAAAAGCACCAACGCTACCCCATTGGGGTGCACGCACGTTCGACTGGTCACCGTTTGCTCTCACCGGGCGGCCTCGGTTGAGATTGTCAGCGGAAACCACGAGAAGGTAGTGCCAGACTTGATCGAGATAGGCTGTGTGTTCGCATCATCGATCCTTTAGGTAACTAAGCTCTTAAGGCACTGCGGCCCAGACGCCCACTCGTAGACGCATTCGCTCCCTAAGGAAGCAGAGATGAAAACGATATCATCTATAATAGACATGATACAATATGTATGTATTGCAACGTGGCTTTTTTAAACGATCACCCTTTTTAGTGGCCCCACATTGGGCACCACTTGCGACGTAGAAGGTTTCCTATTTTCCCCCAGGCGGGTTGGACCCGGGAAAAACCCACGTGCCTTCGGCGCGATCTGTACGAAACTGAAAACGGAAAACGGAACGGGAAACGGAAAACGGAACGAAAAGATTGTTGGGCGCCAGACGCGTGTCGCGTCACTTAACGAAATAACAAAAACTTACGGAATAAACGAATACAGATCCGGCGGAGTGGCTGGCTAGGCACAGGCTGTTCAACAGCGAAATAAATGGTAGAGTGGCGTGGATCCACAACAACAATTCGGGCACAAATAAAAACGATAACGTAACGTAATTTCGGGAGACTGTATTTTAACAAATTCGGTAGGAAATACAGAATCGGTAGATTTACAATAGGTCGAGAGTAACAAAATATAATTCGTTTAACGGTAGCGGGAGATTATTTACGGGAGTACAGAATTATAATTTCGATATTCGAAAGGCCTACGGGAGTTTTACTGATTCTTTTACAAATTATCCGAATGTGCGATAATTACGAACGGGAGAAAAGGCGCGGTTTTACACGGAGCGCTTTTCCGTGGCTACTCTACGGTAACAGACGATAGATTTCCAAATAGATCGGGACCGTAACGGAACGCAAGATTTACCGTAGGGGTAACAGATTACCCAAAGAATGACAAATTAAATACGGGAGACAATATTACATAACTTATAACAAAATACCATACAGCATCACCAAATATCACCAAGGCTTTCCTTAACGTATTACTTAGAGTTACTTAATAACTCAACGTACTAAATGATACCCCGTGCAGCAAATGCACGGGAGAAACGGTAGAAGACCAATTAAATGCTCCGAGAGCGAAAATACAAAACGTACGGTAACGGAATTCAGCCACGAGGTAAACCGGGAGGAATTACAAAATTGCCCAAAAACCGAAAAACGTAACGGACCGGACCGTACCAAATTGCGGTGGGGCGCGTTCCCACCGACTTATCAAATACTGGATGCAGTGGGCCTTTAACCACTGACTTACACTCTGACAATAAACTGGATGCAGTGGGCCTTTAACCACTGACTTACACTCTACATAACGGATGCAGTGGGCCTTTAACCACTGACTTACACTCTGACAATAAACTGGATGCAGTGGGCCTTTAACCACTGACTTACACTCTACATAACGGATGCAGTGGGCCTTTAACCACTGACTTACACTCTAAATACTGGATGCAGTGGGCCTTTAACCACTGACTTACACTCTGACAATAAAACAAAATACGTAATATTCTAGGCAATTTGCAATCCCCCACGTGGCTACTTCGTGCCTCTCTCTGAAGGTGGAAAACCTTACCTTAACGGAAGGAGTTCGGCACCCACTGACTCTAACTTAATACAATTGGTTTAACGGATTCTAGATTTAATTATACTGTAGCTAAGGGGCGGATGGGAGTGAATCTAAAGAACAACGGTAGCGGTAGTATTGGGTGAAAAACGGTAGCGGTAGACGGTAGATTTGGGAAAGCGGCAAAGGAGGATCTGAATTGGTGAGGAAGGATCTAACCAAAACGTCCTGTCTGTTTGACGGTATCTCGTAGAGTAGGACGAGTTGAGCGCCGGTGTCCAGGATCTTCTTGCTCGGAAATCGTCCGGATTGGCGATTCCCTCTCCTAATTAGGCCACAGGTGTAGGGCGCAATTCTTCTGGTGACAATTGAATTTGCCTATTCGGCGCCTCTCCTCTCCTCTGACGTCATCATCCATGCTTCCTCATCGGCCGCGCTCGCTTTTGAGTACTGACCGGCTGGCTGTCTGCGTTCAGAAGGCCATCCAAGGCTGCGTCGACTCAGGCACTTGGAGTCCTCATCCTAAGAGCAACATCTCTATCCTATGTCGTCTCGGGAGTCGGAATGTAGTCCTGGGCTCACTTGTGCCTCGGCCCCTACATGTCTTCCTAGGCAGAACGTCATCTCGGGAGGTTACCAAGTTTTACCCGGTGACGGGATCAGTTCCGGAACGGTAGATGTTATTTTGGTCTGGCTCCTGGCCAGTAAGTTACGGGACGGGAGGTGACACTACTCAGTTCATGCCACCCTATACGCCGCCTTCCGTAGCATCCATTCGTCGATAGCAGAGCGTCTTACGCACCTATCGTCTAGCGGGAGATCGTAGACGGGTCGTCTTGCGGTCCTTTACGCCGGTAGCGATTCGGTAGATCGGGAGGCGGGAGATGTTTGCGATGCTGTCTTCAGCTGGTGGTCCGGTCCACCACGGGAGAGTGCACATCGGTAGTCTGATTGGCACGGATGACGTCAGAGTTGTATCCTTGGAGGAAAGGGCCCGGGAGGTCCTCGTAGGTCGTCCTGGCTCAACTCGTCGGTATTTTCCCAGGTCACATAAGAGAATATTCGGAACAACAACGAAAATTAGCTTAACATACGGAATATCTCTTATTTCAATTTAGCCTTGGTGATTCGTTTCGGTGTGCTGCAATTTTCTAGATTATTAACGAAAAACGGGAGGAAATTCCGGGAGATTTGGGTGCCGTAGTAACGGGGCTGAAAACGCCACGTTACAGTATATATATATGTATATGAACAGTAAGCCCAAAAAGCTCCTGTGGCCCGACGATAGAAAGACCAAGGTCCCCCCATATAATTTGCAGCCGCGAAATGCACGGTGGTATCGGCATTGTTCGCTTGGTACAGGGATCGGCGGTCCCTGCCCAGGTGACCTGAAAGGAAGGGACCAATGGTCCGAGCACTCACAGTGTTGGCTTAAGAGAGTCATAGTCACTCCCGCCGTTTACCCGCGCTTGCTTGAATTCCTTCACGTTGACATTCAGAGCACTGGGCAGAAATCACATTGCGTCAACACCCGCTAGGGCCACAATGCTTTGTTTTAATTAGACAGTCGGATTCCCCCAGTCTGTGCCAGTTCTGAGCTGACCGTTAAATAGCGGCCGAAGAGGACGAACGCGACGGCAAGCCGTCACGGAAGCCTCGCAGCGAGGCAGATCCGTGGGAGGCCAAGGCACGGGACCGAGCACGGATCCGGTTATCACCTTCACCTCGCCCAGGCCCGGCACGTCAGCCAAACCCGCTTTCCGACCAAGCCCGACACGCCCCGATCCTCGGAGCCAATCTTTATTCCGAAGTTACGGATCCAATTTGCCGACTTCCTTTACCTACATTAGTCCATCGACTAGAGGCTCTTCACCTTGGAGACCTGCTGCGAATATGGGTAAGAACCGGCGCAACACCTCCACATGGCCCTCTCCTGGATTTTCAAGGTCCGAGGGGAAGATCCGGACACCGCCGCAACTGCGGTGCTCTTCGCGTTCCAAACCCTATCTCCCTGCTAGAGGATTCCAGGGAACTCGAACGCTTATATAGAAAAGAAAACTCTTTCCGGATCTCCCGACGGCGTCTCCAGGTCTTTTTGGGTGACCCCGACGAGCTTTCTTGCGAGGGCCCGACTTGTAAACGGTTCCGCTGCCGGGTTCCGGAATAGGAACCGGATTCCCTTTCGCCCGACGGGTGTGTTTCGATTCGAGCCGCGCGCACGCACGCGAACGGATCCGTTTTTTCCTCCGGGCGACAACGCTTTCGCGAAGGCCCGCAAGGTAGAACAAAAACCGTCCACCCCCCAATCGACGGGGAGCTTACAGCGTGCGTGATGCGTTAAATGGCATAAAAATACACCGTCATTAACATTGGATTTCTCCCAGGGCTTAGGATCGACTGACTCGTGTGCAACGGCTGTTCACACGAAACCCTTCTCCACGTCAGTCCTCCAGGGCCTCGCTGGAGTATTTGCTACTACCACCAAGATCTGCACCGACGGTGGCTCCAGGCAGGCTCACGCCCAGACCCTTCTGCGCACACCGCCGCAACCCTCCTACTCGTCAGGGCTTCATGACGGTCAAAGCCGCCTCTCTTGCCGCTGACGGCCGAGTATAGGCGCGACGCTTCAGCGCCATCCATTTTCAGGGCTAGTTGCTTCGGAAGGTGAGTTGTTACACACTCCTTAGCGGATTCCGACTTCCATGGCCACCGTCCTGCTGTCTTAAGCAACCAATGCCTTTCATGGTATCCCATAAGCGTAGACTTTGGCTCCTTTACTCGGCGTTTGGTTCATCCCACAGCGCCAGTTCTGCTTACCAAACGTGGCCCACTTGGCACTCTGATCCGAGATCTCGTAGCTTCATAGTTCAAGCAAGCCAGAGATCTCACCCATTTGAAGTTTGAGAATAGGTTGAGGTCGTTTCGGCCCCAAGGCCTCTAATCATTCGCTTTACCGGATGAGACTCGTGTAAATTTTGTACGCGAGTGCCAGCTATCCTGGGGGAAACTTCGGAGGGAACCAGCTACTAGATGGTTCGATTAGTCTTTCGCCCCTATACCCAGTTCCGACGATCGATTTGCACGTCAGAATCGCTACGGACCTCCATCAGGGTTTCCCCTGACTTCGTCCTGACCAGGCATAGTTCACCATCTTTCGGGTCCCAACGTGTACGCTCTGGGTGCGCCTCTTCTCGCAATGAGAACGAGACGCCCCGGGAGTGCGGGGCCGCATCGTGACGCGACCCATCCTCCCTCGGTCAGCGCTAGGCTGACCTTTACTTTCATTGCGCCTTTAGGTTTGAGTCTCCCAATGACTCGCGCACATATTTGACTCCTTGGTCCGTGTTTCAAGACGGGTCTTGAGAGTACCCAAAGCAATAGCGTCGCCGACCGGTAACAATATAAAATTCTAATGAGCCGGTCATAGAACACCGCCGACCAACAGCTGGCCAGGCCCGGTGACGGCGCTAGGTCCGAACCACCGGGAATCGCTGACCGCGCTTGCGGCGGGTCTTGACGCAGTCGAATGCGGCTCTATACCGTGCGGGTACCGCCGGACAGTCGGACGGGGCACTGGGGGTCTGACACGACGCGAACGACGTGACAGGCTTTCACCCAGGCCTTAGACCGGCACCCAACGGGTCGCGACGTCCTACTGGGGGAGAAGTGCACGCCGGCGTCACCGGACATAAACACCGCGGACGAGTGCCGTGGACGCGAGGTCCCAGCATCACGAGCCACGGCGAAGCTGGTTTCGCTGACGATTAATCTCCCTGTTCGATCTTTCGGGTTTCTCAGGTTTACCCCTGAACGGTTTCACGTACTCTTGAACTCTCTCTTCAAAGTTCTTTTCAACTTTCCCTCACGGTACTTGTTCGCTATCGGTCTCGTGGTCATATTTAGCCTTAGATGGAGTTCACCACCAACTTAGAGCTGCACTCTCAAGCAACCCGACTCTGAAGAGAGATTCTCCCGTGGCGCGTCCCGGTCACTACGGGCCTGGCACCCTCTACGGGTAAGTGGCCCCATTCAAGATGGACTTGGACTCGGATCGACGCCCCGGGATAAGTGAATCCTCCCAAACACTACATTTCCCAGCGGCAAAACCGCGGGATTCAGTGCTGGGCTATTTCCTGTTCGCTCGCCGCTACTAAGGAAATCCTGGTTAGTTCCTTTTCCTCCACTTATTAATATGCTTAAATTCAGCGGGTAGTCTCGCCTGCTCTGAGATCGTCAAAGAATCGTTCGAACAAAACATATCGTGGTGTGTTTTTCAACGGAGACGACTAGGGTGTGATCGAGAGGGGGAGCGCAAAATAAGAAAAAAATCACGGACGATCATCGAAAATCTGACTCCGCGGATATTCTTATTTTGACTCCACCTTTTCTCGTCAACCCGACAAACTAGAGACCCTTTACTGACAGAGTCTTGCCAATCGCCGCCATTTATCTTCCAGTTTACGCGCGGCATTTGAATCGTTTCCGAAAACAGTCCGATCAGTCAACCGTTGAGTCGTTGTCAACGGTTAAGTCAACGCTTCAAGCACGTGCTCGGTAATTGCGAGTAATGTTGGAATGAAGTGAAGTACATCAGGGGGCTGGTTGAAATCATAAAAACTTGAGGTCGAGAATAGGGTCCCTTTTTTATTTATGAGGTATGTAATAACTGAAATATAATTGCACTCCTACAACCATAACCAATGCTCACCTCCTTTTATTCTAAAGGTACAACTACTACGTACAACTACGTAGGTTCAATATATTAATATTAAACGGTGTTATAACAAACGGGCTTTATCATGTACGTACGTAAATACAAAAAACAGGAGTATTATATGAAGAGTAGCAAAAAGACCGACTACACTACGTACGTAAGTATCTACAAATTTGAAAGAATATTAATATAATCACAAATAGGAAAAACAGTGACATAAAAAATACACACGTGCGTATCAATGACAGGGACACAATATAAAACTTTGCAGGCACTAACCAGTATATCATATACATACAAACTCGTGGAGGAAAATAGAAGGTAAGTATGAAAATTAAAAATAGTATATTAGACTTTTACTTACAAATAGGATCTACCAAAATCTTGTGTAAAGTTATTATAAGACGCTTACAATACTAATCAACGTAAAAAAATACAGATATAGCACATTATACCAGAATAGAACAAGTAACATAAAGTGTAACCCTTCATCAGTAGTGGGTCAACAACAATCAATGACAAATACTTACTTTATGCGCTGGTGCATAGCCACTGTTTTACTGTCATAAATAGTATTTGATGTTATTTTTCTTCTCCCTGCTATTCTTAGGCGGAATACAATGAATCGCTTGAGAACTTTGCTTCGGATATCATGGCAGCTGTTTAAAAATCTGTCTTGCACGCCAGTAAACTTTTCAAGCAGGAAGCTTTTTCCATCTATTTGTGAAGAGGACACATAGTCAAAGTAAGTTTGAAAAATTTCTTCCAACTTCAAGAAGAATACAAATGCTGAAGGTTTGCAAAAAAACAAAGTGCTATCCGTATACATTCTATTACTAGTGAGTCTGGCATACCGATGGGGTATCGGTCTTTGTGACCCGATGCTAGCCACACAGTCATTGCAAACTAGCTGATTATTTTTTATACCCCGAACAATATATCCAGCAAGATAGTAGAAGGAATTCAGCTCAAATGTATTCAATTTCAACAAAATATTTGATATTTCAGGAACATTAATTGGATTTGGATGACTCGGATTACTGGGAAGTGACTGTTTCTTGGATGTAACATCTAAAAGGTAATCAAAAAATTCACGATCATCCACCTTGTAATTGCCTTTATCTATATTTTTGATGAACTGTGACACAGATACAAGCCGAAGATTTTGTTTAAATTGCAATGCATTTGGAACTGGCTGTTTTGATCGCACGATGGAGAAGAGATTTTCCACACAATCTTGTGTAAATCGTCCCGTCAGTAAGAACGGTAAGCCTTTTTCTTCAAGATAATATTCAGCAAGCTGTAAAATTGAAGTGGTTGAAATTAAAATTCCGGTTTGCAGGGGTTCCCACACATTTTTGTGACTTTTCTGGATGTCCCGAAAAATATCTCTTATTTCATTTAAAATTTGTATAGCTTCGTTGTACTTATCAATTTTACATTTGCTCAATGCAAGCACGGGGTGTCGAGAAGTCATGAGAGCAAACCATTGGGAGATTTTTTCTACAAACCAGGCGGTAGTTTGGTAAGATTCTTCGTCTTCAACGTGGGCAAGAAGTTCTAAACTAGCACTAACATTTTAACAAAACATATTCTTGGCCTTATTGACCCTCATTTTTGAAAATTGAGAACTTTCTAAATCTTCTGCCTTCATTTTAGGTGACAGAAGAAAATTTAGATTGGATTGAGTCCGGATGAGATCTTCGAAATGTTCAATTTGAACGGCATTTGTCGGAAGATTGTACTTTTCTTGAGTAGTTTTTGATAGCCAAATTATCTTATTATTTATCAAGCTAGCCTTCAAATTTTTCAGCAAATGAGGAACATCAGCAAGAAAATACAACTTTCTGTGGGCATCCATCGGATGTGGACAGCTGTTGCTCACATCGGTATGACGACCTGCACTTATATTAAACGATGCCCACAGTGCACGGTTTGCAGTACCCATGTCAGATGTAACAGCAGTCACTGTGAGTCCACTTTTCTCCGCTCTTTGTATGATTTCTAATAAAATTGGTTTCAGATAAGCACCATTTACCGAATGTCCTGTAAAATAATAGGCAACAATTTGCTTCCACCGTACAGTGACTCCTGCCAGCATAAAGACAAGTGCATGGGTTGCAATATCTGGTTTGTGCCCTGGCAAAGTGACATTTCCGATGAACTGGTTAGTGGAAACATCGTGGACTTTTGCAGGTTGAATGCTCATTTCATCAAAAACTATCACACATTGCCTTTCGTGCTCATGCTCTACATGTTCGAATTTTGTTTTCAGTAAATCAAAAATGTCACTTTGTATTCCACTGGAGAAGCTAATATGCTGCATTCGTCGAGAGAGTGTTCGGAGTGATGGTAGCGGAAACTTTTGTTTTAAGATCTCCTTATAACCGTTATTGCCACAAGAAAATTTAATTTTTAACGCATTTTTTATCGTGCTTGTGGACCACTTGGTACATTTTCTGTATTTTTGTTCGATCATCCTCTGTTGATCCGCGTTGAGAAAAGATTTGAACACGCCTCCAATATCCATGTTTGCCCGCAATCTATTATTTTCAATTTCTAATGCTTTTATTTTTTTTTGGAGCACTCTACGATGCTTTTCACTCTTCTCTAGTAACCTGGAACATCGATCAACTTTGCTATGTAAAGTCTGCGGTGAGCAAAGAGGATACTGTGCCGAGGAATTTGGCGAGGAGGTGAAAGGAAAGTGAGATGGCTCGAGCGAGGAGTTTGTCCAGGATACTGACGATGACTTTGAAGAGGGACTGGTAAGTGAATATTCCAAATCATATACTCCCTGTGTTTGCTCGACGAATTCAATGTTGGGTGTTTTTTCAGGTAAGGCAGCCGGCACCAGCTTCGCGGTAAGCCCCACTGAGCGGTCCCGCTGCTTACTTCCGACACACTGGATGAAAAGGGATGGAACCGCGGTTATTTTCAATTTTCGGGAACCATCTTCGCGTGTTCGCTCCCAAGCGTCTTTAGCGAAATGTACCTGGAGATTTGTTGGAAGACATGAAATGTTTCGTGGACTGTGGACTCATATACTAATCCACATAGTAATAAAAATCTTGGATTAGGATAATTCACAGAGAACGGCACCTGCATTTCAATCATTTTCAACTTTCCGTAGTCCGTTGATAACCGAGTAAAGATTTTCACATAATCGTTAGGCCATTTTAAAGGTTTGCCAAGCAATTGGTAGTGTGCATCTAATTTTTCTTCTCAATTTCGACGTGTGCATCAAATAAAGTAACTTAAAACAATTAGGACATATTTCCGTAAACTAGTAAAATCTACATTCGCTGTAATATTATAAATATGGAAGCTATTCAATGAAACGCGAACCCAACTCCGCTTTTGAGCTCCCGTCGCAGTAAACATACTCGGTAGACGCCCGTTCTTTTGAATGTAATTGGCGCGAGACTATACCGAGTCTCTTGTTACAAAGAGAGAAAAAAATACAAAATCTTAATCCGCCGCTTTCAAAATTGGAGTACATATTATACGAAACGCGGTGGGATCTTCATATTAATTTTTTACAAATTCTTACCTCGCATAAAGCTGGCGAACTCGTATATTTTAGATTGGGACGGTGGATAGCTGCTGCCCAATGTTCTCGTCTCTTCGGATCTTTAGGGAAGTGTTTCAAAATTATACCATTTTCGCTCCTATTTGAGCATCCCAAAGCCGCGCAACCAGTCATTTTTCAGCGTCACTTTGATATATTCAGTTGCATACTTACCTAATTCGCAATTGTTTTTCAAGCCTCCTTCGCTTTAGCGCTCTACGTTTTATCACGATTCTGATTCGTTCCTTCGGTGGACCCGCCATTAATGATCCAGACCGTAAGAGCCCAACAAAAGAAATCTCGCATTGGCAAGACTCTGTCAGAAAAGGGTCTCTACGACAAACGACACGCGCGCGCCACACAACCGTCATCAATTCGACGATGAGGCGTTTGGCACGCGGGCCTTTTCTCTCACCAAAATTTTTGCTAACGGCAACCCGTTCGTCAAAACGGGCGGCAACGCAGGTATCGCGCGGCTTGGATCGACGTTCCTCTCGACTATTATACCAGCGCTGGGACGCGACGACCGGCCACACGAGCGCGATGCACCAACCCGCCGACTTTTGCGCGGTTGACGCGAGTCGTACCGTGTCAGTCTCTCAAAATCGTTTGAGGCGACGCCGCGGGCTCGCGCGCGGACCACAGCGGTGAACGCCCAATTCTTGCGCACGCGACCCTCGCTCCTCTTGCGAGGTGGGGCCACGTGTTTGTTTTGTAACGACCCTCAGCCAGGCGTGGTCCGGGATATGTATCCGTGGACCGCAATGTGCGTTCGAAATGTCGATGTTCATGTGTCCTGCAGTTCACAAGTAGACGCGCAATTAGCTGCGTTCTTCATCGACCCACGAGCCAAGTGATCCACCGTTCAGGGTAATCGTTTTTTCACTTTGCATCGGTGTCTCCGGCCGCACCTCGAGTCAAAACGGAGGGTAGAGGAGACACTTTGACAATTGTTCGGTTGTTACGCCGGCTCGTCGTGACGCGAAGAATCTTGCGATCATTCGTGCACCTCGCTTCAAGCGTTTCTTTGTACGATCAGTTCGAATGTGATTCCAAATATCATGCGCGTGACGCGCGGAACCCCTCCGAAAGGCTCGAGTGCGGCTTGTACTCTACAACACTTTACGTGCGAGGAGGAAGCCGCGTATAATTCGATCGAGCCATATTTTTTGTGTCTGGGGGGAACCACGGCACGTGGATTTTGGTAATGTTACGCAAAAGGAATAAGATCTCAATTGCATTTCACGGGGCGAAAGTTCGTCGCCAACCTTCCGCCGCGGAGAACGCGACGTCACCCCGGTGGAGCCAAACTCCAGCCGGAGCAGGTTACCCCGTGAAAGTATGGTAACTTTTTTCATGTGTATCTTTGAAATGAAACAATATGAAAAAAAAACATAAAAAAAACCGTTCGATCAATCGCGCGCCACGCCTCGTACAAAGCGGGGGGATCGACCGAACGGTTGATTCAAACGCACACCAAGCGTCCCGTTCAACAGAAGCGGGCTCAGCAACGCGCACAATGTCGCTACCTCACACAAATCTGATCGACGAATGGCATCACGATCCGCATCGCTATCGTCCAGAATGGATAGAGAGTTTTCGTTCTTGCGCCCCCGTAGGTTGGCGTAGTAGCAATGTCCTTTTATATTTCTAGCTTTTTTTCACCCATATAGTCATTTTTGCCTTAGTTTGTTTTTGGCTGCTGCAAGAATTCTGAATTTTTTTTTCTAAAAAGCCCGCCAAGTCCTACTACCTCCAATTTTTGTTTTTTATTTTTTTTTTTAATTTAATTTATTTTTCCAATCTTTATTGTTTTTTGATTCATTGAATTGATTTTCATCAATTGCTTTCCAATTTCGTTATCTTTCAATTAATTATTAGGGATGTTCTAATTCATTCCAATCTTCTCGAGAATTTCTATTCGTGTTGCAAACTTCTATGTACTCGGCACAGTAATTGATTTGGATTCTTTTCTTCCTATTATTCATGAATTCTTCTCATTAATTCTTAGTAGCCTGATTTACGGAAGTGATTCATTTTCAATATTACTGTGTTCGCTTGAGGGTCTAGAATCTAGATGAAGGAAAAAATAGCTCAAAAAAATCACAATATTTATTTTACATATTTATTTAGAAAAAAAAAAACAGGTATCAATCTTGATACTCCAGACATCAACGCCATAAAGAAATCAGATATACCTATGCATGAAATAATGCGAAACATCGATTGTTTTTATCATCGCATAATGACACTTTACACACTTCACAAAACCAGCAGGTAAGTTTCCTACAATTATTAAATTTACACTTATTTTTAGAATCCATAAATATTTTTTCATGACCAATACAATCGCAACGCACGTCAGTAGACGGTAGTACTTATACACCTGTCCGGGGTCTTTTAAAAGGTACTGTAGTGTCTTGTCGACTGTTGGTACTGGGTCATTCCTTTTTATTCTTCGAGTGACTTTGATATCTACATAAAGTATCGGCAAGCTCAGTTCTAAAATCTGCTAACTTCATAATATTCTTCTGAAGTTTTCCTTTCATTGTGTTCACCTTTTTGTATAGTACCCAACCATTGATGACAGTCATGTCTAACAAGTGGTAGAAGAGCCTCGTTGTCCACTTTCACGACTTTATGCGGATGCGATATCGACCAATGAAGCTATCCATCAAATCAACGCCGCCCATGTGTGCATTATATTTTTTTATGACCCGAGGACATGATACTTGAACATCGGCGTTGAGTTTTTTTTCGTAGCGGGTTATAGTATCCGCTGGTTCAGCGCCAACATACGTGGAAAGTAATAGTACTTGTTTGTTGTCTTCTCAACATGTGGCCGAAAATTCGTGGCCTTCGTGAGAGGCCACATTTTCGTGATATGTTCCTCTGGGTACGTTAGACTTCATAATTTCCCGTTTCTCCGGCAACTTGCACGACTTTCCAAGCCTGTTTCTCTGTACTGTTCCAAGACAATAAATACCTTCATTGGTCGAGTAATGTAGCAAAGGAATATTCGTATAAAAATTGTCAAAATAAGTTATATGATTGATGTGCCTCGTTACTGGTCGTAACAATCGAATAACTGTATTCGATACAGCTCCGAGGTCTAGTTCGCCAGGTAAACGGTCTATGTCCTTAGCTCCTGAGTAAATCTCAAAACCGTAGGCATACCCAGACAGAGAGCATAAAACGTATACTTTGAATCCTCACTTATGGGGCTTGTTGGGTAAGTATTGTTTCATAAAATGTTTAATTTTAGTTGAACACATTTGCTCGTCTAGTGATAGACGATGCTCAAATGGTACAGTGATAAATTTCTTGTTCAAATAGTCTATCACTGGTCTTACTTCATGCAGTCGGTCGTGCTGGGGATGATCAATGGGCAAATGTTTAGAGTCGTAATTGTTCGATTTCATAACTTCTCCGTTTTCTACCGAAAATAGTATCAGCTGAATGATTGAACAGCTGTTTGATGATAATATTTCAGTTTTCGCGCACATTTCTTCCGACTTGCAAGTATCGCACGATCCTTTTACCGTTTTCCAGTGCGATAGATTATCGTTGAATATGTCCGATAACCTTGGTGTTTTTTTTGCAAAGTTTAGGCAGTGCCAATGACAATATTGTACTGCATTTGATTGAGGTATTGGTATAACCGCAATCTGATGCTCAACAATCGTGCTAAGGTCATTGTGATTAGAAATTAGACCGGTTGAAAATTCGGACGCGTCTTGCCGCTACTTCGCAATGAACTGTTCACCCGCAAGTCTTCTAGCGGTAAATACATTCACCGGGTCTTCTGAGTAATCATAATCATTAATTAACGTTCTCGAAACATCATCTGTTTCATTTTGACGCAATAAATGGTCTCTGAGTGTTTTGCAGTGTAATATACACTGGATTGTTGCGTTAGCGTAACAAGATATGTGATCAACATTTTGTAAGCCTTTTATTCGTCACGAATTGGCTGCAGTTTCTTCGGCTGGTGCCTGACATGTGACGACATCTTTGGGTATCGACCATCTGCGGTCAGGTATCTTCTTCGCTCTGATCGACGTGAGAGTCATTGGCATCGGATCTGGACGATACATTTTTCTCATGCTATTATATTCTGAAATGGCTGATCCATTCGCTAATACGAAGTGAGGATCGTAATTGATCAGATGCAGACCTTCTGGTGTGGTTACTCGCGAAAGAGCAACGTAAACTTGTCTACGCGCAAATACGGTATTGCCTGCATTAATTACGTCGTTCTTTGAACTCAGGCGGGTCAACGTTCCGGTTGAATATTTACGTTATTTTTATAGTGATTTACAAGGCATAGACGCTTACGCTTCTTCAGGTATAGCGACTTGCCCATCGAATAATATTCTACATCTCTACTTGTTGGTTTTACCTTCGTTGTATCGTACCATCGTACAAAGTCGTATAAATTGGTAGATTCCAATCCCTGTGGTCGTGCATGATAATGCGTCTCAACTTACGAATCGCAAAATATTTCAGTGGAATCGGCCTTCAAGGCTTCGATCTCCTTGCGAGATTTTACTTTCCTGTTTCTGATCATTTTCACGTCTATCCACCTGATGGCAGTTTCCGAAACTGTGCCGTACAATGGGATCCCCAATAAAGTATCTGCGGCTTCAAGAGCTCCACATTCTCCATGATTCAACATGCGCAAGGCAAAATTCCATAAACGACTACACAAAGATTTCGTGGAATTTACATCTGCGGAACTTGTGTCTGAGTTGCTTTTTTCGGGCTTGGCGACGTATTTAGTGACGTACTGATTCAGGAGTGTAGTTTTTTCTCCGATGAACTGAATGTTCATATTCCCTTCCCAGGCCGTATTATCGCCTTCCTTTTCTGAGCGGGGCAGGTCGTACAATCTGCTTTTAGACTTAAGCGTTCGCCTGCCAGCGATCAAAATGGCCACGTCTCGCATAACTAAATTATTCGTGATTGTTCGAGAAAACCCGAAACGACAGACTCTTCCAGATTTCCCATTTTTGTTCGCTTTACTTCGCAAACAATAGGAATTATGGGTATGCCGTTGATGCGTATTAACACGACGATAGAGGTTTGGTGAAACATCTTTAGATGGTATTCTGCAAGTAGCATATTCAAGAATAAAGTTTGCTATCTCTTGATTGGAAGATGTTCCAAGAATCGGAGCATCTTTGATCCAGATCATTAGATGAAAATGCTGCGTTCCTCTACCTTGGTATTCTCGCCTCCAAAAGAAATGCGTTACTTCTCCAATGGGATTATCTGGAGAACATATGAAATCGAGCATAGCCTTGAACTTATTGTCGATAAATCTGCATGCGGACACTGGATCAGAGGCCACTAGCTGACTAGGTGACACATTTACGGCGGAGGGACCTCCGACTTCGCGTAGATATTCTGTCATATCCGACCACAATCATTCGCTTGGAATGAATGTGAGGAACCATATTGCTCCGTATTACGTAATCTTGCAAATATAGCATTTAAATTTCCCTCTAACTCTTACTTGGAAAGTTTACTCAGATAACTCGCCGCAGTAAATCGCTCCCTTGGATTAATAATATTCAGTTTGTATTAAATACCACCGTTTGATTGTCTGTTGTTAGCATCGTTTAATAGATAGAAAAGGTATTGTTGATCGGTTCTAAATTGTGAATGCTTTGACATAAGTCTCGGTTTGATGAATTCAAAATGAGTAATGCTGCGCACTCATCAGCTTTTCCATCATCGTCAGTCTCGTTATGTTCGACTAAAGGATCGTCTTTGTGATCATGAACAGATTCTGTATCGTGGTTGTCTTGTATTTGGAATTCTACGTCTTTTATGTGAGCCAGCAAAAGATCGGCTGATGCTGGCAGCTCGATCTTTAAATATTGTGGGTTATTTTTCTTGAGCCAGACTAACGCTTCCCACACTTTATTCATATCGACTAGTTGTTTCCACACCAATTTTGATTTTGTTGGGATACCACGAACCAGAATGAAGGATTTGTGGTCTAGATCAATTGGCATATTAATTTCACGGCAGACTTTTTTCAAAGTTTCTTCAAGGGGAAGGGGCAAATGAAATGTTCTGCCCTTGACTTTTTGCACCGTCTCTCTATGGGGTAGATGTTTTTTTGCAACGGTGCCCATTCTTTGATTAGTTTGGAATGCCTTTACTCTTTGAATCCGGATTCGCTCGTGGTCATTCAGGCGCGATATAACTTCGGGTACCGACTCGGTAGCAAGTTTATTCAGTACGCATTTTAGTGGCAAAATGTCTTGACGAAGCTTCGGGAGACAGTATTTACAAACATAATCGCAATCGTTACCTCGAGCTGCGACGTGTTGCATCAGTTCTGCCCAAAGGAGACTAGTTATAGGTTTCCCGAATTTCTGCACGTTCGTGATTTCTCTTAGGAAACGAAGTTTTCCACAGGATACACATACGTACCGTAGAGTATCCATAGATCGCTTTGTTAATGTTCTAAACGCGATCACGTGCTTAGATATTATAATTCCTTCGTTGAGATCTATTTCTTGCGTAACATTACTGGCAAGAGTATTTGCTTTGTGTTATGCAAGTTCTGATGTTTCTTTCAATTTCGTTTTGTCGCCATCTTCTAGAGCTTTGTCTATAGTAAGTATTTTTTCAGAACACTTCACTGTCTTGCATACTAACCACTGTATGTTTCGCACCGAAGGGAAATGTGGTGCTAATATCTGGACGGGTAAAAAGATTGATTTGCAGCTGGCATTATCCATGTAACACACTTGTGAATGACCTAGTTTAATGTCTATGTGTTTTATAGTACGATCCGAACGCTTAATGAATTTATTCATATGTTCTAATGAGCAATTCGATGTAATTTGTAAGAAACTGAGGTATTTATTCAGCTGATTCATGTCTTGGGTTTTGCTTATGTTACCGCAGAGCCAACTTTTATTCATGCCTTTTGATTTTTCCGTTAGCTCAGCCAATGGCAAGATGTTTACTGCTTGCCCCGTTCGGTTGATAACAATTGCGTCTGATAAGTGAACACTCTTGTATGCGGCTTCTGCAAAATTGGGTTCACCGGAAGCAATGTGTTTAGATGGACCACATAAGGCACCTAGCTTATCCTCAATACTGTAATCACGACATTCGTCAGCTTTGGTTGACAATATTTGTGTCTGCATCTTAACGGCCATTAATTTTTTTCCAACGCTATGATGTTACATTCTCATTCACGGAGACACCATTTCACTATAGATTCTGCTTTTAATCTGCTCTCAGTTCTGCGTTTTTCACTGATTTTTGGTAATATCTTCGTCACATATTTCTTTTTACATTGCTTGACTGTCATCGAATTAGCCGCGCGGATAAGTCGATATTTTGTGATGATTCTGCTGGCGGCACTTTTTTTGTCGTACGTCATCATTCCTCTTGGTTCGCATGTCATTAAATTCATTGTACTGCATCTGCGAACGCTGAGGATCGCAACGGCGTGAATAATTGGCTCGGAATCGCGCGCGTTCTCTGTCCATTTGGGCAGCATACCGCTTAAGATGCCGTTCACGTTCTTATTCTATATAGGACAAATGTCGTTTACGTTTCAGACTTCGCTGAATATTATTGTCAAGCAGATATCTATTGTAACGTGGTGCACCCAATCGTCTAAAGATAGGAAGAAAAAGATACGTAGAAGCATAGATATTAGAAGTAAGCGACACGAATACCGATCCACGGAAGTGTGTAGGTCAGTATACGTAAAGCGCGCTAGCAATTGTTTTAATTTCATGATCGCCGGGAGTACCTCAGAAGGCCCCGAGCAAACCAGATAAGTTGAGTATGTGACTCCTAGAGGGACACGAACGAATAGTAGCCTCTCGTGGGAACAACAGGATGAAGGGGATATATAATCCACCGAATTCCTCACTCAAACAGGATCACCATATCCCTTGTACCTGATCGCCTAGCGAAGTTGCTGGCATCACGGAGTGGCTTCGGTCCCTCTGCCTGTCCAGATCTTCAATAGGTTTTCTCTTAAAGAAGTCTTCTTTTGCCCGGTAAAGTTGCTGGCATCGCGGAGTTGCTTCGGTTTCTCTGCCTGTCCAGATCTTTACTCGTAAAATCTTGCCCGGTAAAGTTGCTGGCATCGCGGAGTTGCTTCGGTTTCTCTGCCTGTCCAGATCTTTACTCGTAAAATCCTGCACAAATCTGAGTTGCTGGCATCGCGGAGTGGCTTCGGTCTCTTTGCCTGTCCAGATCTCTGATTTTCCCCTATTTTTGGTTCGCATGCCGGCATCGCGGAGACTCTTCGGTTTCTTTGCCTGTCCGGAGCTATAACCACCTAAAAAATCTATTCCCCCTAAATTCAATTGAATACTAAAGTCAACGCATTGAGGTTGCATTAAATTCCCTCCTTGTACCTAGATTCTGGGATATGGTTGTTCTCTACAAGTATAGGAGTTTCTAGTATAAAAAATAGTAGAACCTTTAAAAGTGAGAAAACAGAAAGAGTAATAAAGATAGATAGGATAGTCCCTAAGAAAGGATATCTGTTATTAAACAATTTGTGAAAAAAGGAAAGAAATCCTCTTAGCCTTAAGAAAAAGTGTTTGTAAATTCCTATCACTCCCATATAATTGTGTGTCCTGAATAAAAACCTATGTTTCACTATAAATCCTTCCTTCCTACGACGCAATCATAGTCCAGTCCTATTTATTTTTTGTATCCGGCCCAAGGACGTATGTCCAATCGACCGAGGAGAAGAGTCTTAAAAAAAAATTAGTTGAATTCCAACTTGGCGCCCAACATTCACATTAAATCTGCCGATTGTAGCAAACCGGTACAATTTTTTTTTAAGACTCTTCTCCTCGGTCGATTGGACATACGTCCTTGGGCCGGATACAAAAAATAAATAGGACTGGACTATGATTGCGTCGTAGGAAGGAAGGATTTATAATGAAACATAGGTTTTTATTCAGGACACACAATTATATGGGAGTGATAGGAATTTACAAACACTTTTTCTTAAGGCTAAGAGGATTTCTTTCCTTTTTTCACAAATTGTTTAATAACAGATATCCTTTCTTAGGGACTATCCTATCTATCTTTATTACTCTTTCTGTTTTCTCACTTTTAAAGGTTCTACTATTTTTTATACTAGAAACTCCTATACTTGTAGAGAACAACCATATCCCAGAATCTAGGTACAAGGAGGGAATTTAATGCAACCTCAATGCGTTGACTTTAGTATTCAATTGAATTTAGGGGGAATAGATTTTTTAGGTGGTTATAGCTCCGGACAGGCAAAGAAACCGAAGAGTCTCCGCGATGCCGGCATGCGAACCAAAAATAGGGGAAAATCAGAGATCTGGACAGGCAAAGAGACCGAAGCCACTCCGCGATGCCAGCAACTCAGATTTGTGCAGGATTTTACGAGTAAAGATCTGGACAGGCAGAGAAACCGAAGCAACTCCGCGATGCCAGCAACTTTACCGGGCAAGATTTTACGAGTAAAGATCTGGACAGGCAGAGAAACCGAAGCAACTCCGCGATGCCAGCAACTTTACCGGGCAAGATTCTACGAGTAAAGATCTGGACAGGCAGAGAAACCGAAGCAACTCCGCGATGCCAGCAACTTTACCGGGCAAAAGAAGACTTCTTTAAGAGAAAACCTATTGAAGATCTGGACAGGCAGAGGGACCGAAGCCACTCCGCGATGCCAGCAACTTCGCTAGGCGATCAGGTACAAGGGATATGGTGATCCTGGTTGAGTGAGGAATTCGGTGGATTATATATCCCCTTCATCCTGTTGTTCCCACGAGAGGCTACTATTCGTTCGTGTCCCTCTAGGAGTCACATACTCAACTTATCTGGTTTGCTCGGGGCCTTCTGAGGTACTCCCGGCGATCATGAAATTAAAACAATTGCTAGCGCGCTTCACGTATACTGACCTACACACTTCCGTGGATCGGTATTCGTGTCGCTTACTTCTAATATCTATGCTTCTACGTATCTTTTTCTTCCTATCTTTAGACGATTGGGTGCACCACGTTACAATGCCCCCCTAATGAATAGGTCTAAATGAGGAGAGTTGATCGCAACGTTTTTCGTTGAGTAGATCTCGATGCTTTTAGACATATTCATTACAGTAAGGATCGTGGTGTAGACCTAGTTTACATTCTTTTTTTTTTTTTTTTTTTTTTTTTAATTTTAAATAATTTTTCTATCATCTCTAACCTGATTTCTTCACCTACTGCTTTTCTTGAAGGAATTGTATGCACGAGAGCAGTTATTGAATTGCTTTTTATTAACTGAATCTGGTTTCCGTAGACATTGGTACACCCAGGTTGGTTGCTGAATGCTCCGGTATTCTTTAGGAGAAATTCTTTTAACTTTACTCTTCGAGTTTCGTCCAAGGAATTAATTTCTTGAATTATTTTCTTGACTTCTTCATCAAAAGGCATTTTCTCGCGAACCTCTTCGTATTGCGTAAACGGCTCGTCTGGTGAATCGTCGTCTGGTAACTCGGAACTTTTCGTTATGATGTGACTCTTCTTTGCAATTGGGGTATAAGCTTCACTCTTTATTTCCCGAGCTATGGTTTGTACAGGCCCTGGACCTAGACTAGAATCGGGGCAGCCTAGGCCCGATGAGAGTTTAAATGATTATCTTCCTCATCGTCCTGTCGTCTTCCTTGCGAATTTCGGTTCTGTTGTTGCAGATCCTGATTCTGCGAGTAATTATTTTGATTTTGTTGATGGAGATTGCTATTCTGCTGTCTCCAATTCTGATTCTGTTGTTGGGGATGGTGATTTTGCTGTCTCCAATTCTGATTCTGATTCTGCGGTCGCGGGTTGTAATTTTCATTGTGCTGTTGCGAATCTTGATTTGATAGTTCGTAGTTTTGAGGTGGCGAATTTTGACTTTGCCATCTCGATCGCGAATCTTGATTCTGCCCCTGCGAGCTTTGATTTTGCCAACGCGAGTTTGAATTCTGCCAACGTGAGTTTGAATTCTGCGCATTATAGTTTTGATTTTGAGAGTTGTTTGGATGTGTATTGCGATTGACACTCTCCTGATCTTGATTAGATGCCGATCTTTGGTTTTGGAAAAACTGATTTGAAGAGTTCCCAGGTGGGTTTGGGTAATCTAGATACATTGGATGCTCCATAATGCTTAACCGTTGGATAATCGAGTCGGTATTGGCGCAATCAACACTTCCGATGAGTGATTGTACTACTTCGAAGGGAAATTGCCTAATTACATTGTAATTTATTTCAAACGTCGTCATGCGACTATCAACTTGAAGAGCTCGATGCACCTGATCGTAGAAATATTCCGTGAATGATAAATTTTCCCGGGGATCTAACCTACGATTCGACCATTCAGTTTTTCGACGAAGACGAATTGCTTCATTCCAATAAGTCCGTAAGAATTCTTCGACAAATTCTTCGTAAGTTCGAATTTTTGTTTTTACAACTCCAAACCAAAGTTTGACACTTGGACCGAAAATGTTGTTACGCGTTTTTATCTCTGCCAGTCGGGCATCACCTATGATACCCCATTTTTCAAACCAATCATTTAAATCGCTTAGGAATTCAGCAGGAAACACGTTGTCTCTATTAGTAAACACGGGTGGGTTACTTCTAGCTAAATTTGCTAAAACCGGTAAAGGAAACTCAGTTAAATTCCGCGGTGGAGAGGGCTCGGGTATGACGTTATTTTCACCTGCACTTTCTAAATCATGGATTAAGACTTCTACGGGATTCGACCTAACTGTAATATGATCGATCTTTCGTTGTAACCGTTCTTCGGTAAATTCTATTTTTTCTAGGGTTTCTCGATTTTGAACTGTTAACTGGTGCATCCCATGTCGTACTTCGGTGCAAAAGCTATTAAAAGAAGATACTAGTGAAGCTATGGTACTACTTTCTTTGTCTGCCATTGAGGAACCTTCGTCGCCAGAGTTATGTTCGTGAGGGTTTGCCTCTTGTGTTACGATTTCCTTATCCACTAAGGACATGGATCCTATCCGTCCTTCACCACGGGTACGCGGCATAGTCCCTTTTTTTTTTTTTATGAATGAATTACTTTTTGTTTCCAAAACAAGCCCCGCGTTGGGCGCCAATTGTACCGGTTTGCTACAATCGGCAGATTTAATGTGAATGTTGGGCGCCAAGTTGAAATTCAACTAATTTTTTTTTAAGACTCTTCTCCTCGGTCGATTGGACATACGTCCTTGGGCCGGATACAAAAAATAAATAGGACTGGACTATGATTGCGTCGTAGGAAGGAAGGATTTATAGTGAAACATAGGTTTTTATTCAGGACACACAATTATATGGGAGTGATAGGAATTTACAAACACTTTTTCTTAAGGCTAAGAGGATTTCTTTCCTTTTTTCACAAATTGTTTAATAACAGATATCCTTTCTTAGGGACTATCCTATCTATCTTTATTACTCTTTCTGTTTTCTCACTTTTAAAGGTTCTACTATTTTTTATACTAGAAACTCCTATACTTGTAGAGAACAACCATATCCCAGAATCTAGGTACAAGGAGGGAATTTAATGCAACCTCAATGCGTTGACTTTAGTATTCAATTGAATTTAGGGGGAATAGATTTTTTAGGTGGTTATAGCTCCGGACAGGCAAAGAAACCGAAGAGTCTCCGCGATGCCGGCATGCGAACCAAAAATAGGGGAAAATCAGAGATCTGGACAGGCAAAGAGACCGAAGCCACTCCGCGATGCCAGCAACTCAGATTTGTGCAGGATTTTACGAGTAAAGATCTGGACAGGCAGAGAAACCGAAGCAACTCCGCGATGCCAGCAACTTTACCGGGCAAGATTTTACGAGTAAAGATCTGGACAGGCAGAGAAACCGAAGCAACTCCGCGATGCCAGCAACTTTACCGGGCAAGATTCTACGAGTAAAGATCTGGACAGGCAGAGAAACCGAAGCAACTCCGCGATGCCAGCAACTTTACCGGGCAAAAGAAGACTTCTTTAAGAGAAAACCTATTGAAGATCTGGACAGGCAGAGGGACCGAAGCCACTCCGCGATGCCAGCAACTTCGCTAGGCGATCAGGTACAAGGGATATGGTGATCCTGGTTGAGTGAGGAATTCGGTGGATTATATATCCCCTTCATCCTGTTGTTCCCACGAGAGGCTACTATTCGTTCGTGTCCCTCTAGGAGTCACATACTCAACTTATCTGGTTTGCTCGGGGCCTTCTGAGGTACTCCCGGCGATCATGAAATTAAAACAATTGCTAGCGCGCTTCACGTATACTGACCTACACACTTCCGTGGATCGGTATTCGTGTCGCTTACTTCTAATATCTATGCTTCTACGTATCTTTTTCTTCCTATCTTTAGACGATTGGGTGCACCACGTTACACTATATGTTTTTTCTGGCACGGCGTGTTTCTTTATTGAAGAGATAAAGTTCTCGTTGTCGAGCTTTGCGCTTCATGACATTTAGGGCCTAACGTTCTCGCTGCCAAGCTCGCTGCGCTTCGATATTCGTATAATAACATTTTTTGTATTGTTCTCTACGTTTTTGAACAACTGAGATACGCGCGGAAAGGATGGTTTGTACGTTGCGATCATGTAACCGATCATCCACGACCGACAATGTACGTCCAGATGTGTTGCTGTCGCATGGTTCTACTAGGGGCTTTGCTGAAGTTTCATCTTTCTGAATCGATTCCCATGACTTGTCATCTTTTTTTTTGATATTATTTTCATCATTATTATCATTCATATCCTTGTGCGGTGGATGCGACATTTTCGTTAACAGAGGGTTATTTCTGAATTGTGCTACCTCGTGCAACTAATTTCTCGTTTTATTTTGTTGTGTATGTTGTCCCGCGACAATTACGCCAGGTGCCTGACGTTTTCTGGAGGAACCAGAAATTTTCAAAGCGGTAGTCTTTTGCTTGTTAACGCATGGAAAGTTTTCTATGACGTTGCTTTCTAATATTTTTATCAGATGTGTTCGCATCTGAGAGATATCATAATTTTTTTGTGATGGGTTATGACCGTTGATAAGCGATATTGCGAATGCAATAGCAGACTCCACATTTGGACCCATTACTTTGCTGTTGAACTTGTGGGAATTTGATACGTTGCCACTAAAACTGATGAAAAGGAAGCAGTTTTCTCAAGTATATCCCATGGTGCTCATGAAGAGTCTTCCTATTTAATAAGTCGTACATGCATAGCGATTTACTGTCGAAATAACTGCATACCTAGTGCCCGTCTAGTCCTGTATTACCGCTATGCAGTATTTGAACATGCTTTTTATTCGGAGAAACCGGCCTAATTGTGTTTGGCATTCGAACTCGCCACGTTCCTTGAGGCGAAAGTGTTGAATAATTTTCAATTGAGTCATTCAAGTGATCCATATGTACGTCAGTCAACGACCCACCAGATGTTATTATATCTTTGGACGTAGCATCCAACTTCGGTGTGAGACGAAACACGCTTTTACGATTTTCAAGTGCTATCTTCTCTCTATTCTTAATCACAGATGAAACTTGTGTTGTGAGACAAATCTCATCACTAACTAGCTGATTGTCGTCACGATGAGACAAGAGAAGAACAGTTCCTTTGACTGCTGAAACACTATTCGTTCCGTCTGTACATGAAAACGGTTGGATTTCATTATTTTTGAATAATTTTAGCAAATGTGCCCGCATAAGGGTTGCATGATATGTTACCTGGTTAGGTTTCCCCCCATTTAGAATGGAAATAGCAAAAGCGATCTACAATCAGACCCATTGTGCTGCCGCTGAACTTTAGGAAATTGTACAGGATTCTGTGAGAAGTTGTGAAAGGGAAACAACGCCCTGAAGTATATTTTATGGTTCTTGCGGAGCACCTTTGAATTCGAAGAATCGTATATGAATATCGATTTTGTATCGTAGTAGCTACAAACCCAGTGTTCAGCTCCTTGCGTACTACTATGCAAAATTTGCACATGCTTGACGCTTGGCGAAACAGGTTCTATTGTATCAGGCATCTGTACCCGCCATGTCTCCTGAGGTGCATATTCTGAACATTTCTCCAGAAGCAATGAGAAATGATTTATGTGATCATCATAAAGCCATTCGCCAGATTGGATTACATTCGGTAACATGTCATTAACAATTGGTATCTGCAAACTGATCATGATCGCGAGTTGACCAATGGTTAGATTAGTTTAAAGTCCTCCTTTTCTCTTCGTTATGCGCGTAAAGCAGCAATGTGTTGCGCGAAAAGCAACAACTAATCTGATTACGTAAATCAGCAGATTATGGCGCTCAAAGCAGCCTGATTTAGAAATCGTGAAATTTTCGGAGATAGATGACGTTCTATTCTACCTAATCTATCTATTCTATCTCACTTTATTGCCTATATACCCACTGGACCTAGCCTAGCTATTCCCTCACTAATGCAGATGCACTTTTCACAATATAAAGCTTGTGGGTGGGTTATACTATTACGACTCTGTTTCCGAAAATTATTGAGATTTCATGAAGATCAATGTAACCTAAAAGTGCACGCTGAAACCTCAGCCACAAATTTAGATCTATCACCGAGTGGACCATGATCTATTTAATCACGATAGAGCGGAATCTAATTCCTAGCTGGACCAGCAATCGACCTCATGTCATTGGACCGTCTTGTTTGGAGTTTTCAGGTGGCGCTAGGGTGTATCGGTTATGGCATATGCTTAGGAGCAGGTCGAGCTCAACTTAACGAAGACCGTCTCATTTGACCACCGTATGGGGACCGGACCATGAATACCGCCCGTTGGCCGTGCGGCAAATTCCTCCTTCGGTGTCGTCAGAGGTGAGTCAACGGGGGAGTTGCAAAAAGTGAAGTCTCAGCATAACATTGTAGGTCAGGCAGACATTCGACAACAGTAATTCGTGTTCGCTTGATGAAGATAATGGAATGAAACTGATGATTGTGATGCGCAGACCCTGAGAGTCTACTGAGTCTCTTGATTAGAGATTATTGAGCCGTACACGGCGGCACTGCAATGCCGAGACAACCCGTGACAGAGCCGAAGCAAGCCCCGACACTCCGTCGACTTCCAAAAATCAGATGATTATTCTGGCTCCCCAATGGTGAGCGTATCAGATATGAAGCTCATAAGAACAGATGAAAGGCGTTTATTTTTTCCAACAAATGTTCCCCCGGGCGTACACTGCATGCCCGGGGGTGTCAGTACAATACTTGTTGCTTTTTTGGCGAGGGCTCATAATGTATATATAAGTATTTTCGGGGGCCAAATCAGTTGGATAATTTTGCTTTCGGAGCGTATTGTTCAAAATTGTCAAATAATGGAAAAAAAACCGGATCTGGACCCTCGCCTAGTTTAAATATTTTCTGAAATAATAGTGTAGGGCCGCAACGGCCCTAGGTCGGAGATTGAAAATTGTTTTCTAATAAATAAGTAAATAAATAGATAAAAATATGAATAAAAAGATGAATAATTAAGTAGACATACACAGAACACGTTAGAATATTGCCGAGGGAGGCTGCTCGCGTGCGTTTGCAGGGGCTTCGTCATTGGTTTTATATTGCCGTACACCTGAAACGTGTTTTACGTATATATCGCGGCTCCGCTTAATGGTTTCCGACACGATTAATCTTCTCATGAGGCCCACGTACTTTTTCCCTATTCTCATCATATTTGAAACCCATCTGGGTCCCACGAACCGAGAGCGCCGACGACGATCGCAGAGACCGCCACCTTGTAGCCGTCACCGTGCAGAGCGTCCGCGAGGGGCTTATATTTCTCGATCTTTCTGCCCCTCGCCTCCTCAAATGCCCTATAGGTGTTTTCAAATGGCACGGTGACGTCTACGATGACGATGCTCTTTGAGGGCTCGTGCCTGACCACAATGTCAAGGCGGAGAGCCCCCAGATCGCCGTCGACCCCCTCGACTCTCTTATTTATCCTCATGGTCCCTGGGAGACGGCAAGCCTTAGCTACTCGTTTGACAACGGCATCGTGTCTCAGTTGCCAAGCCGCCGGTGCGGCTGGCAGTGGCAAAGGACATGAGGAAGGGATTCCAGGCCCCCGCCGCAGCGCCGGCAACGCTTATCACCGTCCCCCCAGCGTCTCGCCCCGTTAAGAGGGAGAACGTCCAGGCGAGCGCGGTGGATGAAGCGCCAATCAGCAAAGCGGGTAAAGTTGCCGCCGCGAAGAAAGTGGTTGGACACATCCGTCAGCGACGACACCCGGAATACCTTCTCCTGGTCCGGTTTACGTTTAAGTTTCATTGTATAGTATTCGACCGCTGCCAGCCGCAATCGGCGGATGAGTTAGTCGCGTGAGTCCGGAGATACCGTTGTCTCCCTTTCGCGTGAGCCCCTCATCGTCACCACCAGCTCGCTCTTGTCGAGTATCTAAAAATTTCCATTCCACGGCGAGCTTGTCCTCGGATCGCCGCGCCGCGTTTCTTGCTCTTGACAAGAGCGAGGCGATGTCCCCCCCGTCCCTGGCGAACTCTCCCTCCAGCGAACCGGAGAGATAGGTCGCCAGATCCGCGGCGGAAGAGTTTCGCCCGATCTTCCTGGCGACTGCCGCCTCCAGGGAAGACCAGGCTAGACCCCGCAGCACCCCGTCCTCTACGGTCAGGAGGTGGTAGGCATGTCCAATCGTTAAAATATCCCCCAGATCGGCGAGCGGGAGAAGCCCACATCCCCCCCGGCTGGGAGGGAGGAAGACAATCTCCGCGCTCGCCCTCTGGGGTAGGTGCAATCATTTTTTCGCATGTTTTTCAATTAGCCTATCCGCCTCCTTGAGCGGTCCCTTCTCAACGTGTGCTCCCCTCAGCACAAAGCCCAGTCGCGGCAACAAGAATGTCGCGACTGTTTCGGCTTTCTGCCAAGGCGTGAAAAGGGACTCATCGACGGCCCGGAGATCCCGGACAAGCTTGTCGATCGTCAAAAGTGGGGTTTGTTTAATTTGGAAGCCGGTGGGGACTCCGAGGTGCTGGTAAGACTCACCGGCTGCCAGGGCTCTTATCTCCGTTCCTTGTATCCTGAATCGTGTCGGAAACACCCTGCGCGTCTCCCTGCAGTCTTGATGTAGCGTTGTGCATTTTTCAGGGTTGAAGTGGAGCCCGATGCCATTCGCTGCTGATTCCACTCGTCTCAAAAGTTTCTCCATTCCTTCAGCAGCGTCGGCAATGAGAACGAGGTCGTCGGCGTAAGCTAATATGTTGTGCTGATGGCCCTGCAGTGTATAACCCGCATCACTGGACGCGGCCGCCGGAAGGACCGGTTCCTCCGCAAGGTTAAACACTACAGGGCTCATCGGGCACCCTTGCTTTACCCCCGCATTCATTATTATAGGGTCGGTGAGGCCATCGACGGTGCGCACCCGGGTGGAGCAGCTATCGTACATGCTCTCCACTATGTTGCGTATGGCGAGCGGGAGCCCGGCCTCCTCCAGAGCACGGTGGATGGATGCGTGGGGGACCGAACCAAACGCGTTGGTCAGGTCCAACCACGCCACCACCACCTGACGGCCCCTCCTGCAAGCGTCGTTCAGGACTTCCTGCGGCACGAAGTTGTGTTCAAAACACCCCTCACATGGCAGGAAGCCCTTCTGAGCCGTACTAAGACGCTGGTTGCGGATCGTCCACTTGAGTAGATGGTCAGCAAGAACAGCGGCAAAAAGTTTCGGAGTCGTGTCACCTAGGGCCAGCGGACGCCAGTTCGGGAGATCGTCCTGATCGCCTTTCTCGTTTTTCCAGCTTTCTGATCGCGCTTTCTGCTGTTGTGTTTGGTCGTAGTGTGTTAAAGAATCATTCTACACTCTCATGAAAATGTTGGATTTATCATGCTGATACTCATCAAAACAGCTATGGTAAGCCTACAGGAGTTTCTTTTCATCATCAGATTCGTAATGATATCAACGAATAGTGCGAGCACCACAAGTTTCCGGCAAGGCTTTCGTTGAGTTCGACCTCGCTGTTTCGAGATCTGGATATTATATACCATTTCAACCGCCACATACTTGGCGGGCGCATTGAATATCCATTCGCACGTAATGATACTATTTATTATTTCAACGTTGATGTCATCATCTCTTCTGAAACCGTTTACAGTATGAGAGATGAGTCGATTCTTGGCTGCATTACTAATAATTGGAATCGTACGACATAGGTTTATGTTGATGGAGTTTCGCTTTGGCGCCTAAAGATGGGGCATTAGGCAATTTTCTTTTCAGAGAACTCGGAGTTTCCAAGGCGAAACTCTGTGTTTATCTTATGCAAATGTTGTAATTGATATTTGATTTCAAGTGAAATGACACGACCCTGAAGTTGTATTCATCTGCAGATCTGATTATTCAGCAATCAATTACAAGCAATCGGTTGGACTCACAGCAGCGAATGGGAGCGCATCGGAAACGTCAAGCGATTCCACGATGGCGCCTATTTTTTAATTTCGAAAAATTCAACGACGGGGGTAGTTACCCCCCTCGACAAAGTTTGGCAATTTATTGCAAGCGATCGGTTGGACCCACAGCAGCGAATGAAAGCGCATCGGAAACGTCAAGCGATTTCTCGATGGCGCCCATTTTTTGATTTCGAAAAATTCGACGACGGGGGTATGCGGAGTAGAAATCAGCAAGACAGATTTCGCCAACGAAAATATAGAACACAATAAAAGGCAAAGCACGGATCCTTTATCTCCTCATCTGTTTTCTTCAAGTACCAAACAGGGCCGTGCCTGGGTATATGGCCGCCTGCGTGCCAGTCTGTATGGCCACCCCCAGGATAACATTAAAAAAAACTACTTTAATTTTTAATGTTTATTATTATACACAGGGCATCAAACCGGGAAAATAATCAGTTTTTGGTTAACCGAAATCGAGAACGAAAAAAAATATTGGTTTTGTTCCCAAAACCGGTTTTATGAGATTTATATGTTTGGATGAAGTTTAAGAAAAAAAAATGCACAAAATAAACATTTTTTCATTTAAAATTTAAACAAAAATAATAACATGAAAAAAATTATGGTATTGGTTTTATAATCACAGACAAAATTATCAAACATAAAGAACAAGGAATAACCCTTAAATATATACTAACATATTAGGATAACAAAGCTCAGTGGCCAATGGCAGATCTGGGCTGACTTGCAACTTGGGAGGCATACAAAATAGAATTAATTTACTTACTTTAATAATAACATGAAAAAAAGTAATTATGGTATTGGTATTATAATCACAGACAAAATTATCAAACATAAAGAACATAGGAATACGATAATTTAAAATCCTAGGTGTCGCTCAGTGACAATTTAAAATTATTTGATTTTAAAAAATCAAATCTTACGTATTATTTATTGATATTGAAAATAGTAAAGGTTTTTGGTTAATTAACCGGTTTCATAAAATTATTTCGGTTAGGTTACTGGTTAATTAGGGAAATCTTTCAATCTTTCAATTATCGCGATTGAAAGTGAAATTGCTGAATCTTCACGAAGCAATTATTAAATAAAGTACATATTAAAAGTTAATCCTACGGGATTTTTTACTGACAAAATCGTCAATTGCTTCGTGAATATTTAAAGATTCAGCAATTTCACTTTCAATCGCGATAATTGAAAGATTGCTCATACGTTCTTGCGTCATGGAAGTACGTAGGTAATTCTTTATGATTTTCAATTTAGAAAAACTACGTTCTCCAGACGCAACTGATACAGGCATGGTCAATAATAGTTTTAAGCTTGTAGATACATTTGGAAATGAATTTTGTAAATTGTGTTTGTACAAATACTTTAGGAGTTCTTCGGGTTGTTTCCTATCTTTTATAATTATTTTCAATGAAATTGACTCTTCGTATAATTCTGCTTCGTTTATGTCGCACGATTCGCCATCCTTGAATTTATTATGAAAGTCGAAGCAACTTTTTTTTATGTCGTCCTCTCCTATTTCAACAAATTTATATAAAAATCCGAAAGACTGTTCGAAATTGGATAATGTTTCAAATCGGGTAGTAACAGATGAAATGGCTGTATCCAATATTACATAGAAAAAATTAATTTTGAAATTTTCTTTAGCAGTTAACTGAATATCCTCATCTCCTTCATAGTCAAATTGTTTTCGCTTATGGCGTCGACGTAGATTAATTTCAACAGGAAATTCTGGTTGTATTTCAAGTGATTCACATAATTCATCAGCAATTTTCAAATACTTTTCGAAATTTTCATCATTTCTAATACTTTGGAAAAAAATTAAAATATTATTAATAGATTCAGCACATGAAGTAAGATTCCAAGAAACGGTCTGCATCATTTTACTAATAATATTTACTTCTTCTAAGATTTCGTACCATATTACTGTGGAACAAATAAATTTGTACGATTTAATTTTCATTGCCAAACATTTAGCTTCATGTTGACCTATTGGTGTTGAACATTCTTCCGCTAGTTCTATTAGGCTGTCATAAATTTCACCTAATTCATGACGCAGTGGTCTAATCGCCTTAATCCTTGATTCCCACCGGATTACGCTAACTTGTTTTACTGTTAACGATTTTAAATGTTTTTTTAAAATTTTTCATCGAAAAGGGTATCCGGAAAAGTAATTGTATATTGCTGACACATTACTAAAAAAATCCACAGTTGAAAAAGAAACTTTCGCTGCATCATTGACGACCAAATTTAATGTATGCGCGTTGCATGGCATAAACAAAGCTCGTGGATAATTGTCCAAAATTCGTTTCTGCAATCCAATATGTTTTCCAGCCATATTTGATCCATTATCATACCCCTGGCCTCTCATATCGTTAACATTTAATTTAAGAGAGCTTAATTTTTCAATTAAAAAGTCGTAAAAAGCTTCTCCAGTACTTTTTTGAGCTGGAGAAAAACCAACGAAATTTTCTCTCACTTCTACTTCGTCATTTTGAATATGCACATATCTCAAAATTATTGTAATTTGCTCGACATGTCCCATGTCCGGCGTACAATCCAAAATTACTGAAAAATATTTGGCGTCTTTTATTGCTGACAAAATATATTTTTGAATTTGCGCTGCAAGGATACTAATTATTTCATTTTGGAAGCGATTTCCCGCATAATGTGGCATATGGTTCTCTAAAGCAACTGATTGTTGAATGCGATTTATGTGATCTGCCATAACATCATCAAATTTTCCTATCATTTCAATTGCTTTGAGAAAATTTCCATTATTGTTTTCATACAATCTGCTCGAGCTACCTCTAAACGCTAAACCCTGTACTGCCAGAAATTGTACCACAGATATCATGCGTACGACAATTTAATACCATCGTTTTTTCTCTGCGTCATAATACCGTTGCAAATTTTTATCAATTGTAGCTTTGTTTTTTAAATTTAATTCCAAATTTTTCCAATTGGTGCAATTTCCGATATGCAGCGATGTTTTTTCATGACGAGATAAATTAGCAGATGTGTGTTGCCAATCATTGAAGCCTTCATTAACTAATTTTATTTCTTGTTTGCCAAATAATTTACAACAGAAGCAAAATATGGAATCCGTTTTTGGAGAATAGATTAACCACTCATGATTAAATTTTTCACCATTTGGCATTTTTCTATAGAAATAAGTTGATGAAAATGATCTTCCCAATTCATTAATTGGATATGTAGATTGTTTATTTTGTATGGGTCCTTTTTCGATTAATATATCCAATATTTTAGTGGTAATTGTTAAAGGCCAGCAAGCTGGATCATTTAAATCCATACACATAGCAAAATATGCTTTATCAATTTCAGCGGTATCGGTATTGTATAGATCGATATCCTTATTATCTTCTGTTTCCATTTCGTCGGTACTACTAGTATTGTCATTAGCCTTTTCATTTTCGACAGATAATTCATTTTCATTTTTATCGCAAAACAAATCATCAATTGGATTTAATTGGCTACTACAACTACTTTCCGGTTCTGGCGATTTTACTAAAAACTTTGTTAATGAGCCAAACATTTTTTTAGCTTCATTTTGCTTTTCCTCCCGCTTTCTTTTATATTGCGCTCCAGACAATCTTTTCGTTTTCCTTTCAGACATTCGTAGGCCTTTAAAAATGTTTAAAAAATGAAAAATTAAAAAAAAAAAATTAAATAATAATTAAAATAAATAATGAAATAGCGCAATTTAATATTAAATTACTTAAAATCTATAATTAATGTATATTTTAATGCGCATAGGATGACATGATAAGAAAATCATTTATAAGCTTTTTAAGTAAAACATATTTTTAAACATAAATATGTCAAGATTTATTTTGAAAATGAAAACGGAGAGGAAAATTCAACCACATATAACTGTGTTCTAGTTCAATGTCAGGTAAATTTCTTCCATTTAATAACAATAACATTGCTATTATAAAAAGGAATCATAAGCTTAATTTAAAGAGTTGCTTTCGGCTACACAAGTTCAAATGCTTGATTTTCCATCGGCGGGTTGTGAGCGATTTAAACAGAGAATCTCGTATGCAAACAAACAACTTTTAATTATTATATAAATGCATTCAAAATGAGAAAGATATTCATTTTTTAGTATAAATTAAGGAAGATTTTAAGTAATTTAATATTAAATTGCACTATTTTAATTATTATTTAATTTTTTTTTTTTAATTTTTTTTAATATTATTAAATATTTTTTAATATTTATTTAAGAATTTCATATCAAAAGGCCTTTTCCCTCCAAAAAGACCCGCCAAAATTTCCCGGGCCCAAAATTGAAAGTCTACCCAAATTTTACATTTTTTGTGTATTACCTTTTTCAGTCTTTGTCGGGTAAATAAACTTTTTATTAAATTTCACCACACGAACACACAACTAAAAGTTTTCAGGAATAAAGCAATTTATTTTTATTCGTTAAGTCAGGGGTCGGCGCGACCGTGCACGATCGAGCTGATTTTCGAAAAGCTCCGCCTCCCACCACCCCCTTACGTTCTCACTTCCGCGCGATACCTACAAGCCTCCAGAGCCTCAAGAGCGTAGTCTTAACGTAGTGTAATGCGGGGCCTTCATATTACGAAAATATTATCAAAATTACAAAAATATTATTCAGTTTTAAATTTTAAACTATTGATTTTTAAATTTTAGATTTTGCTTTCAAATAATTGAATGAAATTTTTGTAATTTTGATAATATTTTCGTAATATGAAGGCCCCGCGTTACTCTACGTTAAGAGTACACTCTTGAGGCTTGTAGGTATCGCGCGGAAGTGAGAACGTAAGGGGGTGGTGGGAGGCGGAGCTTTTCGAAAATCAGCTCGATCGTGCACGGTCGCGCCGACCCCTGCGTTAAATTAAAGACTTTAATAATATCGGATCACACACAGGACACAAAAAACGATTTATCCTCGCTAGTCTATAGACCAGTGGTTCCCAAACTTTTCTCCCCGAAAGCCCCCTTTTCATGAAAAAAAATACTCAGCGCCCCCCTCTTAATTAAAATTATCCTTAGCGCCCCCTCTACAATAATGTGACGCCATTTACTTTGAATCTGTCCTTTTTTTAGTAACTAAATCGAACATTACAAGCTAAGTAAAACCATTTGCTATTCAAATATCTCTTTTTAAAAAAAAAGTGTCATATTTTATTAGTAAAATTTTAATTGTTAAAGGGTTAAAATGTATGCAAAATTATCTCAGCGCCCCCTAAAATGTTCCAGCGCCTAAAAGGGGGCGCTATTGCCCACCTTGGGAACCACTGCTATAGACTAATACGACTAATAAGACGAATAAGACCGCTTACGCGACGCCGGTCAATTGAAAAAACTATTTCGGCTCTTCGCTCGTGCAATGTTCGAAAAAATTCGGATTCGCTGCATGACTAGGTATATAAATACTACAACGACATAATCAGTTTTTATACATTTCTTATTTCTGAGAAACTCTTTTTAGATAGATTAGATTAGAGAAACTGTTTTTACTTCGTATCTTAATGAAAACAAACCGATTGTATTTTTGCCCAGTAAACAACTTGTAACGATTTGGCCGCCTCTTAATTTCGGCCGCCTGCGTGCGGTGCACGCAATGAACGCCCGTCAGGCACGGCCCTGGTACCAAAGGCATTGTATGTGTGCTTGCCTGTCACACGAATCGCATATCACCCAGGTTGTGTTGCGCCGAATCTCTTCTTGCCCGCAGTATATGCACCTCAACGTCATAACTCGCGATTTTTTCAAACAGTTTATCTGTGATTCCTCCCTTAATTTCCTTGGTTGAATTGGTTTGAATTTTGGCGCATTATTCATACAAATCTCGGTGATATAATAGGCGCATCCAGAAGATTGAGCGCTCGTTAAGCGCTATCCAGTAGCGCTAGCTACCGCTTTTATTGAGCGCTCAATCTTTTATTGGATGGGACGCTCAAAATGACGCCATTCAAACGTGCAAAAATTCAAATATTAAAAAAAGAGCGGAAGAAACCAATTTAAAATCAAGGATTCTACAACAGAACGACAACAGTAAGTCTGCAAATTGATTTCTGATGTAATATTGGAATTATTCAGTAAAATTCGCAGTATATGATCCGTGGCGGGCTAATATTGAATTGCCGTGCATTTTGAATGTACGTGGGACGCTAGTTTCATACTTACAAAAAATTAAAATAGTAAAAAAAAAGCGGAAGAAACCAGTTTAAAATCAAGGATTCGACAACGATAAGTCTACAAATTAATTTCTGACATAATATAATGGTATTATTCAGTAAAATTCGTAGTATATGGTCCGTGGCGGGCTCATATTGAATTGCCGTACATTTTGAATGTATACGTACTTATGGTGATCAAATCTCTCGGCGGATAGTAAAATGGATCCCCCAAAAGGCACCTACGGTGCAAAAAAGTTCGCCAAGTACATTAAAGTTCAGGAATAACTACTACCCAAATATCTGCAAAAAAATTCATTAATAATCAGACAAAAAGAATCAAAACCAATTATTGTGCCAAGTACATGTAACTTTGCATCATGCACAGAAGTACTAGAAAAGAATGGAATAAACATACAACGAACAAAATTACTAAGCATAAGAATATAGAATTGGAAAGTAAATCAATACGAATCAATTTAAAGAATCAAAAAAAAATCAAAAAAATAAATTGGTGTACGTGGTCCTTGGCAAACTAATGTTATATTGCCATACAAGAATTCTGGATACTTATGGCAATCAAGTCTTTCGGTGAATAGTATAATGAATCAGAACAATTCCGGTTCTTAAATTTTCTGTGTGAACCAATTTTTGTTCCTCATTCTATACAGAAATATCAACCAACATGGATCGACATAGGCTAATAAATATGGTGTTAGCTTTAGAGGATGATGATCACCGTATAAATGTTATTGGAAACATTGCCATGTACCTTGCGAATCCGTTGGAACATGTTGGACCTGGAAACGAGAGGCGTGTGAGAAATGAAAATTATTATGAAGACACCATCCCTCGTTATAGTTCAGATGATTTTCAACAACACTTCCGAATGCAACGAGAGACCACGAACGTATACTTCGTTCGCACCTATATGTTTATTCATACAAATGGGACTGTGGGAGACTTATTTCGGAATATATTTGTGTTTTTTATTTTTAGGAACTTGTAAACATCATTGGACAGCGTACACACCGGACTCACTTCAAAATACCGCTGGAAAAGCAGATATTACTGACAATCTGGCTATTGGCAAAACCAGAATCTTTTTTAGCAGCTGGTGATCGCTTCGGGGTTGCCCACAGTACCGCACACTATTGTTTTGCTGGAATAACCAGGATACTGTCATCATTTATAAGGAGATACATCCAGTGGCCACATGCGGACGAACGATCAAGAATTGTCAGAGTAAGTATTCAAATTTCGAAGTTGTAATGCGTGAGTAATAGCAAATAATATGTTCAAACTTTATTTTTTACATCGAAATACTTTGATGGGATATAACGCAACTCTAAAATCAATAACAATTGAACTAAAGGATTTCAAATTATCCAGTTTATAATAAAGTTTATACAATAGTCACTGTATCATACCTACGAACTAGATATCTGAGAAGTTCAATCATCGGATGAAACGTTTCCCTGGACTTCCTGTCGAACTAATAATTTGAATATTTTATTACGCTCGTCTTGGATGCCATTACTCCGTTCAATTGCTTGTCTAAGCAATTTAATTTCAGCTACCCTATCTTTTTCTTCTTGTAAGATCTTTAGCCTATATTCCGCAAGTCTTTTTTGACCGGTTTTTTTTTTGTCGCATTGTGGATGGGTCTTTCCGCCTGTTCTCTGCACTATCTGTGCAATCCTGTTCGCTCGTGTTCAGGGGCACTAGTTCTCCAGGTATTTCTGTGGAAGGCAGCGTTTCTTCTGGTACAACCTCATAAACCTTCAGTCTTCATAAACCGCATGTACGGCCTGGGAAGCGTCTAGTGCTAATGCTGAAGCATTTTCAAATGTCATCGAACTCAGGGTAATTCCGACAGATGCGGAATCATTCTTAGAAAAAATTTCATCGAAAATTTCGAAATACTCCCAGAAAACTTTCCCCCGTCCGGATGAACTTTTCTTATTATTATCATAAATTTTGATGTACGTTTTCTTCAAATTTCTAAATTTCTTATCTAAAATATCCTCTGTAACTTGGTAGCCATTCTTCTTAAATTCCAAACATATTTCCCTCCACAACTCTTTTTTTTTTATTTTCACATCACGGAATTTGTCCGCTCTGAGCCGATATTCTTGTAAAAGTAGCAGGATATTATTCCGTTTCCAGACGAATGTACCTGAAATAGATTTGAATCATGTTTCCTTTTCTGTATAATCAACACTAATTTCCAGTTTTTAATTTTATTTTGTTGAGGAAATGAATAAGATGAGAAGGACGTCGAACTCCTTGCAATAACTTAGATTTTATTTGTAGTTCACGATTACATCAATGTGCGAACGGTGTGAATGAGTTGACTGAATAGTTTATTATAGAGTTGATCAATTGAGCAGTAACTGATGATTATATTAATCACATGAGATGTCGTTGACAATTATGAATATCATGAGCGGTCTAAACGATTATATTAATCACTTGAGTTGAGATTACTTAACACAAAAAAAGACGTGTTCTAACGGCGAACCGGTGAGTTCAAAAATTAATTAGTAATGGCTGAAGCCAGAGACGGAACAAGGGCGCCTTTTCCTGGGACGCGGCAGCGTGTGGCGAGTTCACGCTGATCGACAGCAACAGGTGTCGCTATCTTGAGAGGCTTGTTTCCCAAACATATTTCATTACAGGAATTTCAACAACGCTCTCGAGGAATATCCGGGGTAGTTGGAGTGATAGCCGGGAGTCACATCCTTATCAAACAACCCGCCTACAACGAAGTTGACTATTATAATCGAAAGGGATTCCACAGTGTAGTACTGCAAGCCGTTTGTAACGATAGACGAATATTTACAGACGTTTTTATTGGTTCACGAGGCAGAGTACACGACGCGCGAATATATCGCAATAATCCACTGTGCGAAAATGTAACAAAGCGAAATCTCATTCCACCTGGACAACACTTGATTGGGGACTCGGCTTACAAACTCCACGAAAATCTATTGACTCCCTTTAGAGATAATGGGCATCTAACTGAAGAACAAATCCGGTACAATACCCGATTTTCTTCAATCAGATCGATTATAGAGAGAAGCTTCGCTCTGTTGAAAGGAAAATTTCGCAGACTGAAATACATAGATATTGCTGATATGGATTTACTAAATCACATCATCGCAGCAGCATGCGTATTGCATAATTTCATTTTGATGCATGAACTTGATGTTCAAGAGTTTGATATCGAGGATATGAATAACGAAGATTATGCGGATAACGAAAATAATAATATTAATAACAATGTAAATAATTTGGGAAACCATAAAAGAAGCAGAATTATGGAAATGCTCGTGTAAAAATTCCGTGCACATGCTAAATAAAATGATTCTGTAAATTATTACAGTGAATCAGAAAATTAATAAAGTGAGTTTTCTTACCTAAATCAGCTTGGTCACCCGATGTTTTTGACAGCTGGAATTCTAAGCAATTGCCATTGGTGGCAACATATTCTTCTGCGAATCCCGGCTCTACAATTGGAAATAAACTTATTCTTCACTTTACATGCAAGTTTAACTTTACACTAATTTTTACGCGCAGTGTAATTATTATTGAAGAGAATGATGAATGATTAATTTTGAAAACCTGTTCGGATTCTCTGATGAATATCAGCTGTATCGATGATAGTGTATACCACATCGTTGATGGGGTATTCAGCTCCGATGAGATCTATTGTGACTGTGGAAAAATCACATATTATCAAGAAATAATTCATTTTTGCCAAAATATAGGTATATCAACGGATGTTGATCTACAACACATAATCCCAGCTTTTGATGTTTTGCAATTATTTTTTTGCTTAAAAACATACGAGATTAACTATTAGCATACTTCAATTATAACTCAGTACTGATAATTCATACAAACCGAGTTATAAACTTACCTTGAAAACTTCTGAATGAACTTCAGGTCGCTTCTTTTCGTTGATCTTTACATTATCATTTGTTTTAAACAAGGCGCGTTTCGCGGTTGTTTGGCGCTGAGCGGCTTCGTGAGCGTTGGGTAAGCGGCCTAAGAGTATGCTAAAAAACATGGCGGGAGCTCTTTGAGCCGCTACCACTGAGCCGGAAATAAAAAAGTTCACGCGCTGCCATCCAGGGGATTGCTCACTGAGCGCTGAGTCTTCTGGATGCACCCAATGTATCACAAAAACACCGCAGTTGTGGCCATCTTTTTGTCTCGGATAATTACAAGATTATAGAACCCATAGGCCAGTGTCTTTTTCGTACATTTGGTACCAAAACAGTTTGAAATTCTCGAAAATTCGCTTATTATGTTGCGGGTGAGAGCTGGGATCCAAAACGTACACTCCTTTTTTCACAACATCAACGTACACTGCAACGAAATGTTCGTTATTTACCGTGAAAGGGATGAAACTACCACTTTTATTTTCACATTTGCTCCTGTATAAGTCAAAGTTCTTCGGACTTTGACGGTTCCATAGCACCATTGTCCCTATTTCGCAGTCGATGTAAGCATGGCTGTGAGTGATGAGATATTCGTATAAAACCAACTCTGCACAATAGTCGATGACAAAATTGTACAGCTAACGTTGGCCAAATAGAGTAGCATAGTCCTCGCCGCACAAAAAACAGTATGCATGCTCAGCCGATGAATATTTTTGAACGAACCCTACCGTAAACTGGCGGGGTGCATCCGGAGCATGATAATATTTTGGATATTTCACCCCCATCGTCGAATTTTTCGAAATCAAAAAACAGGCGCCACCGAGAAATCGCTTGACGTTTTCGATGCGCTTTCATTCGCTGCTGTGAGTTTAATTGATCGCTTGCAATTAATTGCTGAATAATCTGATCTGCAGATGAATACAACTTCAGGGTCGTGAAATAACAGTGAAAAATCATGCTGTCCAATTAGAAAAGTGTTGATCACGTTATGATTTAATAATCTTATCGACAGTTACTGATGGTTTTTCGAATCGAATTTCTGTACAGGCACATGCAATTCAGAATAAAAATGGCTTACATTAGCTTCTTTGTCAAGAGACGGATGTGGAAGAAGTAAATAATTTAATTTCAGTGTGTCTCATATACATATAAGCTTTGTACATGTACACACATGTGTGTGTCTTGAATGATTAGACGTTTGAGAGGTGGCGCCACAAGATAGACAGGAAAAGGATTAGTGATAAAGGACAGAAGAATCGAGAATTAGAAAAAGATATCTTTATCGAGAGACAAATTGAGAGAAGAGCTGAAACTCAGGTGATTGATTAATCTCCACCTGTGGTGAAGATTTGGAGTGTGGGATCCAACCTCGAATTATAAATCGAGATTTGATCAACAAGCTGACAACAAATAGGAGCATGAACATTTAATTGTTGATTCTCTTATTTTAGGTTAGTAAGCCACGTGCAATTTGTAGTCTAATTCATTTCATAATTTAAATAAACTCTTATTTTAGACGAATCAAGGTGTGTTTATTGCTTCGATAGAACTCTCCACATATTATATACAGATGTTTACGGAAAGGACAAGGTGGAATTGCGCACCCAATTCGCGCATGTGCGATGGTCGTCACTTGTTTCGCAGAATAGCCAACACACTCCGATTTCAGATTTAACTGTCAAATGCGAGGACGAGGAAACGAGTAAACGAGGAGTGGAAAGGGGGGGGGAGATGAGTTGGGTGAGGCCATGATGCGATCAATTCAAAATGTATATGCGTTGGAATTTTACATAAAAGAAAATTAGCCATCATATCAGTTGATTCATTGAACATTACACCTTATAATGATCGAAGTACACGGATTTTTTCAGTTTAACATTCATCATTTCCGTTACTGATTCGAATTACAATATTAATTTCTAAATGAATATCAAAGCAAAATACTGTGTAAAATTCAACAGACAGTTAATACTTCGAAGAAAAAAGGAAACTATATTTGTTGAATAATTTTGTAGAGACAGTAATATCAGCATTAACTCAATTTTTATACACTAAAATGCCTGTGAAATGAAAGATAGTTGGTCATTTCTTCAGCATGGTAGATTCATCCACTGGAAATTGCAATTGCTAGGATTCGGTCAAGTTCGGAGGTGCAATGACTTCCGTGGAGTGAAACAGCTTGATTATCCTGTAGAAATAAAGTCTTGTTTAACGCAAATGGATGAACCGAATTAGATCAATAATATGCAGAAGGGTTAAAGAAATTTTAATGATTCAATTAATGAATTCCACGTGCCAGATAATTGAGTTAGATCTGAATGTTGGAGAAATAACTTGCAAAGAATAAATAGTATTGGTCTCAGAATCTTGGACTATTCGTTTACCTACGACCTCCCCGTTGTTGGCTGTTGGGCGCCAAATGCGGATGCGTCGGCTCTAAGAAATTCTTCAAGACCAGCGGGATCAAACTATTCATCAGAATCAGAGATACTTGAATTACTCAGATCCGGGAGAACCGAGGGATGACGGTAACTAACTCGGCTAGCTTGAATACACCAAGAGAGTGGTAGAGCGAATGGGCAGTGAGGTGCTAAATGTTCTCAGGTCCACGGGGATATTAAATGAACAACTCATAAACGGAAGATTCCTTCAGTGAGATTTTTCCCGTGTATTACAATAAGTGATAGTCAGATAGTTACCGCGGAATAAAATGACAATTATCAGCCAAGCAATACGGTGATTAACAGCGGAATTTATCTCCCGATGTAAGCCCTACTCGTACCGTAACCTGTATTAGGATTTATTTCTCATGTTAGCAGAACTAGTTTTCATAGCTAGCGAAATCAAAACACTGATGCCCTTGCCGGGCAGCGGAACGTACCGCGCCTTTACGCCACGGAAAAATACAGCGATAGGCACAAAATATGATGCGTTACCGAATCAAACCTAAGCGAAGCGGTGAAGGACTTTCAATACTTAATATAGCGGTAATGCAACGATTGTCGGTAATTGCAGCCGAGAACCAAAATACGGAATTGACTGCGATAGTGGCTGATGCTGGGATAATGTTTTTCTCGAGTGGACGAGGATACCTTTCGCCGTTGAGGTTTTTACTTAGGAAGAAGGGCCCGATGAAACGGTTCCTAAGAGCGCTGTGCTGAACATTAAACTTCTGCGAGTATTGTATGGCTATCTTAACCACCAAATGAGGGTTGCTGCGAGACCAAACTCGAACGTTTTACCGATTTGGTTTCCCATGCAGCACCGTGCTGCTCTCGTCTGTAAAACAGATCGTGCTGAGTAGTCCCTCATTGGCGTTCAGCTCTTCGATCATTCACCCGCAGATAGCCATACGATACGAGCCATACTTTCTGCATCATTAGGCATAAAATCCTGGTGACGGTGAAATTTATATGATCGGTAACCTGCTTCATGTAAAACATTCAGCACTGATGACTTGGAGACTCCGAACTCTTGGGCAACTTTCGACGCTGGCTGGCTTCCTTCCTTGAAGGCTAGGCAGATGTTAAGCCTGGTATCTTCGTCTAGTAGCCCGACACGAGCAGTTCCCTTTTTTTTTTTCGCTGACCAAGTACCTTTTAAGTCCTTTATGCATCAAAATCGTGTCGCGTATTATTGTAATAAAACGTCCCACTCAATTCGACCTTGGAATTTTACTCTTAATGCGCACAAAGAAGTTTGCCCATGAAAAACTTTTGATAATCAAAAAATGCACACCGATTTGATGTGTTGAAATTACGTCAAAGAAGAACGGGTACAAGAGAAGTTTTTTCGAAGAAATGTGCTCCTTAAGATGAGGACAATTATTGCAAAATTTTTGCACCTGCACAAAAGTGGTATAATACGTGCAGCATTGATTGAATGAGAGAATTTTCAGAATCGAGTCATAAAAACATAATGATTAGGTATATTACACAAGTACCTGCAGCAATGTAGAGGTGACCGAAAGTAAAGTGGTACAATACGGAGAACATGAATGGAAAGAAAATTTTCAGTCTATGTTTACTATTAGTTCTTTTGATAACCTTTGATCTAATGTTGTTACAGGCAAAAGTGGACGGCGTTGCAAAGCCTTCGGTGAAACTCAAAAACAAACTACTACGAACAGAAAAATATTGCTTTACGTCCCTTTACGCAAAACACAGCCTACTGATGTAGATCCAGTCACAAATCTGCAAAAAACAACCAATCAAGATGATGACCATCGCAAAGTCCGTAATGTGATGACAGCAGAAAGATCTACCCGATGCATCGGTACTAACTTTTAATCAGGTAACCCCTGCAATGATAACCAATGCCAAGGTTTTCCGCATCTTACCTTATGTGTTCAAAATAAATAAGCGATCCACCTCATATGAACTCGGTTATAGTACAAAGAACTCTTACTTGAGACCGATATCGATGCTTTGCAAAATTTCAATAGAAACGTAAAACATGTTAATACTCGTTTATATTATGTTTTTGGGTTCATATTTTCATCCTGTAATCAGCTTTGAATGATGCTTCTCCGTGATTGCCCCAACTCATTAGATCGCATAAACTCACTATACCCACCGAAGATGTATCTAAAAAATCGTATGTTGACATTAGGAGGAGCATTAGGACGTCGTATGACGTCAGTTGTATGGAATCGGAACTCTTTTAGATTCATATCCCTGGAAGGAATAGCGAATTGTGTTAGTTGATAGAGTCGAAATATTATTGGCCATCATGAAATCGTATTCAACTTCGAATTGCTGTAATTTTTCTGCCGGAATCTAACAGGGGAATACCCTGATATCTATATCTGTATCTGTATGCATACCTTATACTGGCGCCGTCGAATGGTTTGGAGAAGTAGATATAATCGATTGCTATAACAAAAACGTAGAATGGAATGTTTCAAATGAATTGAATCCATTGCCTCGAATGGAAAATTTGCCGCGAAACGCCGCAACCGATTTGTCGAGTTAACCGAGGAAAAGAAATGAATCACAAGTTCATTATTAGCGCGTTTCCTGAGTGCTGCTATCCTTTGAAGTGTTAGGGAGGTACGAATTTCGTGAATTAATTGATGTTGAGTTATAGTATAGTGAATTAATTACGATTGCATTCATTTTCAGGTATCAGTTGTTTTTATTTCGAGCGAAATATGGCAATACGACAGCTCATGAACCGAACAACGCAGGTGGTAAGTATACATATGAGAACTAGCCTGACAATAGCATTGCATTCACAAGTGAGTGCTATTCCCACTGTATTTATTATTGTTATTATTATGGTCGTTGTTGTTATTATTATTGTTGTTTTTGTCATTGTTGCTGTCGTTATTGTTTCCACCATTAGTATAATTGTTCTTATTATTCTCTTTTTATAGTGACTTATGTAGGATGAATGTAAAATATACTAGGGTATATGTTGCAACCGCCAAATTCAAGATCATTGAAACGCAATAGCCGCAGGGAACTTTACTTCAACGTCGAATAACGATTGCAACGATAGAAATATCCTATGATAATTGTCGGTTACGTTGGGATATTTGTAAAAAACAGATTGCAGATAGTACCCGAGTATATCGGCGAGGTTGCACATTGCATTTGATATCAGTCACACACAGTCGATCATGGACACAAATTTTTATAACGACGATACTTCCGCTGCACAACATGTGTGCGGGGTATTATCATTTCCTTTCGGCAGTATTTGAAAGTTATGCATGTACGACCTATGTTATGTTTGTTTTGTGTATGAACAGATTAGGGTAAATGAATTCTTCATGCAATTATGTATACGATTTATCGGTATTTAGAATTACATTTATGTAATAAACACAATTATTAAACTTTATGATTACTCTTTTCCTCTTTACTCGATCCTATATAAGAAGGGTTGCATTGCCGAAGACTAAGTAAAGTATCAAGAGGTCTCCAAGGAGCTGAATTTTGAGGAGCTTTCGTATGTCGATCATCCGACTTGGAATGTAAAAGAAGATTCTGAAAACATTTACTTAATCAACAATTATGTTCAACAACTGCTTTTGAAGCAGCGTGATAAGGCACAGCGCTCACCGGGCGCGACCTCAATTTCCACATTGAATAAAAAAAGTTAATATAGATAAAGGTCCCGGAGTCAACGTTTTTTTGTTGTGAATTTCCTTCTATTTGAGAATTTTTCCCACAAAATTTCTTCAACGTTACCTCTGTTTTCTGAAAATTTTAATTGTTTATAACTTACGCAATTGTTTATGCGTGTCTTACATTTTTGCACGTTTTTCTGAATGTCATTAAAAATCCAATGAGCTCTTGCATGTATTTTAATCTGCAGTGGCAAGAATTTTCACGTGATTGGTTTGCAAACTAGACACAGCAGCGCGTGCAAGGATCTCATTGTTCGGCCATCCACATTACATCTACAGTCCCACACAGGTCGGGCTCACCCATAATGCCGAAGCTACTCGTACGTGTGGGATCCGCGTATGGAAGCCTCCAAAATACCTAGTAACGCGCCTTGGTGGCTGGATACGAAAGCGTCCTTCCCCTGCCGTCTCAGGTTGGTCAAGCCCCTCGCCCTTGCTTCACTTCTATACCCATATCTACACTCAACGCATCGACCGGCCACGGTGTGTCATGATCCACGGCGCGTTAACCTCAGAAAACTGACAAAGCCATTCAACGATGATTCAATGATGAACGAGACGCGCTAGCGGTCTGAAGCAGTTAGCAGTTGGAAGTTAGCATGCAATTATCCTTAATGCGTCTCGTTTATTGTCCTTTTCTTACAACACTCATTTCGAATGCATCAATGGCAAGTGTTTACTCTGTGATCGACGAAGATCGTCCTATCCTATTTAATTCACCATATCATTTCTCTGACCAAAATAACATCAGTCGTGTTTTGTACGATATTATCGACAGATGATTATAATATTTTCGGTAAACACGTCGTGGATCATAACAGATCGTGGCCGGTCGATGCGATCCCCCCACCTCTGCTGTGGCGCTGCTGTGAATCCGAACAGGGATATTTTGCGCGAACCTAAATCAAATCGTGTCGTGTTTACATGCGCCAATTACGATCACGGTTTGTATACATAGCAACCGAACAACTCTTCCCTATTCATACACCCGCGGAGAAACATTTCCGAATTTCCTGCCCGAAATCCTTGCTGTGATTGGGTATCATTACCGTTTCCTGTCGTGGTCGCAGACAGTAGCCAATGGTATAGCTCTGATGTAAACTCGATACAAATCAATAACGATCGATAGTTTGAATGCCACTCTAGATTGAACAAATGAGTGTTACAGATCTGATAGATAACTAAACCATGTTGATGTATCCCTCTAACAAATTTATTTACTGTAGAGGAAAAAAATCCTTCAACACAGATGACGAAATTCTACATCAGAACTGCAACTCGTTTGACAAGCCTGTCTACTACAAAGGAATCGACTTTTCCGATACAAGCAACAAAGTTACCCGTTACAGTTGAAACCTTTTCGACGAGTGTATTTCTTTCAGAGGTACCACATCCCTTGTCTCAGATGATAGGTTTCTGTCGGTGTCGAAATAACTGTCACGAGTCTCATTCGTTTTGGGAACTCTTACGACACACGTAACACAGTTCTCTGTCAATGTTGCGATTTCTTCAATAAGTCGAATTTCCTCGAACAGTTTTAGGTTCTCGATTCATGTTGTGATTCCTATCTTTTTAATTTTAATAAGGATTGATGATGATAGATGATAATTATTCAGTTGGATAAATGAATTTCAGACTTAATCATTTTAAAATCATTTGAGTTTATTTTTCAACCGATCATAACGCAATCTTCATCATGTTGTAAAGTTTCTGTCTACATTCGAATCCCTCATTCAATTGATCAATTTTATTTCATGCTATGCCACCCTACTTATCTGAGTTTCTACTGCATACCCTATTGATCCGGTTTCGTGCCGTATTATTCACCCCGACACAATATACCCCAGTCATATTCAAATACCGCGATCTCAGCTGTATTGGCGATCGACAATCCACAGCCAAAGCTGAAATCTGAGGCAATTGGTACAACACGCTCGCAGCTGATAAATTCGACTGTCATTTTGATTCGCGCTTGCGCACAAAAATTGGGTGCGCAATTCCACCTCGTCCTCTCTGTTATACTTCCGCACAAATGACGTTATAACTTGCAATTCACTACATACAAGCAGTCATTTAATCTTTGATTAAAGAAGGGTAAATACGACCAATTATTTTGTACAAACTATTAGAATATATGATAAATATGTAAATAAATATACTATGATATGAATGTGTATAACAAGTATACAGGGTGTATCACCTCATGTATTCAGAATGAAGGGGACTTAGTCGACACGAAGCCATGCCCCTTTAGCCAATCAACAAGCATAAGATTTTCGTAGACCCAAAATCTCACGAGAATGGGAGATACAATTTCTTGGTGTAGGAAAAAAATGTCAACAACGATTTAATGTGCTTGTCAAGTATTAATTCACTCTGACGCTCACAGATACGCCTCGGATTGTCTTCCCTCTTTATCGATACAAATATCAAGCCGCCGTCGGAGATTTTCTCGAACAGCTCGTAATGTATCGGGTGAGATAGATCTTGCATGTTGCAGTGATCTTTTCTTTAGAATCCTCCTCGGTCACCGGTTGAGTTTCATAAACTTTGGATTTGATATACCGTCATGGAAAAAAATCTAAAAAAGTTAGATCAGGCGATCTCGCTGGCCATTGTACTGTACTTTCTCTTCCGATCCAACACCCTGGAAAAGTGTCTGCGGAATTCGAATTTTTAAAACCTTCTCATCATCATCAATTTTGACAGGAAGCCCGTATGCAATTTTTCATGCAGAGAACGATTACGGAGTCTTTTGAATAATGATTGTTATAATAAAATTTGTTCTAGTAATAATAGTAATTCCATAGATATATTGAAGTAGATCGCCAAGTTGCAAAAAGTCAGAGTCATACGGTAGTATGTTACAAAATAAGAGCGCCAGCGTGGGGCGCCATCTGCATTTTATGGTAAAGCAGGGTCTTGATCGATAAAGTGAAAATTGGCGGCCAACCGCACAACCGATGTGGAGGTATGATCATCAAATTCATTCACCGACTGAAATCATCACGTGGCTAAATTACGCATATACGCGGTGACGCAATATAAAATATAATCCATTCGGACGATCCGAAATGCATTGCAGCCATCCGACGAGCTGCTCGTACCACTCGAATGATTGAGGCACAAATTGATCATATCAATATCATAGATATATCGAACATGATATTAAATATCATCACAGATATCACTGCATGCATGATTATATGTTGGCAAAATATTTAAGGGTTTGGATACCAACATATATGTATCATTTTTTATGCGAGATGTTGTAGTTTCAACTATTGAGGCGTATTTGCAACTTATTCGGAAAAGTGAGAGGTGCATTCTCTTTGATTAATTGCTAGGAAAGTGCGCTGGTCGAAAAAACCAGGTTTGAGAGTCCAACAACTATGAAATTGAATTTTATGAAATGCGAGGTGCGTCGTGATGATTTCCTAGCGTAAGGACCCGTCATCTCCATTCGCAGCAATTATACACTAGTTGAGTCACTTGCTCACCACTTTGACTACCCAGCGCACCATCCTAGCAATTAATAAAAGAGAATGCACCTCTCACTTTTTTGGAAAAGTCTAAAATACGTTTGAATACTTGAGACTAGCAAATATCCAACAACTCTACGCTTTTCGGACCGCCATATTATCTTCAGACAGGCCCACATACGGTACACTAGTGTCAGAATTTTCCGCTGCGCAGCGCGCTCCAACCGTGATTATGAATCCATTTTGAATACGTATACGCGGAATTGATATCTGTTGTAATTTCAATCATTCGCATGCCTGAATGTTAGACCAGTTCTGATTTTGCAAATGGCTTGAGTCTGATTGCAAAATTTGCAAACAATAATCATGTAGGTGATATTTATTTCAGAATTTCGACTTCATATTAGTAATTCAAGGCATAAAATTGATGGTGCATTCATACACATCCTAAATCTAGATTTGAATGATAACAAGTTATAATTCGGTTAAAATATTTTACTATAGCATATGAATATTCGTAAAACAAGATACAACAAACTAACTGAAATGAACAGACCCTTTGTATTCCTGATATTCATGCCGTACCCACAGCACATACATTACGAAAAACATGAAACGTCCTGCCAGACAAGTTTCAAAAGTAATAACATTGACATGCATAGTACAACATATTATATCCTTCAAAATAGATCACAATTTCTTTCACAGCCTTGGCTATTTTTCGAATAAAAAGACCGCTCTTGAGCAGCTATCGTACACTCCATTCGCTTACATTACAGCTGAGTCCTTGGCGAGGGCAACTACCAGATTCCAATGCTTTGCAAATCTTACATGTCGAAGTTCTAAGCTTCTCACTGTTATACTTACTTCAGTGAGAATCACAATTCTGGATTAGTAATATCCTTCAAATATATTACAGACTATCTCAAGGCTTAGGTGGGTTGTCGAAGAGCAAGATCGCTCTCGAGCAGCTATCGTATACTACATTTGTTTACTTCACAGCTGAGTCGGTGGCAATGGCGTGGGCAAAGACCCGAATTAGGAAATACGGCAACTATATGAAATGCATGTATGTATCCTACCCCATACCCCCAACCCCATTCCCTATCCATTTCTAAACAACCCACCCACCTGAAAGTGCTAACTGCCGAACCAACGAGCTCGGTACAATGTAAATCACAACCAGAAATGCACAGTAGGTTGAATTCTCGGTGGTTCACTTGTCCATATCGGTATTTTCATTCACAAAAATCAGAACTATTCATCCGGAAATAAACAATCCTTCATCTTGTGGATGGTAATCCCAATATGAATAAGTCAGCTGCCGAGAACTTGACCTACCGTAAATTTGTGGTCTTGGTTTACAAATCCGCCAAGTCGATCCATTAGGATAACAGAATAATTTACTTGTAATACTTACAAGTAAATTACTCTGTTATCGCAATAGGAGCTGTGCCCTGATAGGGACATGCTCCTGGCATGGCCCGCCCCACCCCTGCTCCGTCCCTCCTGTCCCCCCTGTCCTCCCCGATCGCTACGCGATCCCCTCCGGCCCCTGTTCTGCTTTCCCCCCTCCCCACCCCGGCCCCTGCCCCTGCCCCTGCCCCCCCCCCCCGGCCCCGTCCACGCTTCGCCGCCGGCTCGCCTCTGGCGTCCCCCTCGCCCTCTCTCGATCTTTCGCCACAGCCATAAGTTTCGTCCCGTTCCGGAAGCTGCCGGCCAGCACGCTTCCCGCGGTGACGGCCTTCTGCGTTAGAATCAGGGGGGTGCTATCGGCTGCAACACGGGAAGCTCATAGAAGATAGAAATATTAGATCATGTTATCGAAAAGTGCGAACTAGGAAGCGTTGTTAGAAAACATAAAATTGTGGGTTTTCGTATTATTCATCCAAAACGTTAGTCCACACCAAAAATTATGAAGTTTTATTTTACTGAACCAAGATTGATTGAATTAGGAAGCTGAGTGCTACATGATTTTCCGTCGATGATTTGGTTTTGAAGAGTCACGATATTTTTGTTATTGAAATTGCGTGAATATCCGAACTCTTCGAAAGAATAACTGGTGTTTCCATAGACCGATAATAAAAGTATGGCGAAGATAAAATTGGCACGCATTTCGGATTGACGGAAGGCACGGCAATGTACCAAAAATGCTATTCACAAGCTAAAGACTTGCTTCTTATGCCTTCGTATACTAAAAAAATCCACGTGGAATTGATTATTCGAACCAGAGAATGGAGCTGCCACCTCATCCACCTGGAGCCCCGCAGTCGCCGCTCCGCCCGACGACCCCGCTGCAGTCGAAGCTGCCGACTCCGCTGCGGTCGGAGTCGCCGCCTCTGCCGGAACCTCATCTGTAGTTACTCTTCTTCAGAAAATCGTTCCCATCTGCGAAAAAATTTCAATGATACATTGTATTGGAATATATGTAAAATGATACCGATGAATAATTCGGGATCTAGTATTATGCCGACAACTATCAGTTGCGACGGTGGGTATTGACTTTACCCCAGGCGGGTTGGACTCCGGAAAACACCCACGTGCCTTCGGCGCGATCTGTACGAAACGGAAAACGGAACAAAAAGATTGTTGGGCGCCAGACTTGTTGTCGCGTTACTTAATGAATTGAAAAAACTTACAGAATAAACGAATGCAGATCCGGTGGAGTGGTTGGCTAGGCACAGGCTGTTCAACAGCGTAATAAATGGTGGAGTGGCGTGGATTTACAACAACAATTCGGGCACAAATAAAATAACGATAACGCAAAACCAAATTCGTAATTACGAGATACTGTATTTTAACAAATTCGGCAGGAAACACAGAATCGATAGATAAACAATAGGTCGAGAGTAACAAAATATAATTCGTTCAACGTTAGCGGGAAATCATTTACGGTAGTACTGAATTATAATCTCAATATTTGAAAAGCCTAACAGAGGATTACCGATACTTTTTACGAATTGTCCGAATGTGCGATAATTACGAACGGGAGAAAAGGCGCGGTTTTACACGAAGCGCTTTCGCGTGGCTACCCTACGGTAAAAGGCGAATAGATTTTACAAACTGAGCGGGAACGTAACGAAACAAAATATTTAACGTAGGGGTAACAAGTTACCCAAAGAAATCACAAATTCATACGAGAGAACATATTACATAAATCATAGCAAAATACCATACAGCATCACCAAATATCACCAAGGCTTACTCAACGTATGACTTAAATTTTACTCGATTACTGAACGTACTCAATTATGCCACGTGCAGCAAATGCACAGGAGAAACGGTAAAAGACGAAACTAAATACTCAGATATCGATAATTCCAAAACGTACGGTAACTTAATTCGGCCACGAGGTGCGCCGAGAGGAATTGCAGAATTGCCCAAAACCGAAATACGTAAACGGACCGGACCGTACCAAATTGCAGTGGGGCTCGTACCCACCGACTTACACAAAATGAACTGCGGTGGGGCAAGTACCCACTGACTTACGAAACAATAAAACAAAAATACGTCATACTTTAAAGCAATTCTCAATCTCACGTGGCTACGTCGTGCCTCTCTCAAAAGGTGGGAAACCTTACTTTATTGAAGGAGTTCGGCACCCACTGAGTTGACTGATTCTAACTTACTAATGTTCAACTAATGACTTTAGATTCAAATAGACTTTTGAAGCCAAAAGGCGGATAGGAATGAATCTAAATTCAACGGTAGCGATAGAACAGAGGTGAAAATCGGTAGAGATACGGTAGATAAAGGAAATCGGAAAAAGGAAGATCTTAACCGGTGCGGAAGGATCTAACTAAAAACGTCCTGTCGGTTTAATGGTGTGTCGTAGAGTAGGACGAGTTGAGCGCCGATGTCCAGGATCTTCTTCCTTGGAACTCGTCCGGATTGGCGATTCCCTCTCCTAATTAGGCCACATTGGTGTAGGGCGCAATTCTTCGGGTGACAATTGAATTTGCCTATTCGGCGCCTCTCCTCTTTTCTGACGTCATCATCCATGCTTCCTCGTTGGCCGCGCTCGCTTTTGAGTACTGACCGGCTGGCTGTCTGCGTTTAGAAGGCCATCCAAGGCTGCATCGACTCAGGCACTTGGAGTCCTCATCTTCAAGAGCTACATCTCTATCCTATGTCGTCTCGGGAGTTGGAATGTAGGCCTGGCCTCACCTGTGCCTCGGCTCCTACATGTCATCCTAGGCAGAACGTCAACTCGGGAGGTTACCAAGTCTTACCCGGGTGACGAGATCAGTTCCGGAACGGTAGATGTTAGTTTGGTCTGGCTCCTAGCCAGTGAGTTACGGGACGGGAGGTGACACTACTCGATCCCTGCCACCCTATACGCCGTCTCCGTAGCATCCATTCGTCGGTAGCAGAACGTCTTACGCACCCATCGTCTAGCGGGAGATCGGGAGGCGGGAGATGTTGGCGATTCTGTCATCAGCTGATGGTCCGGTCCACCGCGGGAGAGTGCACATCGATATTTTGATTGGCACGGATGACGTCAGAGTGGTGTCCTTGGAGAAAAGGGCCCGGGAGGTCGTCGTAGGTCGTCCTTGGCTCAACTCGTCGGTATTTTTCCAGGTCACATAAGAGAATATTCGGAACAACGACGAAAATTAGCTCAACGTACGGAATATCTCTCATTTTAATTCAGCCTTGGTGATTCTTTTCGGTGTGCTGTAGTTTTTTATATTAATTACGGAAAACGGGAGAAAATTCGGGGGGATTTGGGTGCCGTAGTAACGGGGCTGAAAACGCCACGTTACATAGTATGCTGAAAGGTGTACGAAGGGTGCATTCCGAAATATACTTGAAGTACGGCAAGTTCGTGTCAATAAGAGATAGATAGATAAGCAAATGAACGGGTGTGAGAAGGGACCAAGGGAAACTCGCAGTACTTGCGGTATATTTCGGAATACGCCTGAAGTATACTTGTGCGATATATGTATTGTACCGGTTCGCTTACAATCGGCTGATTTTATGTGAATGTTGGGCGCCAAGTTGAAATTTAACTAATTTTGAGACTCTCCTTTTCGTTCGATTGGATATACTTCCTTGGGCCGGAAACAAAAAATAAACAGGATTGGAATATGAGGTTTTTTTATGATTGCGTCGTAGGAAGGAAGGATTGACAGTGGCACGTAGGATTTTATTCAGGACACACACAATGACATGGAAGTGAAAGGAATTTACAGAGATTTTTTCTTAAGGCCAAGAGGATTTCTTTTCTTTTTTCACAAATCTTCAATTAACAGATATCCTTTTTAGGGACTATCCTATCTATCTCTACAACTCTTTCTGTTTTCCCACGTTTATACTGACTCAAAGGTTTTACTGTTTGCTAGACTAGGGTCTCTTATACTAGTAGGGAACAACCATATCCCGGATTCTAGACACAAGGAGGGAATTTAATGCAACCTCAATGCGTTGACTTTTAGTATTTCGTGAATTCAATTGAATTTAGGGGGAAAAGAGTATTGCTTCTGCTGGGCAGTTTTTCGGACATTGTGTTTTGAGGTGGTTATAACTCCGGACGGGCAGAGAAACCTAAGCGTCTCCGCGATGCCGGCATGCGAATCAAAAAATAGGGGAAAAATCAGAGATCTGGACAGGCAGAGAAACCGAAGCCCCTCCGCGATGCCAGTAACTTTACCGGGCAAAAGAAGTTTTTTCAAAGATTTTTTGAGGATCTGGACAGGCAGAGAGACCGAAGTCACTCCGCGATGCCAGCAACTTTGTCTGGATGATCAGGTACAAGGGATATGGAAGTCTGTTTGAGTGAGGAATTCGGCGGATTATAAATCCCCTTCATCCTTTCGTTTTTACGAGAGCCCCTCTTCGTTCATCTCCCTCTAGGAGTCACATATTCAACTTAGCTTGTTTCAACTATTTGCTCGGGGCCTTCTGACGTACTCCCGGCGATCGCAAAACAAGTGCAAGCGCGCTTTACGTATACTGGCCTACACACTTCCGTGGATCAGTATTCGTGTCCGAGCATCTTTGATGAGACCCCGCAAAGAGACCTTCGAGCGAGGCAAACCCACAGGTGTAGGATATACTCGTAGATTTTCTATCTTGGGCGCTGTACATGAAAGTGTGCATTGAGGGCAGATGAAAGCGACCTGTATCATTCGTAGAAATAGTGCAAACAGTTCGCGGTATTCTCATGCTTCATCGCCAGCTGCAAGAGCAGTTCCCAGGATACAAGTTACGTACAGCATCATGTAACCAAGATTCGGTGGAACAACTCTTCTTCAGATTCCGAGAACGTGGTGGCTTCAATCCAAACCCAACGTGCAGAATGTTCCGACTCACCGCACGTCACTTGATATCGGTCCGCAACATTATTTTCTCGAAGGGGGGTAATGTCATCTGCGCTGACCTGTCATACTTGGCTGTTGTAATTCCGACCGAAGAACCGCAGCTCGCCGGTGATCTTACGGATCGGCAATACGAAGCCGGTGTAAGTGCCGTCGAATTCTTCGAAGATGGGGAATTTGCACCAGTTGTTGACGACGAAAACGACGAACCTCTCGATGCACGGAGCGAAAGCGACAGTGACAGCGACGTTGAGGACGATGACGACCTCGACTTGGCGACGCAGTTACGCATGTTCCAACCCACCGCAGCTCCAGTAAGACCAGGATCGTACAAAGCTATCGCTATAGCCTTCTTCGCCGGCTATACGGTAAACAAGTTGTCCAAGGTGCACCCTCGTGACCGCTGTCGAGATATGATGGCCAAAAAGGTATCCGATACGGTCAATCACAATGAAAGGTATACGGTATGCCGAGAATACGTAAGTGACGACACGTATCTAGTTACGTCATTAAAAAGACCAACTAACAGGTACCATATGATTGTCGAAGCTCAATTACAGTCTCCTCTTTCAGTATTCATCCAGCATACATACAAGGATGGCATACTGAAGGAGCTCGTTGCTTACGCAATTGATGCAACGATCAAAATTGACCCGCAGTGGTTCGACGAATCTGATCCGTGCAACGGCCATAGGATCTCCGCTGTACGGTTCATGTTGAGGGTGAAACTTCAACGTCATTGCCAGCTTGACATCAGGGCTGCCAAGTCAAAGAGCCAAGAGAAGCGTCCTGCAACTGCGACGAAACGAAATGCTCTTAAGCCAGCCAGGAAGATGCGAAATATCCTCCATACCTAAGGTTGACACGAACTCTTAGCACTTTTGTCGAGTACACGTAGCCGCCGGCAGAACGTACAGGTGATACAGATACTTGTTACGTAATCCAAATAACTCTGTTGATTACAGCTTGTTCCGACGGACATGTCTCGCCGTGATCAGCATTGACATTTTTTATGTTCACGTTGCAAATGATGAATTATTGACGGGCGGAGTAAATATTCCCTTACAATGTTACCATAGCATTACTTGGAAAACCATAATGAATGAAAAGTGCCTATGGGTTTTCTAGGTGTAGTGAGATAAACGTGTTCCGAAGAAGTACCGTGGTGTCGCCATTTTTTCGCAATTGATTACGTGATATCGGTATATTATTAATCTGCACGTATCCTAATATTATTATTATCACATAATTTCATATCAATACGAAGATATTAATAACTTACTACTTTTACATAATTATATGTATGTGAAATGGGAACGTTGAATTCATAGCCTTTCCGATGCTACCGAGAGTTCAGGGTGAGCTGCTCGTGCAGTTATATTGCAGGGAATTTTTGAGTATTTTTGTCATACCCATGTGTAAAACAGAGCTGTGAATTCGGCAAAAGTTCTCGAGCGACTCCGCGGTATAAAAAAGTCGGTCGATTCACACTTTCTCAATAAGAAAGCATTTAGTGTGATAACGATCCATTTGGAGTCATACTGTTGAAGAAACGTGGTTGAGGAATAATGAACCACTTTGGTTTAATACTATTTATTGTAAGTGAGGTAAACTAAGAATATAATATAATAGAGAAATTTGAGATCAACGCGGAGCACCTCAAAACGTACCGTTCTCATCGGCAGCTATACGCGGACAGTCTTATAGACAATATAGTGTACGCATGTTCACTCACTCATACACGCACACTCTATACATGAGAGCAAGTCAAGTTCCATACAATAACGTATCTATATTTCAACACGCCTCCTTAGATCGTTATTGTATACTTATTTCATATTTAACAATGTTCTAAACTTTTTAAACTTTTCATGTGACAATGCTTTTGTAAATATGTCTGCGAGATTCTCTTCGGAATTAATTTTACATACATTAATTAATCCTTCAATTACATTTTCATTAACAAAGTGATAGTGAATCTCAATATGTTTTGAATTCTTGGTGAAGTTACCATTTTTAGCAATATCTATAGCACCTGAATTATCTTCAAATATATTAATAGCCTGATTCAAACTTATCTTAAAAAATTTCAACAATTCTCTTACAAACTTAACTTCACTTGTAACTTCAGAAAGTGCTATATATTCAGCGAAAGTTGAAGCTTTTGTCACACATCTTTGTTTCCTACTTTTCCAGTCAATAGCGTTATCAAATAATCTTATCACATATCCTGACGTTGATTTTCTATCATTAACATCGCCTGCCCAATCTGAATCAACAAAACAATCCAGTATTTCACAGTTTTCATTCCTACCGTAGTACAATTTTAAGTCTTTCGTTAAATATAAATATTGCAAAATTCTCAAAGCATATTTCCAATGCATTTCATTATAGTTACTCTGAAATCTACTTAAATAGTTTACACTGTAACTAATATCAGGTCGTGTGCACAAACTAATATATAGTAATGCACCAATAAGATTTCTATATTTATAATTAGTTTCACAACCTTCACCTTTTTCTATCTTTAAATTTATTTCCATTGGTGTACTAAATAATTTGCTATTTTCAATTTGATACTTCATTGCAAGTGATTCTATATACTTAGTTTGACATGAAGACATTTTTCCTTTTAGATAATCATAATCAATTCCAATATTTAAGTATTCTTTAATCTCATTTAAATCTTTCATCTTGAATCTCTCTGATAGAACTTCCTTTACTCTTTGAATTTTCTCTTTATTTTTGCAACATATTAGAAGATCATCGACATATACTGAAATATACATTACATTTTCTCCTTCACCATCAGTATATAAGCAGTAATCAATTTTACTTCTTACAAAACCAAGTTTTACTAAAAAATTATTCAAACAATCATACCATGCTCTGGGACTTTCTCTTAGTCCATATAATGCTTTTTTCAATTTACAAACTCTACCTGTTCGATCATCATATCCTTTAGGTTGATGAACATATACCTCTGTGCTTATTTCACCATTTAGAAAAGCAGTTATTACATCCATCTGTTCAATAATCAAACCATATTGTATACAGAATGAGAATAAAATTTTTAAAGTTTGATTTTTCGCAACAGGAGCGTATATATCATCAATCACATCCTTTTGTTGGTACCCTAACACAACTAGTCTGGCTTCATAAACATTTTCAGATTTCTTTGTATAAACCCACTTTACATCAATAATTTTTACATTTTCTTTTCTCCCAACTAGTTCCCATGTTTCATTTTCATTCAAACTATTTATTTCTTTATCCATAGCTTTTATCCAATAACCCTTTTCATTACAATATATCGCCTCCTCAAAACTTTGAGGTGTATCTACTTTACAAATACATGCGCTTATGAAATTTGCATTCTTAACTCTCCCCGAAGGTCCAGTTAACAATGAATTAGTAACATTATCATTATCAGGATATCTTATGGGATTTTTCTTTTCTCTAGTTGATCTACGTGGTACTTTTAACTCTTCATTACTTGATTTCTTATCTCTATGTGACTTGAGAGTCGGTGTATAGGACAAATTATTCTTTTCATTTTCATCAAGAAAAACCTCATCATCTAAATCAGGGTTGCCCAATCTTTTTTTGTCCGTGGGCCGGATTCATCATGACATACGATTTCGCGGGCCGGATTCTTTATAATTACATATCTTAGTAACATCTTTGAAAAAAATTCAACATTTTAAATGAATTCACGAATATGTTTGTGGTGAATCATTTTTTTTTAAATATTTATAAATTTTATGAAAATTTTGCGTTTTTTAATTTATTTTTAGAATTTAATGTAAATCATAAAAGGTTAAAATTTCAAAAGAACAAAATCTGTACTCACGATTTATTAATGTGAAGTCTGATGTTGTTTTTCAGAAACTAATTTTTTAATATTTGGTTCAAGTTGAGTGACGTTCATCCTTAATATGGAATGAAGGTGATCATCTGAAAGTCGAGCGCGAGACGCTGGTTTGGCTCTTTTTAAAGTTGAAAATGTTTGTTCACAAATGTACGTGCTTGCAAACGCCGTTGTCATTTTCATTCCAAGGTTTCTCAAATTCGGATAAGAATCTAACGCTGCATAAAAATCTATTAAGGACTTCTCGCGAAAAAGATCCTGTAATGGTGTTCGGCATTGCAATTCAATTAATTCTAATTGCAAATCACCTGGCGCTGTAGAAACATCCACTGTAAAAGGATTTTCAAACAAGTGTATTTCATTTTTAATCCGGTGAAAATCTGCAAATCTATCTTCGAAACTTTTGCTGAGTAATTGCAGCATCTTGGTAATTTTTTCACTTGGAAAATGATCATTTTTCCTTTCTTTACGTAAAGCAGTGCAAGTCGGAAAGTGCGTCAACTGTCCTTTTTCCGTTTGCTGTATGAAAAGCTTTAATTTTGTTTGAAACGCACATAAATCAGCATATACATGGGAAATAAGTTTGTCTTTGCATTGCAATTTGAGATTAAGTTCATTTACATACGCAGTTAAATCACAGAGTATAGCTAAATCCCACAGCCACACAGGGTTACTTAGTTCGTGGAGCTGAGTTGATTTTTCAATAAAGAATATATTAATTTCATGTCTCAAATCAAAAAATCTCTGTAGTACCCTACCGCGGCTCAGCCAGCGGATTTCGCTATGATAAACCACATCACCATATTCGGCTTCAATTTGTAAAAGAAATTCTTTGAATATTCTGTGATTCGTAGAATATGATCTTATTAAATTTACGCATTTAGTAACTACCTTCATAACATGATCTAAATTTAAAATTTTTCCACAAAGATTTTGTTGGTGAATGATACAATGTATATCCAACGGCGGTGATCCATTTGATTCCAGCACTTTTTTCCTTAATCTGGCTACTAGCCCATTGTGCCGACCAACCATAGATGGAGCGCCATCTGTAGTTATGGCCGTTAATTTATTCCAGTCAAGGTTAAGATCATCAAAAATTTCGGATACTTCCTTAAATAAATCTTCACCCGTAGTAGTTGTTTTAATGCTTTTCATTGCAGCAAGTTCCTCCGTAACTTCAAAACTATTGTTTATTCCACGAATGAATACAAGCAATTGCGCAATATCAGTTACGTCCGTAGATTCATCTGTAGCAATGGAAAACATTTTGAACTGACTTGCTTTTGATTTTAATTGTACCATAAGATCACTTCCTAAATCTTCTATTCTTCGTGTCATTGTCATACGTGATAAACTTACAGATTCGAATGCACTTTTTTTTTCCGGGCACACTTCTTCCACTACCGCCATTAAGCACCTTTTAACAAATTCCCCATCTGAAAATGGATGAACTTCTTTGCCTATTATTTGACCTACTCGATAGCTAGCTCGCACAATCGACTCATTAATATTTTTTGCGTTGTTAAATAGTTTGGTTAATCCGCCAATTTCACTTTGTAAATTTGTAATTTCATTTTCGCGGCACACACCGACGTATTTGTCATATGTCTGCTTATGTTTGGAATCGTAATGTCGTTTGATGTTATGTTCTTTAAATACAGATAAACTTTCCTTGCAAATAAGGCATAAGCATTTTTCCCCTTGCGCCACAAAAAAGTACATGTTTGTCCATTTCTTTTGAAAAACGCGGCACTCACTATCCACTTTACGCTTTTTCGTCGACATTATTTGGGGTAAAAATATTCAATATTACAAAATTTTTACAAAATTGAATTTATAACTATCGGCCACTCGCGGCAGCACTAGTCGACATCGGCATGATGTGTCATGCCGATGTCATGTACAAATACAAATTATTCAATCAAAATACATATAACAATATCAGAAATATTGTAATTAATAAAATTCACAGAAAATACTTTAATAAATTTAAAAAATACGCGGTATTTGGGCAATAATTTACGAATATACGACTAGGAGCTCGCGGGCCGGATTGAGCTTCTTCGCGGGCCGGATCCGGCCCGCGGGCCGTAGGTTGGGCACCGCTGATCTAAATCTTCATATATACTTTCATTATTTTCATTTAAATCATAATCATTATCATTTTCATAATCATTTAAACCAATACATTTTACATCTTCTTCAACAATATCAACGTGTCTGGCAACTACAATTTTGTTATTCAATAGTACTCTATATCCTACATCACAATATCCTAACAAAATTCCCATTTCTGCCTTTTTGTCAAATTTTGAACTTGTACATGGTTCAGGCGTTCTTACAAAAACTTTACTACCATACAATCTTAAATTTTTAACATTAGGTTTCTTTCTAAAAAATATCCCATAGGGAGTTTTCTTTTCAATCGTATTAGCTAACGTTCTATTCTTCAGATACGTAGCCGCCCATATTATTTCAGGCCAAAATCTCTTATGTACGTTTGCTTCTACTAATAGGCATCGAGCCATATTCATTATTGACCTATTAAATCTCTCTGCAGTACCATTTAATTCATGTACATATGTTGGACAATTGTTTATTATAATGCCTTTCTGTTTAGCAAATTCATAGATTCTTTTATTTAAAAATTCCTTTCCGTTATCGCATCTCAAAATTTTAATTTTTTTTCCTGTTGTATTTTCTACTTCATTAGCAAATTTAACTAAACAATCATAAACTTCATCTTTGGATTTAATACAATAAACTCTAGCTATTTTACTATAATCATCAATGAAACTTACAAAATATTTTTCTCCATTTAAACCTGTAGTTTTAAAACTTCCACAAACATCAGTGTGTATAATCTCTAAACATTCTTTCGCTCTAGTTCTTTCATTTTTAAACGGAATATTATGCATTTTGTTTTCAATACAGGTTTTACATTTCATAAATTCTGACTCCAATTCAGTTGGCATTCCTTCAAGCAAATTTTGTTTACTTAACACATTTAAATAGTTAAAGTTAACATGCCCTAGCATTTTATGCCATTTTTCCTTTTGACTAATATTATAATTTACTTTGCAATCAATTTTATCATTTTTCAATATACTTTTCATTTTCAGAATTCTGTTTTCTTTATTAGCCACTGCAATTAGTTTGTTTTCTCTATCAATAACTTTTGTTATATTTCCCTTTGAAACCAAAGTATTACTATCCATCAATTTCCCGTAACTTATTTTTGTACTCATATCTCTCGCGTAATATACATTTTTAATATTAACTTCATTTAACTTTCCAAAAGTTTCAAAATAACTAACAACATTTCCTATCTTTGTTGCTTTTATAGGCCTACCATCGCCTAAATATACATCTATTGGTTCATTTAACGTTATACATTTTTCAAAGTAATTCTCATTTTTTACAATATGATCACTACAACCGCTGTCTAATAGCCAGTTTATTTCATTATACTCTTTACCTGTATTACCATGTCCATGCGCTGCGTGCGCAGTTGCGACCCACGAGCTCGCTGATTCTTTCGCGTTGCTTCGCTGCTGGTTGTCGTTTTCTGCTTGGTGCTGATATCTGCCGCGCCCTCTGTAGTTTCCTCTGCCGCCTCTGTATCTCCGCTGCTACCTCTGCTTCCGTTGCTGCCGCGGCCACGACCACGTGGCGTGTAGCGTTGATTCCCGTGCTTAGCGGCGCCATCTTGTCCTGCATGGCAGTCTCGTGCGTAATGACCAATTTTCCCGCACTTGTAGCATCCTCCTTTTGAGTTTTTCCTTGCTGCAAAAGCGTTCGATCCCGGATCATGATGCTCATTGTTTTTCATTTCGTTCAGCTGAATTTTATTCTTCACATAAGCAGCTGTTTGATCTGTTTCTTTCAAAGTGTCTATTGAATCACCAATGTAACTGTACTGATTTGGTAGCGTGTTTAACATATAATTTAACTTCTCTTTTTCACTTATTTTTGCTCCCGCGCTCTTCAATTCATTAACATTTTTCTCAAATTCACTGAAAAATGTTATAGTATCACTATATTTTTCTAACCTCATTTTTTCTAACTTATTTCTACACACAATTTGAAGTGCTGTAGATTGTTTCAAGTATATTTCATCTAATTTCTTTATTATGCCAAAAGCTGTAGTTTCTTCTTTCACATACTCAAGTTCTTTATTTGACATTACACTGTAAATCACGTTCATTGTTCTCAAATCTTTTTCATCCCAATCATTTTTATCTTCAGCGCTTTTTTCTCTTTCAATCAATTCATTTATCTTTTTCCACTTCAAATATATTTCTAACCTCTTTTTCCACGTGCTATATTCTTCACCAACGAACACTGGTATATAGGATTCTTTCTCCATCTTGCTTTCTTTGCTCTTGAACGTTCCTTCGTGTTCAGAGTTTTAATCCACTCGCATCGAATTTTTTTTTTTTTTTTTTTTCATTCTCAACCAACTGTTCGCCAAAGCTTATATTTGTTTGAGCACGTGTTCCCACTTTACTTACTTATTTGTTCCTCCTAAATATCAACCACGCTCTGCTACCATGTTGAAGAAACGTGGTTGAGGAATAATGAACCACTTTGGTTCAATACTATTTATTGTAAGTGAGGTAAACTAAGAATATAATATAATAGAGAAATTTGAGATCAACGCGGAGCACCTCAAAACGTACCGTTTTCATCGGCAGCTATACGCGGACAGTCTTATAGACAATATAGTGTACGCATGTTCACTCACTCACACACGCACACTCTATACATGAGAGCAAGTCAAGTTCCATACAATAACGTATCTATATTTCAACAAATACAAATGTTGAACTCCCTGTAGTATGGCTATTCTGTTAGGAATAGTTCTTCGTGTTTTCTCAGGTGGGATTGGGACATTGTTGACCGACGCACGTTCATCTCATTTTATGTGATCGGTTTATTATACCGTTCACTGTAACAATGGTCTTCGGTATTTTGTTGGTCTGCCGTTATCTTGCAACTCGAAAAATTTCCGCACATCGAAAGCGAAAAAACGGGGGAAGACCGGGAAAAGTGGACTCCATTTCAGTCTGGTCTTCTGCATGAAATTCGTGATAGAATTGTTCATGTTTTTTTCCTTCGAACTAGTATACAGATTGTGCGTGCAATCGATTCGTATTTGCCTTCGATCTGGCAATACTTATGAATTGTCAGACAATCGTAAATGTGTATCGAGTGTAGCGTACCGCTTACTATCCAATTTAAGATTCAATGGGTTACAGAGTGCTTCGATGGATGCAAATCCCAGTCTGACGGCAGAACTTCGTTCCCCAATATCGATACAATGATTATGAAACATGCGATTATTACTAATTCAAAGATTCGACTTTCAGATTCGGCAAACTGGCGTTCATCGTCCTTGCCGGACGAAATCGATGGACCCTATTGTATTACACCTACAAGTGGAATCTTTTATTAATCGGAATATCACTCATTGTCTGTATCTATATCTTAGGATTCGTGGCTTCAATAAAAAAAATTTGGATTTTAAAAGTGATTTGTGGCCTTTTTGTATCCAACTCCGACTTAATTTTTATCATCAATTGTACCCTGAATTCTACTTTGACCTGCAATTGCTTTCAAACCTTTGGACTTCTCGAAGAATGATGGATACCTTTTGCTAGGGTCATATTTAATTCCCTCCAAAAATATGTCTGGGATCTATGCGGATGCGGAATCCGTCCCACGCGAGATCGGCTCGAATTTTTCTTATACGCCGAACAAATCTATCAATCCACAGCTATTTCTTCTTTAGATTCTGGCGGTGGAATTCTTATTAGAAACGAAAACAACGCGAACACTACCTATATTTATGCAACGCGATCAAATATCATAGAAATATGATGGGAATACCCTAGAAATATCATAGATGAGATACCATAAACTACTATTATCCCAAAGACCGTCAGCTGGCCAATTACATTAAATATATTGCCAACATATAATCACGCATGCAGTCATATCTGTGATGATATCTGATGTCATGTTCAATATATCTATGATATTGATATGATTAATTGGTGCTCAAGTCATTCGAGTGGTACGAGCATCTCGTCGGATTGCTGCGCTCGATTTTGGATCGTCCGAATGGAATATATTTTATATTGCGTCACCGCGTTTATGCCACGTGATATTTTCAGTCGGCGAATGAATTTGTTGATCATACCTACATATCGGTCATGCGGTGTGCCGCTAATCTTCACGTCATCGATCAAGACCCTGTTTTACCATAAAATGCAGATGGCGCCCTAGGCTGGAGCTCTTAATTTGTAACATACTACCGTATGACTTCGACTTCTCGCAACTTGTCCGATCTATCTATGATGCAGTCAATAGGTGAAAAATTTGTTCTCCTGTCGTCAACGTCCAAAAAAAATCGATCATAGGTTGAGGAAATATTAAATCGATCTCGATTATCATAAAACGTGTTCCTGATTGAAACAGGACACGTCATATCCAAAAATAATCATGTTACAAATTAGCGAAAGAAAAACACGTGCAATAACCAGAAACTGTTCGAGAACGCGTAACATGTATTGTACATACGTCTCATACAACATTGTAACTCAAGTTTCGCCTGGATCCAAACGCCTCGCCCCAAAATTAATATTCATTTATTTTCTTTATTCTACGTATTCCGATAACAAAACGTACTCAACGGATCACATCATAGTACGATAAATATGTAACTAATACGTCCTTTAATCGCCGTAAACTCGTACCAGTTGCACCCACAAGGTTTTGTGCCAGAATGGCTTCCGGAGTGCTTTCGAATGATGCAATCAGGTACCTCGCACCACGGCGTCGCTGCCGTGCATTGCGAAAGCCAATGCCATGCATCGAAACGGTATCGCGAATGCGCTGCCTAATCACAGCCGTTATCGTTCGAACCGCGAACGAATGAGATCGTTTGTTTATGCCGGAGTTCAGCGCCGCGCACTGTGGGCGTAATGCTGAACTGATAACGGTGATCACAACCACTTGTTACATCGAAATAAAGTGACGAATTGTTGATTGTCTAATAATGCCTGGTAAGCGAATTAATTCACGCTGGTATTCGGTACCGCGTTGGAGCCGCAATAAATATTGGGCACAAAGGTAAGATATATTTTTTGTTCATCCATAACTGGTGCATTTGTGCTTTTTCGTAGTGAAACTTTTGTGGTCAAAAATTTAGGCGGATACCTTGGCTAGGAGCCAATCTGTGGTCCGTGATCAATGGTGATTAGTTTCCATTTAGTCTCACGCGAGTAGAACCCTTTCAGATATTAAGTAGCATAATTCATAAAAATAAGGATTCCGGCGAGAATTGATAACCTCGACATTTGGGTATTCCTCCGGAAAGTATCCTCAAGTTTTCCAAGAAATTTGAAAATTTCTGACCGAAAGTTAGAGACATTTCAAAATCCATAAAAGTGAAAAAAATTATCGCTCAATTTTGGTTGCTCGGAATACTAAATGTATGGTAACTCTGATATTCTGGAATTGGATTGCAACTTTTCTTTACTAACGGTCCAGCATGTTGATCCGGGGGTTCGGGCTTTTTCGACTCACTACACCACCACGCGAACGACTTGATCATAAAAAATTAGCAAAAGTTTCATGAGAAACGAATTCTGAAAATAACTTGAATTCAGTTTGGTAATTATTAGAATAGTCACTGCTAGTCGAACGGGCAAATTTTATTTGTGGTTTTGTATTTAAGTGCAACATCTTGGCTTTCAATTTTTGCCTGCGACAAACTTCTCGTACGAAAGATATATTTCATTCGATGAACAGCGACCGAGCCGAGATTCACGTAGAAATAGAATTTTGCGAAATTCGTATCAAAAAACCGTCATATAAAAAACAGAAACCGGTCATTTTGAGTATTTTTTCACTGAAATGTCGGAGAAAATGTCTGTTAAAATGTGTTCATACAATAGCGTCGAATGTCGTCCGAAATTACTAAAAATGTTTGTGAAAACAAAAATCCCCTCTGAATCGCTAAGAGGATTTCTATTACGTAAAAGTAATTGTAGAATAGATAAATGTAGATCGAAACAACTTGTTTTTTCATTGCAGGTATCAAATGTAGGTAGTCATTGAAACGTGGGGTTCACCCTATTTTTAGCAAACAAAACACGGAAAACGACCATATTCAATTTTTGATTTGAATTTATTCACGTCTACTGCGGATTTGATGCGAAAATTACTGAGATATTAAAAAATAAGAATTTCAAACAGTTACTGCGAAATTTCAACACCAAATAATCGTATTTTTCATGTTTTGGATACAAATTTTCGTGCTCTAAATTTTTACAAGTTTCAACGTATTTTTTATGTTGAAGTACATCAACAAAATTGTAATTCACGACCCAATTCAGTAATATCAAAATTTCCGAATTTCGATTTCTTTTTAAATTTTATCACAACACTATTTCTTGAACAACAGTACTGTTGCAATTTAAAAAAATATTTACAGTACAGGAAATTTGGTCAAATATTTGTCGAAATATGTCTTATCAACTAAAACATATATGGGCCATTCCACGTGAACCGGATCAGTCACCTCTCAGATATTTTTCTAATTTGGCATGTCGATTGTCCATGGGGAGTTAGATTTTTGTGCCAAAAGATTTTCTAAATTAGTGCAAATTTCGATTTATCATGAACAACGCAGGATGTAGACAAATAGAAGGATTGAGACTAGGACAGAAAGAGAGAGAAGGAAAAGAAAAGAAAAAGAAAGAGAGAGAGAGGAAAAAAAGAAAACAAAAATCATGGACACGAGTGGGGAAGAAAAGGACGAGCTAGGAGTCAGCACCCAGTGGTGGCCGGAGAAGGTGTGATAAGTGTGGCTCTGAATTATACCGCGATCGTATACTGGGCATTGAGTGCTGCAAGGTTTTTACATAAAATTCGTACAAAACATTATTACAAAAAATATTTTACGCAACCAATACACGTGCACACAAACCGAATTCGACGCAAACCAGATACACGATAATCGTTCAACACGCAGACACCACCACGAACACGAAAGTACATGAAGAATAACGAACCAACACGCCGCATCGACACCATCACACAGACACACATTTGTAGAAATCAAGCACACCACATCGTCATCGACGTCGACATTCATATATACTCCACGGCACACCTGGTCCACCAGCGCACATCAGACTTCGACACACCGGAGCTCACCCGACAAAAAATAAATTACAATCTCCTCTTTCTCTAGAAATAAGCATTAGCGATAAGTATCTAGATTTTGAGTTTTACGGTGAATAGAAGCCCAATACACCAACTCTTACAACAATCAAAAACTTGAAAGGAGGTTTCTTCAAAAAATCATAACTCCGTCAGAAATGATGATGGATTCGACTTTTTATTTTCAGAATTCACGCGGATAAGGCCATAGATTTGAAAAAAAAATAAATGGTGCCGGAAAAGTTCATTTATCATTTGTTTATGTGACAATGAATTTTTAAATGATTTTCAAAACACTGACGGATAGCACCGAAAAATTTGAAAACAATGCTGACATATACTTTGAACTATACTACAGCCTGTGAATTAATTTCAGAGATGCGTTCGGCTTCGTTTTCGAGTAAAAAATCATCAAAATTGGCGGCGCGCGTAAATTCAAGTTTGTCGACGCCTATGCGCGTAATGACGCGCGTCGAGCGTCAGAGAATACCCTGTCCACTCTCCATAGTCGCTACTTGGTGGAGGCCCCGCGGCGGCATTCAGGAGTCATTTCCGCGATGATCGACACCGTTAAAAAATATGAAAAAAATACCATAGTTTTCCTATGACTTTCCAAAGCGATAGAGTCAAGTTCCAGAAGTGTGTTATTTCTCGTTTTCGAGATATCAGGACATATTAAGACACAAATATCGCTGGGATTCGCAGAAGCAGCTGCCAGCGAAACGAAACTTGCGGCCGAAGAGGAAAAACGGTTGGCCGTGGAAAGGGGTGACGTCGTTGATGGAATACCCTCCATTACCGTTGTGGCCGATGGAAGTGGAGCCCCGTGAACACGTCTTTTTCGAAAATTGGGGCAGCAATCAGAGTTTCGGGAGCATGGAAAGCGTGTGGAGGGTTTTAAACGCAGCGTAGAGGATCACGGTTTGATTCATCAAACGTAGATCGCCGACGGGGACAGCAGCGTCATTAAACGTATACGCGATGCTAACCCTTATAAGTCTGTTATCGTCGACAAAATAGAATGTACAAACCATCTGCTCCGCAATCTTTGTACCAAAATCAAGGAGGCATCAAAGATGCATGAACCCGCACGTGTCGCTAAGAAGATACGGAAAACTGTGGAAGAAAGCACGGTACAGTTCCGCGGGGCAGTACAGAAGGCCGTAAAACATCAGTCGAAGGAACCCGGAAGCGAGACAAAAAAAATAAACAAGCTCCGCGAAGACATCCTGAACATGCCGAGTCACATATTTGGAAAGCATAAACGTTGTGCCGATGTAGAGTACGGATTGTACCAGCCCGTATGTGACGCGGTAAAATACTTAAGCTTCAACTGTAAAAGTTTACTGCGTCAATTATATAGCAACAGTGTGGAGTCTTACAACGCTGTCGTCAGCAAATTCATTGGCGGCAAACGCGTGCACCATGGATTGAGAGGTTCCCACCAAGCAAGGGTACAGGGTGCGGTTGTGAACTTCAATACGAAGAAGCCAATGACCGTACTGAACAATGCCATGGGGCTGACTCCGGGTGAGTCTACTGAACGTCTGGAGACAACCCGAAAACGTGAGAACCAGGCTGCCAGCCATACGAGGTCATGGAGACAAAAAGAAACGGTTCCACGGGCCATCAGCGACGGCAACGCGTACGAGCGAGGACTATGGTGCTCACTCACAGAAGCTCAATCTGTCAAGGGAAGAGTTCGATGCTCAATGTGAGATACACAAGAATCTCAAAGAAGCGCAGCAACAAAGAGATGAAATCGAACGTCTCACCGTGCAGCAGTCGGAATCCAATTTGTGGCTGCAGCTTCGAAAGCGAGTGCCAGCGGCTTCAAACTTTGGCAAAGTGTGCAAGAGGCGGTAAGCGACACTCTGCTCGAGTCTCGTTACTTCGATTTCATATCCATCATGCCTGGACAAGAACAAGGCGATCACGTACGGACATCTGGAAGAATTCGAAGCTGTTGCGCAGTTGAAGAGCCCCCCTAATGTACAAATCAAACGTTGTGGACTCTTTATAGACCCGGAAATATCTTTCCTTGGAGCCTCGCCAGACGGCTTGATCGATGAAGACGGCATCGTCGAAGTCAAGTGTCCTTACGCGGCTAGGGATTTGTCACCGGAAGAAGCGATAAAGAAAAATGTATCACAACTGAAAAGTACATTCGATTCTAAGGAGGCAAACATGAATAGTGGGCATGAATACTACTAAGTGCAAGGACAGCTTCACGTAACTCGAAGGAGGTACTGCATCTTCGCGGTGTAGACCTCACGCGGGATAAAGACGGTCGAAGTCGACCGAGACGATGAATTCTGGCAAGAACGCATGAAATCGCAGCTTGTGAATTTTTATCATGATTGTTTGCTCTCAGAAATGATCGACTCTCGTCGCGAGCGGAACATGCCTATCAGGTAACCCCCATTTGTTCTGGATGCTCGATCGCGAAAGACCTTGGACCAGAAAAAAGAAAATTTGGCGGTCCGAATGGTACGTTCCTGCCAGAGTAACGGCGTAGTCTGAAATCTTCAAATCCAAGTCGATCGGTTCTGTGACGGAAACTGCGCAGTCTAAAGACCAGATGAAGTACTTCGGCTCTACGACGGAAAAGGCGCAGTCTAAAGGCCACGATTCCAAATCAATAGGTTCTGCGAAGGAACCGGCGCAGTCTAAAGACCTTCTAAGAGACTGGATTATGGAGTACTATCAGACTAGATATGTAACATCATTTTGCGATACCACTGAGAGTGACGAATATTCAACATTTTTACAATAAATTCATTTTATACTATATACGTGGAGTGTTTTCATTTACAACACCAAATTTCTTGCGAATTTTAGACCATCTTTGACGTATTCACATGAGAGACTGCGAAATACAGCGGATCTTAGCTAACACGCTTATGGTAAGAAGAAATAATTACAACAAAGAGATATTTACGATTTCAAACTATATGATTCGAGTTTCATTGTTAGGAACTTTGCTACGTACATACAATTCACAACGTCCGTATCGGTCATTGGGAATGAGGAATTCATCACTAAACTATGTGTATTGCCATTTCCCGATCACCATAATATAAGGATATCATTGGGGTTAGCGTATTGTTGAATTTCACCTCTTTCTCCTATTTTAGAAATCATCAATCCATAACGAGAACGCAGCTGCGCGTCCAGTAGTCCAATTGATAATTGAATTCGTATCCTGCCAAACACTCTTCTTCCTGTTTTATCGACTATGTCTTCTACATTTTCCGATAAGAGGGCGGGACCGATCGAGTAAACATGTAAACATGCCTCCGAGGTATCCAAGACCCTTAATGTAATTGGCCAGCTGACGGACTTTGGGAAAAACCTACTTCATGGTATCTCATCTATGGGATTTCTATGGTATTTCCATCATATTTCTATATTTCCTAGCGTTGCATGAATTTAGGTAGTGTTCGCGCTATTTTCGTTTTGAGTAGAAATTTGACCGCCAGAATCTAAAAAAAAAAAAAGCTGTGGATTGATACATTTGTTCGGTGTATTAAAAAAAATGCGAGCCGAACTCGCGTGAGACGGATTCCGCATCCATTCCGTTTTCCGTAGAATCATGAAATCATAGTTTTTTTGATTTCCTCTAAACCATATATTCTTCATGATTATGATCAAATATATTTCTGTGTTATCTTTCAACGAGCCCGCTTATTTGTCGTGTCACATAATGCATCTGGAATACAAAAATTTTTTATTTTCTAACTGACCCCTCAAACTTAATTCTCCGAAATCGGAATTTGCTTATTAAGGCTATACGTTTGTAATTGGGTCATCTAACTCTATATACATGTGCACAAAAAAAATGTTTCATCCAATAAATCATTGAAAATCAACTGTGGTGGACGGACAGACATGAAAGTGATCCTATAAGCATAAATATGTGATATTGCTAAAAATGGCTCAGAACATAGGATCCCAGACATATTTTTGTAAGGAATTGAATGCCCTAGATGGCCGTCGTATAGGGTATCCATCATTTTTTGAGAAGTCTAAAGGTTCGGAAGCGATTAAAGGTCAAAGTAGAATTCAGGGTACAATTGATGATAAAAATTAAGTCGGAGTTGGATACAAAAAGGCCACAAATCACTTTTAAAATCCAAATTTTTTTTATTGAAGCCACGAATCCTAAGATATAGATACAGACAATGAGTGATATTCCGATTAATAAAAGATTCCACTTGTAGGTGTAATACAATAGGGTCCATCGATTTCGTCCGGCAAGGACGATGAACGCCAGTTTGCCGAATCTGAAAGTCGAATCTTTGAATTAGTAATAATCGCATGTTTCATAATCATTGTATCGATATTGGGGAACGAAGTTCTGCCGTCAGACTGGGATTTGCATCCATCGAAGCACTCTGTAACCCATTGAATCTTAAATTGGATAGTAAGCGGTACGCTACACTCGATACACATTTACGATTGTCTGACAATTCATAAGTATTGCCAGATCGAAGGCAAATACGAATCGATTGCACGCACAATCTGTATACTAGTTCGAAGGAAAAAAACATGAACAATTCTATCACGAATTTCATGCAGAAGACCAGACTGAAATGGAGTCCACTTTTCCCGGTCTTCCCCCGTTTTTTCGCTTTCGATGTGCGGAAATTTTTCGAGTTGCAAGATAACGGCAGACCAACAAAATACCGAAGACCATTGTTACAGTGAACGGTATAATAAACCGATCACATAACATGAGATGAACGTGCGTCGGTCAACAATGTCCCAATCCCACCTGAGAAAACAAGAAGAACTATTCCTAACAGAATAGCCATACTACAGAGAGTTCAACATTTGTATTACTCCAAATGGATCGTTATCACACTAAATGCTTTCTTATTGAGAAAGTGTGAATCGACCGACTTTTTTATACCGCGGAGTCGCTCGAGAACTTTTGCCGAATTCACAGCTCTGTTTTACACATGGGTATGACAAAAATACCCAAAAATTCCCTGCAATATAACTGCACGAGCAGCTTACCCTGAACTCTCGGTAGCATCGGAAAGGCTATGAATTCAACGTTCCCATTTCACATACATATAATTATGTAAAAGTAGTAAGTTATTAATATCTTCGTATTGATATGAAATTATGTGATAATAATAATATTAGGATACGTGCAGATTAATAATATACCGATATCACGTAATCAATTGCGAAAAAATGGCGACACCACGGTACTTCTTCGGAACACGTTTATCTCACTACACCTAGAAAACCCATAGGCACTTTTCATTCATTATGGTTTTCCAAGTAATGCTATGGTAACATTGTAAGGGAATATTTACTCCGCCCGTCAATAATTCATCATTTGCAACGTTAACATAAAAAATGTCAATGCTGATCACGGCGAGACATGTCCGTCGGAACAAGCTGTAATCAACAGAGTTATTTGGATTACGTAACAAGTATCTGTATCACCTGTACGTTCTGCCATCGGCTACGTGTACTCGACAAAAGTGCTAAGAGTTCGTGTCAACCTTAGGTATGGAGGATATTTCGCATCTTCCTGGCTGGCTTAAGAGCATTTCGTTTCGTCGCAGTTGCAGGACGCTTCTCTTGGCTCTTTGACTTGGCAGCCCTGATGTCAAGCTGGCAATGACGTTGAAGTTTCACCCTCAACATGAACCGTACAGCGGAGATCCTATGGCCGTTGCACGGATCAGATTCGTCGAACCACTGCGGGTCAATTTTGATCGTTGCATCAATTGCGTAAGCAACGAGCTCCTTCAGTATGCCATCCTTGTATGTATGCTGGATGAATACTGAAAGAGGAGACTGTAATTGAGCTTCGACAATCATATGGTACCTGTTAGTTGGTCTTTTTAATGACGTAACTAGATACGTGTCGTCACTTACGTATTCTCGGCATACCGTATACCTTTCATTGTGATTGACCGTATCGGATACCTTTTTGGCCATCATATCTCGACAGCGGTCACGAGGGTGCACCTTGGACAACTTGTTTACCGTATAGCCGGCGGAGAAGGCTATAGCGTTAGCTTTGTACGATCCTGGTCTTACTGGAGCTGCGGTGGGTTGGAACATGCGTAACTGCGTCGCCAAGTCGAGGTCGTCATCGTCCTCAACGTCGCTGTCACTGTCGCTTTCGCTCCGTGCATCGAGAGGTTCGTCGTTTTCGTCGTCAACAACTGGTGCAAATTCCCCATCTTCGAAGAATTCGACGGCACTTACACCGGCTTCGTATTGCCGATCCGTAAGATCACCGGCGAGCTGCGGTTCTTCGGTCGGAATTACAACAGCCAAGTATGACAGGTCAGCGCAGATGACATTACCCCCCTTCGAGAAAATAATGTTGCGGACCGATATCAAGTGACGTGCGGTGAGTCGGAACATTCTGCACGTTGGGTTTGGATTGAAGCCACCACGTTCTCGGAATCTGGAGAAGAGTTGTTCCACCGAATCTTGGTTACATGATGCTGTACGTAACTTGTATCCTGGGAACTGCTCTTGCAGCTGGCGATGGAGCATGAGAATACCGCGAACTGTTTGCACTATTTCTACGAATGATACAGGTCGCTTTCATCTGCCCTCAATGCACACTTTCATGTACAGCGCCCAAGATAGAAAATCTACGAGTATATCCTACACCTGTGGGTTTGCCTCGCTCGAAGGTCTCTTCGCGGGGTCTCATTGAAGATGCTCGGACTGTTGCAAGCATCTATGATTTCGTCCATACTTTGGCAAAATCTTGCGGAATCAGAAATTGTTTTTAATCTCACAGCTTCTGAATGATGCGCCGATTCCATCGCAGAAGCGAACCGCTTGCTGAAAACCTGAAAAGCTCGGAAGACCTCTATACGTTCGGAAGCGTTAGGCCACATGTGAGCTTCCGTAATATGACCTCAAAGATAAGACGTTGCGCATTCAAGATCGCTACGAAATGTTTTAGTGAAATCCGAATAAACAGCAACCTTATCTGCTGCAGTGATCTTACTTCACTTACGGAACAATCCTAGAACGTTTTTTACCGCGTGCGGAAAGTCGGAAAGCGCGATGATTTTTTCCCCTTCGTGGAAAAAGTAAGGCCGGTCTTCGCTTACTCCCAATTCGGAATAAGCTCTGCCGTTGCTCGTTCTCTGGTCACAGACTGTCATCTTGAGGTCAGCTCCGGCGTCATTGATTTTGCCGATGCATTGCCTCAGCAAACGAACAATGTCTGAGCCCGACACGTTGTTGCATGGCAGAAAACTACGCCAACATCGTTCGCCATTGGTTGCCCGCATGCAGTCCGTTCAAGCAAAGCACGAGGGCGTTATTAGCGCGTCGCTCAGTTCTACCTAGAGGTCCAAGGTCTCCAAAGCTTTCGATAACGTCGGTCTTCACGTCATACTCCTCCCGTTCCATCAGGGACATTTCATCCTACTTTAGCGCACAACACCTCTGTTCAGGAGGGATGTCTAGCATGGCCTGCTTCAACGCTGTGAATACGTGCTCACAGAACCCCACGTTGACTTCGGTTTCTGCAATCCATCTGCGAACCGTCCTCTCCGCTGGCAACTTCAGTCCCATTTGACGCAACTTCTCGTACCCCGATGCGGAATAATAGTGCATCTTCATGGCGAAATCTCGCTGATTCTCAGGGAGGGCCTTGTTGGTGTTTTCGGTGCGCAACTGCATGTCAATCATCGTGCGACTGACTTCAGACTTCACCCCGCTGATGTCGATGGAAGTGGAGGGCCTTGGCTCGTTCGAATCCACCGGATCACCCGAAACTTTTAGTTGCGATTGGTGGGGGTTTGAAGTGCTGGTGGCAAGTTGACTCATTCGTCCTTCCATTTTTCGAATGATGCTGCGCAACCTCTCATCTTCGGATCGTAGGCGCTCAGTTTCATCTTCGTTAGAATGAGCGCTCGAAGCCGTCGGACTTGCAGCTCGGGAAGACCCATATGGATAATAATTATCCGGCACCAGGTCAGCTAGAGGTATCTGTGGGGTGATACCGTGAGTCCTCAAAACTCGACTATTATTGAAACTCTCTATTTTGCGATAGATCTCTGCGTCACGATAGTCGATGGGAATTGCTCGCCTAGTCATCTGGTCTCGCTTCGGTGTCAGGAAGCCGTCCGATAAGAGATGGAGCGAGCACAGTCGTCGGTGTTTCAGGCTGACATGTTGCGTAGCCTCTTTTTTACGTCTTATGCAATATGGAAAGATACCTGAATAAATTTTATCACGAAAGTATTGTTTTTGCTATTGAAGACTAATTTCCTACCAAAAATAATACTCGTTCCGCTAATTTCTCCAAACTGGGGTCTACCCTTTTGTTTGATTATGACAAATCGAGAAAAAAAACATTTTTTGAGCGACTACGGAAAATAAATACAGCCCTCTAAGCCAAAATGATTGTCTTCAACCATTTTTTCCCTAGAATTATCAATTATCCGGAAAAAAATGATTATTTTTTACGTCATTACTATTATCATAGCACATGTATGAAAATTAGTATACAGGGCGTTATCGATAACTTCGGCCAAAATGATAGGGTTGGTAGAGTACCCAAGTATAAAAAATATAAAAAAAATACGGTTTTTTTTTTTTTTGTTCAGTAAAACGATGAAGAAAGTATAAATCCGAAATTTATTTATTCATAAAAAATTATTCGGTCAATAAATAATAAAAAATTCGATGATACAAACTTTTTTTTCGACAAATATCGAAGAACAAGGTAAATTATGACTCAAAAAAAAATCGTTCTTCAATTTTATTCATAGCAAGGAATTGTTAATCATCAGATCCGTTTTGGAATTGTAAATAGATTTTTTAGAAAAAAGATTTTTCTTCTACAAATCATCGTTTACATCACAGATTCGGTTTTCAAAACACAATTTTCATTCATCTCGTCAACAACGCATTTGTTTATGACAATTTTTCAAACAACGCGAGATCACAATCAGAAACAATCATTCTCATGTAGCTTTCGATGATAAAAAAATGTATCAATGAAAATATTTGGGAAAAAAACTCAATTAATATGGTCAATTTGAGTTTTTAACTTTTTGACTTCGTAAATTGTTGATGAAAAAGTGAGAATTTTTTTTCATTTTCTGAACTACAGTAGAACCTCGATTATCCGGGGTTGAAGGGACCGAAGACTTCACGGATAATCGAAAACCACGGATATTCGGAATTACCTGTTCGTAACGAGATTTTATTGGGTAGAAGAAAATGAAAACTTGATACATACGGTTAACCTATGTGAGCATTTACATCATTTACACCCTGGCGGGCGTTCTAGGAGCTCGAACCTATATACGTAATATTGCGACGTTCAGATTTCCGCAGAATACTAGTTGAATGGCAATCATTGCAGTTTTCTACGCGAAGCCAATAATTGAACGGTTGGAGTGGGAGAAGGGAATGTGTCTGCCAAGCATAAGGAATTTCAACCAGAGCAGGTTGGAGCATTTTTTGTGCTGCACTTCGACGGTAAAACAACTAGTGTCCAATGACCTGTGACATGAATTATGAGTAAATCGGAATCGGAAAACGACTATGCAATTGATATGGCTGAATGAGTTCTGATACTTGGCGTTAAATTGATTTCACTAAAAAGATTCGCGCTGGCTCTTTCCTGTTACTTCAGAAGATTCTGAATCTGACTAAACATCCCATACAATTCGATGAGTTCTAGTACCTGTCACTCATTTTTGATTCCACAACAAAGATGAGCGCTGCCTTCTTTCATTTTACTGTAAAAAATTCTGGAACCGAGTTACCATCTCATACGTTCAAATGTGTTCTAGTGTTTGGCGCTAATTTTTGATTCCACAACGGAGATTAGCGCTGTGTTTTCTGTTTTGTCTTTAGATAGTTGATCTACTTTTTTGCAGAATCAGTTTGAATTTGTCTTGTTCACAGTCTAATGAAACACCGTTGATATTTACTTCATGAACGTCTGATTTTTGTCAGAGAAAACGATTTTGTACTTGGCGGTTTTTTTGCACATTCGTAATGTTTTTGTGGCGGATTTCACTTCTTGTTATACGTGCAACCGTCTAACAATATAGTGATATGACACGTGAAGAACATATTTTTCATTGACATATTATTGCAGAAGAAAAATTCGAACTGCGATACAAAACAACGTCGAACAACGAATAAGAACGTCGAGAACGATACAAGACAATCGATACACCCAAAATTCAAGAGTCTTGTTAGCCTCAGCAGCGTCATAGCGATATTTGTTGAAAAAATGTTACATACTATTCAAGCCTGTGGTTTTTTGGTTTTTAGAGAGCGTTTATAAATGCTAGCTTGGAAAAACGATATCATTATGATAGAAGAAATGATGAGATATCAATTATTTGGATAATCATCATCAAATAAGATATGAATGATTAAAAATTATCTGATTAACTATATGATAACTCTGCACCGCTAATGAATAATGAATTATAACTATGAGATTATTGAAAATCTATGAAACACCGATTGATCTATCTACCAATAATCCATCAATTGATCATCTGCTGATCGAATGTAAAAAGGGTAATGTAAATTGATCAAACAAATAAGAACGAATCAATTGCTATACAATATCATTCATCATTTCCTCTTGCCAATTATGCAATTAGGCATAAGACGAAGCTCTAAGCAAATATGTGCTAATGAGCAGACTTCACGTAGATATTTGTCATTGTCATTCAACAACTCACCAAAATGTAGAATGGACTGGCATTGTTATCACCGCACATTTATCAAATGTGTAATCATTGTCAGCTCTGGTCAATGATGGTCTTTATCATACACCAATCGCGGGCTGAAAATAGTACTTCAGACTAGCTACTTAACTTTATTTTCTCCAAATATGATCGGCATCCAGTAGTTCAAATCAACAATATCGCATTATTGGCACTACACCTTCGGATGCATCTATGCGCATTAGTAAATCCAGTTGATTAGTACGTTTGTCACAGTAGCTGCAGTTTCAGTCATGCTTATCAATAATGAACTCATACTTTGTTCTACTCAGTAATCAGAAATTGCAATCGTGTTACCCATTTTATGTTGGCATCGCAGCTATAGTCATCACATATTGCACCAGGTAATATGTGATTTAAACTAATACTATTTATCAAATTGTTTTTTAATTGTTGAAACGCGACACGGTGTTTGTTCTCCCACACCCACATCGAATGAGTCCTCAATAGTTCTCTAAATGGTTCTATATAATTTGAATGTTTGGCACTAAAGGCTCGGTAGTAATCCTAAAAAACTTGGTGATTGCTTTTTATTATTAGGCTCAGGGAATTCGTTTATTACTTGCAATTTATCTGGATTTGGCTTAACTCCATTGGTAGACAAAATGAATCCCGAAAATGGTAATTCTTGCCTACAATAAATTGCCTATCGTGATTTGTCTAAACGTAATTTAAAATTAAACCTTTCCAAACATTCAAATGTTAAATCAAGATGTTTCATGTGTGCTTCAAATGTGTGGGATTCAATTAACAGATCATCCACATAACATGTTGAAAAGGAGTTAAATTCGTTTCCCAACGCCATGCCTAACGCTCGAATAAACCCACTGCCTGCTGTTTTTAGACCAAACAGTACCCTACAGAAATGATATAAGGTCTGTCCATGCAAAAATGCGGTATATTGCCTAGAAGATTCTTTTAAAGGTATTTGCCAATAACCCTGCGTTAAATCAGTAGTCGTCATATATCTGATTCCATCATATTTTTGCAATAATTCGTTTATAGGCGGTGGTGATTCATTGTCTGATTCTATAACCTGGTTCAAATGTCGTGCGTCTAAACAAATTCGAACTCTTCCATCCTTCTCTTGCACAATTCTTAAGGGGTTGCAATACTGACTAACAGATCTCTCAATAATGCCATTCTGTAACATCTCCTGAATCTCCATATCCACAGCTTCTGGAAGTTTACCCGGTATTGGATATGATCCCCTAATAAACGCCCTATCTTGTATCAATTTCATCTCGTGTTCGTAAATATTTGTACAGCCAGCATGATTGGAAAATAATTGTTTATGTCTATTCAACAAATCTACTAAAGCCCTCTTCTGCCCAACATTAAGCACCGTAAGGCTAGCCGCAATCGATTGAACCTCTTTGAAGAAATTATAATCTTCCCCCTGTCTTAGTATAGAAATTGAACTCCTTGTCGGGATATGGTAAATATCAGCTGAATTGCTGTCATCAATATTCATTTGGTTTAAGATAACATCATTGCTTTCATGATTTACAAATGATTCGTCTTCGATTCTATGTGTGGACACATAATTGTCATCACGATTATTCATATCAATACTAAGAAAACTTTCTATATTGAGACTTTCATTATCATTTACATTTACATAATCTTCAACATTCATATGTTTAGTAGTCATTACAGCAGTACACAAATTATTTATATTATCAGTGACTGGGGAATTATTATTTTCAATTGTAAAATCATTTTCTTCACAAGATCCCTGAGAATCTTTTTCAAAATTATCATTACAACATATTACATTTGTTTCATTGAATTTAATTATTTGAAGATACAAGATATTTTTCTTGGAGATGAAACGTAATTTCTCCACCGAAGTTCCCTCGTACAATGCTATAGGTCGTGAATCAGCAACGCTATTAATAGTGAGTGTCATAGCGCTATAATCCATTATTACTTTATTATATAAAAGCCAATCATTTCCAAATATTACGCTACTGGACAAATTAGGAATTACAAGAAAAGCAGTTGGTATTACGCGATCATCCGAATCAATGTCAACGAGAATCTGTCGACGTACAAGCGTAGTCTTTTTTCCAATAGCCCCAAAACTCGCAAATTGCTAACAGGTAATTCTCCAATAGGATGCATACCAAACAAACTTTTATACAAATCTTCCGCAATGTAAGTTACTTGACTGCCCGTATCTATCAATCCAATGATCTCTTTCCCACACAAATTAATCGTCAAGTGCGGACTTTTATCAAAATCACCATTCTCCGGATCTACTTCATCTACAGGCTCCACCATAATATCATTTCTTAGGTCATCAATAATATCAATTACAATGCGACGCTTGACCTATTTCACGCGCATCAGCCGTTAGTTTAAAGACTGAGATATATTACTATTATTTTCTTCGTTATTTTGATATCGGACATTCGGTGGTGGCATTCTCATATCAGGCAAAACAAACGTGTGACCGTTTCGATTATGTCTTAAATAATTGTTTCGATAGTTAGGCTGACCTTAATAAGGTCTCTTATTATTTTGGTAACCGGCTCTAATACTATTTATTTGGTGTTCGCTGTTGTTTTGATATCTTCTTCTTTCTTTTTCTCTTTCGTCGTAAACTATGTATATCTAGATGCGATAACGTATGCTCAATTCTTCGAGTATCGGAAAAATATATGGATACTGTTGTGATCTCCTTTTGAGGGAGCACTACCTTCCGTTGGGTTGGGATCCGTTGACTGGTAAAGGATTTGAATTCAAGATCTAAGAATGGTTATACTTCATTTGTGAACCGATGAAATTAAAGTGAAGTTGCTGGTTCGAAGAGAAAATTGAGAGTGAGTTGAAAGTGGCTGTTCCGAGGTGATAAAACCAATATGGCAACTGAATTTACTGTGAATTTTGGCCGGTAAATACTTCGGCGAATCAAACCTGAAGACTAAACATCCTGCCGCAATCAGCCATATTCAATATCACTCTGTGGCGACATAAGATAAAGAAATAATAAGCAAATAGAATAGGTGGGATTATAACAATACCAAAGCATCTCTAGCTCTATAAGGCAGCTGCTGAACTATCGTATAATTTATTTCGTAAATTTCAAATTTAGGTTTAAAATAATTCGCTTCCTTGAACTGTTTTAAATAATACATATGCATAGTTCCATCATGTCCCTTATATTTTCGAGCACTCCATCTAGCTTTTGCTCTGACTTGTTTGGGTACCGAATTGAACTCTTTTGAAAATAATTGTTCAAAATCATCGTAAGTTTGTAACTGTCCAATGCACGTATCAATCGATATTTTAGCTTTGGCCTTCAAAGCAATTCTAGCAACTGCTAATTTATTTTGATCAGTTATATTTTTTAAATTGAAATATCTATTTAATTCCTCTATAAACTCTTTTGGATTTAAAAATTCTTCGTCACTGAATTCTGGTGGTCTGATTTCTATTTGCCTTTGCTGCAAATGATTCACTAACCCATTAATCAAAATATTGTTACTATCCGCATTATTATTATTCATACGATCATTCCGTTCTAAACGATTGATATGCTCATTTTGCCGATCAGTTATGATTCTTAATCTATGTATGTACCTCTTCCTTTAAATCTTGTTCTTGTCGTAATAAGACCTGCATTTTCTCCATTTGCTTTTTCATTTTCCTCATGTTCCTCATTTCATCTTTTGAGCTCTGTAATTCCTCCTCCATTTTTGTTGTTACGTTTCTCGTTTCTTCCAGTTCTGACCTTCCTCTAGCCTTCAATGATTTTACCGACTGGACGTTAGACTTTGACCTAGTTGTGAGAGGCGTTCTATCAGTGGTTATTTATTTAATAATAAAATAAAACAATAAACTTAATTGAACATAAATTATTCATATCAAACAATCATTCATGTCCTTAGTTCGGGCGCCAGTTGTAACGTTTTTTTTTTTATATTTTATTATATTTTATTTTATATTTTATATATTCTGTTACGTCGGTAACCGCTGCCACCAATTTGTTACGTGGGTAAAAGGTTCACCGGCGTTATTATTTGGGTTCGTTCTCGTTTTATGCAACTAAATGCAACTGCAGGAAAGGATTCGAAGTGATGAAGGTGATTGACAGTTTGTAGATGATTATGATGCGAAGTATATTTATTTGCCCAGCTCGGGGAGGCTTACAGGCGTAATCAGACGTGTTTCAGTCTTGAAAAGTAATGATTATTATTGACCAGGCTCGGTGAGGCTTACAGGTGTGTTCAATGAATATTTGTAGAGTGACCGATCCAGGATTTCGGTGTGTGACTAAGGAACTATGTCCTGGAAAACCGCACTGTTTGGTTCTAAGTTCAGAAGTGATTTTGATGTAAAGATTAGGAATAAGGTAAGTTCGGTTTATTGAAAGAGGGGGTAGGTGGAGTTGGAGTGCACGTGTAGCTGACAGGGTGCAAATCGGGAAGTCATTGCACTTGCATGTCATGCTGATGCAAGCTCGAGCAATGACCGATGGCAATTGAAATAGTCAGGCAGGAAAAAGGATATCGGGTTGCGTCCGGTAGAATTGGTGGTAATAATTGGTATGGATTGGGAATTGGTAAGAATGGTTGGGCGAGACGTTTGCAACATGGTCCGGACGTAACAATTTGAATAGGCATCGTTCTAATAAATAGGAATAATAATAGTACTAGTAATTTTATGACAAGAGGATGCCCATTTATTACGATAAATTCAAATTCGAATATATTAAATCGATCAAAAAACATTTACACCACATTCATGCATGTAATAAATAACATCAATCGCTACAGGTAAGTATAAAAACGCAGTACATATATAAAATGAAGAATCAATGTAAAACGTGTATAAATAAAAAAGTGGTGATAAAAATTGGTCTCTGGGGATGTGAACGTAAGTAAAATGATAAGATTAACTTTTTCTTTATATGCTTTAGTTCCAATTGTTCACTTATCTTTGTCACATTTCTTATTTGCAGGTGCTGATCAAGTTGGACGTCGATGGAGGTGATTACGTTTCAATTACGATCATTGTGTCCTTTTATTTCCATATCTTCAATTTGTAAATTGGTCCTTTGCAGGTACGTCGATAATTTAAAATGGATGCTTCAGTGGTATTGATGCTCGTATTCAGAACAGGCGATGTGGTAAGTTTTGTTTTAAAATTATTTGTAAGTCTTTGTTCACTTTGTAATATATTGTCTTATTAATTAAAGCTGAAAGTCACTGATGATTATTTTGATATTGGTTTCTTTTCTTTCAGCTATAATAATGGATTGCACCAGATTTACTGCCTCGTGTTATGTGATATTTTAATAAAATCGAGAACAAGCACAATTACGTCCTGTCTCGACGCTTATTTTCCCTAGAGTGTCTAATTACTCCTTGACCGGATTTGGTCAAGGTTTACTTAACCACTAGAGTCAATAAATTCAAATGATGAGATCTATGACTCTTCTATTTTGACGGCGCGACTATTTAAAATTAGCATATTTTCGTCCTTATACCTCACAGTCATAGTACGGCAATGATTAGGACAACCAACCTCTGGTACATTAGGTTATTCTTCAAGACCTCAGCAATTACAAACCGAATGTCCGATTGCAGCTCCCTTCCTGAAACTACCCTTATTATTACTGCCTCTAGTATTGTAAGTTGAACAGGAGTTCAGATGGCCTTATCATCAGATGATAGATATCATTGGTGAAGGTCATTTACCAAACCCGAGTCTCAACACCCCGGAGGGTGGACGTATTTCCTGGGGTAAATGTGGTGCGCCAGTACAGACAACAACTAGGATCAAAGATCCTGAACGGGATGCTCCCGAATTACGTTATGTTCGGAACGAGAGAGCTTCTGTATGAAAAGACAGGAATAGGAAAATGCTATGTCAAGGGTTAGAAGGATTATATAAATAGGAAAGAAGCAGCTCTCAAAAAGAAGACTGCCATCAGGAATATGAAAGGAAATATTGTCATGAGATATAACAGTATCTAGCCATTGGCCATGATCAAGAGAACTAAATATATTGATAAATAAATAAGGTCGAATTTGATTCGGAAGACATAATCAATTTTCAAGTCTGTGTCCACTGCCTAGGTGGCCTGTCGGAACAAGGAAAAATATTTTTCCACCGAGTTTCCTGACAGATGTTTCGGGAAAAGCTGGCTTCAGCTATTACCTCGAAAGTAATGTTTTCAGGGAAACCACTTGAAGGCGCCTGCCCTAGTCAGTAGTGAAGTGACTGGCTCTGCCGCCGCGACGTAGGTCATGCGACTCGCTTCGACAGAAACCACATAACGAGAGCCGTGTCCGATGTTGGTGACAAGATTCACTTCCGCTACTTCCACGCAGCACAAGCAATAAGCTTGACCCACGAACTCTAAGTAATTTCTGAACGAGCTAGGAGGACTGCCTGAAAGTTCGATACAGGTCTGACAGTCCTCAAAGTATCGCACAGAAGAGGTATCTACTGGTAGCGCTGGCAAATAGCGAGTTATTCACCGCTACCAGTTCAAAAAATACGAGAACAAGAGGCTAAGAGACAGGAGACGGATACTACATTAGGTCAATTGTTCCAAGCAGGATTGTCATTCATGAACTCATTTACCATTTCAATCGAGCTCCTAAGAGCTGTCATGGAGATAGTTAGCAGGTCTTTATTTCCAAAACCGGGATCTGTGAGGGCGACCCTAGTGAACTTCAGGATGCTCCCTCTCGAGCCGACCACTATGGGTACAACACGAGCGATTTCCGAATTGAGATCTCTTTTGAGCGTATCGAAAATATTTGTATATCTGTCGACTTTCTCGATTTGGCCGTGGCTGAGGAGTCTCCATTCTCGTACCGGACTGTGACGTCGAGCACAACAATCCCTTTCTTATTCAAGTCAGTGACGAGATTGGGTCGAAACTTCTCAAAACCAACCACTACCTCCGGCTCGTCTATCACAGGATGTTGATTGGCTAGACAAGCGCGGAGAAGCTCTTTGATTTCATTGTGGCGCTTAATTTGCCAATCCTTGGTATGGATGCACATCCAAGAATATGCCCAAGGGTTTCGCTACTGCGACCACATGTTCGGCAGGCCCAGTTCACGCGATGATCGACAATCTTCGCCACCGCATTAGTAGGATAGGTGTTCGTCCTTAACAGAATGGCATCTGTTACTCGTGACGGTTTGAGAAGATCGCCTCGAACAAGCCAGTTACTGCAAATTTGGTCATCGAAATCCCAAACTCACTTGCCCTGCCAGCCCTGACGAGACCAAGCTATGCAATGGCGAGACCTCACAGTCGCTCCGAACTTGCAACTGCCCTATGAACGTGGTCAGAAGAATCACGTGCGCTGAAACATTCCGAAGAGCGGCTATCAGCACCATCTTCTCAAACTCAAATAAACCTTATCCCCCTGAAAGTCTGGGTGTGTAAAAGAAACTATTGCTCACTGTATCGGGCAGATGTAGGATACTGCGAGTCTCTGTTCGCATGACCACGTCAATCTTTTCCAGCATTACAACGGATGAAGGCTGCATGATTAAACCATATGTGTACCTTGGAAAGATATACTTCCCAAGTACGTCAATCTTATGCATGGACTTAAGTGGCAACGCTCTAACGCGCTTGATAATCAGCCTAAGCTGTGTCAATTCGAAGCCATCGAGCAGACCCTGCCAGGGAGAGAACTTCGCACCAAGGTATGTAAACACCTCATCGGAACTCGTGTACGGTACTACGGCTTCACCGTTTACCCTTATCCCCGGATTTCGAAGGAACCAAGTCTTCCCTTCAGGGACGTACTCGAATGACAGGCACTTGCCCATTGAAAGGCTTATGCCAAGTCTAGTCAGGTAGTCTCCCACCAACCGGAGCTGCCTATCGGCTGTGGACACGTCCTTACCGACGACCGTTATGTCATCAGCAGAGGCAAGGACTGAGAGATTCTCCCCCTCAACATCCACGCCAACGGCCATGCTTTGTAGCTGTCGAATAAGGGCTCGATAACGAGGTTGAAGAGCAGTGGTGAGAGCAAGTCTCCCTACTTAACTCCTCTTTTCAAGGTAATATATATGTAAGTCGGCAGGCTTACGGTTAGGAGAAAATGCAGGCTGGTTAAGTGTTGCAGAGTATACTGTAATATATTATACAGATAAGATTGACAATCATTATTATAATTACGGATGCACCACGCTATAATACCTGAATCACTCATACGACCAGGATTAAAGTGATTACTTAATCCCCACCGACAATACTATAATATATTGAAGTTGAACACTCCGTTTGCGTCAAGTGTCTCTCCTGGTGTCGATAGTGCGTGGTGTTTAAATACGCCGAGACTCTTGTGGTCGCAGAGAGAGGGAAGTCTGAGACGACCCAATGGATTCAAACTTACATATATATCCTCGCCATCCTGCACCTTAATGACCGTACTACAGCCTTGGTTCATGCCCGAGATGTATTCGGGGACCAGTTGCGGGACATCTTTCCCAATCAGGCATTCTTTGATAGCGGAGTGCGGAAAAGTATCAAAAGCCTTCAAAACATCGAGAACCGATATGACACCGCCTGCACACTTCACTCGCTTCAGGGCTGCACACAACGGTTGTACATTTAGTAGCACCTATTCTCTCGCGTAAACCCTTTCTGTCTGCAAAACTGCACGACATACGACCGTAGCCTCCGATCAATTATGGACGAGAATATCCTACTGATCATCGAACTGTCGGTAATCGGTCTCCAATTTCTTGGATCCTGTGTGACCTTGCCGGCCTTGGGGATGAGAGTAGTTCGATTGACTCTCCAGGCGCTTTGATACAGCTGACCCAGGAAGAGCACATTCAAAAATGCTGAAAGGGCAATACAGATATCTTGCCCCATTAGATTTGCCTTCACAATCCCATCCAGACCCACATCCGAGCCATTTGGGATCTTGAACAATCTTCTGCCAATTACGAATGGGGATACAGGTGTGAGCACACGTTCGATAGAAATGAACTCCCCGCAAAATTTACGGGTTCCCAATTCTGGCCCAACCTGTCCTTACAACTCCTCATAGAGCTGTTCGAGTTTCGCCACATCTGGTCACACTGACGGCGCCAAAGAAGTGTAAGATCGTTGGCTACCACCATTTCGGTCAGTTTCTTTGGGCACTTGTCCCATAACATTTGGCATCTGGCGAAGACAAATCTTCGGCGGCCTACCTACTCGACCGCCGTACGTCTAGAACGGCGGGGCCCAGAGATCGCCTCTTCAGCACGGTTGTTCGATGTGCCGGACTCAGTGCGTTCGATTGGGGTTCGATAGAGTATTTTGGCAACGAGCTCGTCATACATGGCATCCACAGCCCCCATAGATTCGAGTTGATGATACCTTGCAGACGGCCCAGCCAGTCGTTCCAGGATCACTACATGATCACTACATACCTCCCTAACAATCAGCCGTTTCCAGCCGACGTTATCAGAAGGCGCTATGTGTTCGACAGAGTGTGGCCGTTGTTCTAGTCCACCGTGACAGCCCTGCACGCCAACCCTCTGCTGAAGGCTGGCAAGCTGATCTACCTCCTCGTCGGAAGAGATCAGATCAGACGGGGCATCATTCGAATTATTGCCCTGAATCTGATCAACAGGCTTTGCAACGTCAAGTTCTGCTCTGAGTGTGGCCTCACGAATACGCCTTCGGGCATCACCAATTTGCTTGTTAGCGCGCCCTGGAAAGTGTTCAGCGATCTCCACGTTCACGAAACGGTCTGCTGCGTAACGCTGTTTAAGCGTGATATAAGTTGAAACTGATCGTCCGTCCACAACAGAGGCCTACGGCCCGCTAGCCCCACAGGATGATTCGCTAAGCGCGCACGTTCCTCGTTTCTCATGACCGGGTGCATATGACGCTCGTGTTGCGGTGAAGCTCTTTGTGTAAGGAAAGAGTCTATGCAGTGATCACAGACGTGCGAAAGCACCTCATTTGGCCGTTGGTCAGGACATTTTGGGACATGACAACTCCAAGCGTGGACACTACTAACTGATTTGTTACATTCAGGGCATTTTCACGTGGGTTCGACGTTGGAGTGCATATGTCATAATCGTGATTGTCAGCCTCGCCCAAATTTGGTTCGAGGCTTGTGTCTGAATCGGGGGTTTATCTCATGTCTAATGTCGGCAGCAACGAGTTGACGCTGAACCTGCCGACAAGTTCGCACCGGCTAACCGAGGTGCGTGGTGCTTATGGTAGCCACTCTCCTCATCATTTCTCTTGCACTTTGACGAGAACACTCCGCCACGACCACCGGCCTCAGGGAATGCTCCTGACCAGTAGCCGCCTCCGAGGCTTCAGGCTTTTGACAGTCCATAATTTCGGTAAGTACTCGATAAGAAAGGCCTCCCCCACGTGCTGGGAGCCATTAACGGCGGCCTTCACCGGGGCATTTTGAGCTGCTCCTCACCACTCGAATCACTCTGCTCGAGTATACGCCAAAAAAGTAGTGCTTCTGGTTGTGAGAAAACCTTAGCGCGAAATGGGAGCCCCTCATGGCTCCCATCGTTCATTCGTACATAACCAAAAGTACGTTTCTGGCAAACCCAGCAATTGGCAACATATTAATATGTTTTCTACGGCCGGAGCGGTAAACATAAAATTTCAAGATATTAGTAGTTTTCATAGTTAGTGCACTAAGGTAGTCATTATGTGGCTGGGACAATGTTTTTAGCATGAGTCGTAGGGGCACGGGCCTTCGTACATGTGCCCCTACGACTCATGCTAAAAACATTGTCCCAGCCACATAATGACTACCTCAGTGCACTACTTTGAACATTATTTTATTCAATAAATGCTCGATAATCGCGATTTTTTATAGTCTGCGAACAAAGTCCTGTGGCTGTTTAGCGACACGGCGCAAACATGGAGATTATTTTAAAAATAAGGAAAGTAAGGTTGTTTCAAATGATATCAAGTATAGATTTTTGAATAAATTTTTTATATAAATACAGCACTTCAATTAATTAAATAACTGATTATTTCAATAATAAACAACACCACGTGATATGACACAGTACTTAATGTAAATCCAAGTATTTATTGTACTATCCATTCAACAAATATTTCGGCTAAGAATATTAGGGACTTAACTTGCTTGTATGATAATTGTAGAGCGCAGATAACCTACGAGTCTCTATTATTAGGCGCCTTTGAATTTATAGCTGTTCCTACTGCTCCTATAATAGCGCTATTAAAGGACGCCGGTGGAAAACGAGGAAATCTGTTTTGATTTTTTACTGTTACTGAACGCCGGTCGATAAACAGCCACTTAGGGGTTTGCTTCGCAGACATGAGAAAGCGCGATAATCGGGCATGCGTTGAATAAACATATATTTCACGTATGTATCATCATGAATAATCACTTCGGACTTTGAAAAATGCGCCTCACATATACATGAATTGCGTTCCAAAATTTTCCTGGTTTGTGTATACACAACGATTTTCCATTTCTCAAAAAGATGCTCATTCTAGATTCAATATGACATTAGTATGATCTGTAACGTGGTATCTCAGAATTCCCCGTTACAAGGCACGTAGTTTAGGAAAAGAACCAGAAAGCCAAGTCAATCGCAAAAACTAACCGGCTCCGAGGGCTCAGGCTGGCGTCCCATGATCCGCAATTTTTTCCGGACCCGGAGATCCGGAATCTAGTTATTTTTCACAGCGCCAATCAGAGGCGTTCCGGTTATACCGTTCCGTGCCCGCCACTTGCAGTTGTGAAATGTCAACGGAATTCTCGTGCTGTGTGCATGTGTGCACCATAACAATCGCCACAAAGATCAAGCTTTTTTCTTCACGAAAATGAATTCATCTGTAGGTCCTGTAAGTAGGCAATTGTTCATGAGAAAAAACCCAAAAAACAATCAATAAAATCTCATTTTTCTCCAGACATTACAAATAATCTCATTCATAACCTTCAATTAATGGACATTTGTTTCACAAATCATTTTCTACAGCCTGTTAAGTGTGGATACTGCGGTTGGCTAATACAAGGATGTAACAACATCATAATGCACAAGTGCTTAGAGCACTATAATGAGTACATCCACTATCTGAAAGTTGATGACAATTTCGTTGTAACATTGAGTAAGTTCATTCATGTTATCTATTTTCAACTCGATAGAGTATAGACCATCGTGTCATCATCAATCATATCATATAATTTTGCAGTACCAAGGCCAGATGCCACACAAAATGCTGTCAGCACACAAGATCCAGCTACCACAGAGATTGTCAGTTATCGACAAACAGCAACGGAAGGGGTTGACAATGACCCGAATTTTGATGAGCGCCTCATCGATGCTGTTTCCGAAAGACCTGCACTCTACAACATCAGACTTCCTGTGAAAGACAGAACAAAATTAAAAATGCAATCACTGTGGTTGGAAGTCAGCAATGTCTTAGGAGGTTTGTACTAGTATTAATAATTGAACAATTGGAGCTGGCTAGTGTGTATAACCTATTATTTCTGCCAATAATCACTCTCTCTGATTGTGAGTAGTCAACCAAGAACATAATTCATCAAATATTATAGGCACAACCCCGGAAGATGCAAAGAAGAGATGGCAATATTTGCGTGATTGCTATATTAAGGACAAAAACAAGCAGCTGAAATACGTACCTAGTGGGTCTGCAGCTGATCCTTCAAAAAAAACTTCATTTCGCTTTTACGAACGAATGAGATTTATAAGCGACCAATTACCAAATACAGAGTATGTATAGAATGCTCATTATCAATATTATAAAAATTCCGGAATCAGAAAAAAGAAGATGTTCTCATCGGATGTTATTTATCACTTGACAGATCTGTTAGTAATTTAGCTGAGCCACAATCACCTCAAGATAGCGGCCGCTTCAGCTTGTCACCCCAAGGGAACGTCGAGTTGCGCACTGTTCTTCCCGGTCCATCATCAACGTCATCCACAACCTCTTACACGTCAATACGCCCTGAACGTCACACAACAATGTCACCTACGCCACCTCCTAGAACTCCGACGCCAGGCAGCAAAAGTGAGTATATAGTCCACGTAGATCATTGCTTATTTTTTCATGCCTTTTTCTTTTACCTGAATATATTTTTTATTTCTTATAGAGCGCAAAACAGACGATAGTAATGCAAGTGTGCGTTCTGCATTACTAACTGCTTTGCAGCAGCCTGTGCCACAGCCAGATGCGGTTGATGGCATACTGATGCGACTAGGTGAAGGTCTGCGGAGACTGCCATATCGCGAAAGAGCAGCGTTAGAAATAAAGTTTTTGACGCTACTAATGGAAGCTGAAGGTAGACTGAATTTACCAGAAGTCCCTTGACAAACGGATGGATTGATGCCTTCCACAACAAAGTATTTTTAAGGATTTTCTTACTTCAGGTCAATTACGTATGCTAGGTTAGGTCTACTACTACTATCAACTAGTTTTATATTCTCGTTATTACTGTTATCAATTTCTGAGACAATACAAATTGAGTGATTGAAATCTTTTTTCCGTTCATTCCAGGTCCCCTTCCTATTTTTGTATACGTGTTCAGTGTGCTTCTGTCTTTTACGCTTAGATGAAAACACATTAAATACAGGTTTTGAGGTTCATAATTAATGCTATTAAATTAAAGACAGTATACCTATATGCGAGTCGATCAGTCTTTACTCAGGTTAGAGATACATAATGTTAAATTACTATATTACAAAAAATACTATATTAGAAGTCGTTCCTCATGACTCTCTCCCATTGCCAGGGCACTGCACCCTCACCTTCGAAAAAATTCGCGTATTGCTCCCTGACTCGTGTTGCATGAACGCTGTGTGATGCCAAACCAGCATTTTCTATGTCACGGAGGGCATAAGAACCGGCGCTACGTTCTTCGGTGCTTAGGATGGAGTAAAATCTCTGTGCAGTGGGCATTTCAGCTTCATGTGAAATTATGTAATTGTGTAAGCAGCATGTTGCTTGAACAATTTTTGTTGCGGTGGACATGGATGCAATAATTGGCCGACGATAAATTCTCCACTTCGCTGACATAATTCCAAATGCACTTTCTACCACTCTTCGTGCCCTGCTCAGCCTATAATTAAAAACCTTTTTCGTTCTATTTAGTGCAGAACTCCGGGGATATGGTCTCATCATATATTTAGACAGTGGGAAAGCTTCATCGCCGAGCAATACAAAAGGCAAAATTGGTCCACTGCTGCCATAAACAGATTGTGGCGGAGGAAGTTGAAGTGAATCCTCTTCGAATCGTTTGCCAATATTGCTAGTCCGGAATATACCCCCATCGCTTCGGCGTCCTTCAGCACCGATGTCGATCAGAGTGAACCGATAGTGTGCATCGCTGCATGCTAGCAAGACCAAACTGTGAGTCCCCTTGTAGTTGTAGTACATTGAACCACTGTTCGGTGGTGCCTGAAATGAAAAAATGAAAAACAAACTTTTTGAGTGCAACAAAATTCCAATGACCCACATATAGCTATGTCGTTCACAAGGTGCAAGCAGGTGCCTCGAGACTGACTACCTAAATTGATGACAAATACTCATGCATATAATTGTACCCAATGATACGTTTACTTACTTGCAGTACTACATGTTTGCCATCAATAGCTCCTATACAATTAGGGAAGTTCCACTTTTCATTAAAGCTCTCAGCTATTGCTTTCCAATTATTTACATTCGGCGTCAAAAATACTGAATCCTTCAAAGTGTTCCATATTTTGTCACAACCTTCTTTTACAATTTTGGAAACGGTGTTGTGTCCAACCCGAAAAGCATAAGAGATTGACATCATGCTGTCGCCCGATGCTAAATAACGAAGGGTAATTTCCAATCGGGTTCTGGCAGGAATCGGGTCACGAACCACAGTTTGTTTTGTTAGGCCAGGTTCCAGCACAGTAAATAACTTATTAAAGAGTTCCGGTGTCATTCTAAAGTAATTGATGTATTTCTCTTTGTCAGCTGATTCCATTTCTTTGACCAAATTGTCACTTGCACCCTGTCGTAATCGGCATTCTGTTGTGAATATTGGGCGGACCCAGAAATTTCGTTGGCAATCACCTCTCTCTGGGTTCAAAGTCTCATAAATATGAATTAAACTTAACAATTTACGGCGCATAACTTCTCTCTGCCAGATGTTCTTAACTGCTTTCCACTTAACCCAAATAGTTCCAATATATAACAACACAGTTTCAGAATCCATTTTTGCTGTATTTTCACTGTATGTTTTGCATTTACATATGTTTCTTGGATGAAATGTATACAAAATCGCCCTGACGAAGCGTGATCACATATATAGTATGCTTGTATGTATGGGTAACATAATTTCCGTTATTTTTAACTACCCTTGTCCCACGGCACGGAATTCACTCCGCCGGAATTGCTGGTATCCAATCACAGTACTACTTTTTGAACTCAGCGCCGAAAGGAAACATATTGATTCGCCGGCGACGCTTCCGTGAACGTTCCGTCCACGTAAAATGCGCTTCATGTGACACGGGGATATAAACGTCCCGCAAATAGTTTGACCGGAACGCCTCTGATTGGCGCTGTGAAAAATAACTAGATTCCGGATCTCCGGGTCCGGAAAAAATTGCGGATCATGGGACGCCAGCCTCAGTAAGGCCGCTGTCCCATGGACTCCGTATTCGTTGCGGAGTTATTCCGGTCAACCGATCCGCAATCTAGGGTTTTTCCAAGGGCCAATCAGCGACGTTCCGGTCATTTTGTTCCGTGTACATTGCGGGCATTCGTAAAATTTTACGCAACGAGTCGATTGCTCAGAATAAAACAAGTAAACTAACCTTAAACAACAAAGCGAACTCAAGAATAAAATAAATTTGTAATAATAAAAAATACGGCATCGCATGCAAGAAGTACACAATGAACCAGTCCATCGATCCCGTAAGTTATCATACAAAAACTACGGTAATATAATATTATAACTTATCAGAATAGCTTAACCAATATAATAAGTATATTGGGCACCGAAACATTATGTCTTGTTTGTCAATTCTACTGACCTTCAATCAGGAATTTATGCTACTGTTGTGATTGACAGCCCGTCAAGTGTGGATATTGCGGATGGCTGATAGGGGGTTGTAACAATATTATTCAGCACAAGTGCTTCATGCACTTCACTGAAGAAAATGACCTGCTCCACGTTGATGACAATTTTGTTGTAACTTATAGTAAGTTGGTTTACTTAAGTATCGTCATGCAACATCGTCATTTCTATGAACATCTATTGGTATTTGCACATTTTTGCAGTCCCGAGGGTGGATACTATCTCAACAAATACGCAAATAACTACCGACGAGACCTCCCAAATTGAAGGAAGAGATGAAATTTTGATACAAGCCGTATTCATGAGACCTGCACTTTATAATATCAAGCTGCCCATCAAGAAGCGAACAAAACTTAAAAAGGATGCACTGTGGCTAGAAGTTGGCCAAGCGCTTGGAGGTTTTTTTTTTAGAAATTATTATCAATGTGACAAAACATCAGTTTTTCGTAGCTGCATAATTATAAGTAGGGGCTGTAGGCTCTGGTCACAGAACTATCTCTGACAGAGGAGTCTCGACTCTTTTATAAAACATCCATTGAGTCAGAACAGGAGAGAGACGAAATTTACATCAATGACTGTATTGAATGTTATCACAGGAACAATGACAACTGAGGCGATCAAGAAGCGATGGCAATATTTGAGGGATTGTTTCACCAAATCGAGAAATAAACTTATGAAGTACAAGCCAAGTGGGTCTGCTGCTGACATTTTGAACAAAGGAAAACAATGTTTCCGGTTCTATGAGCAAATGAGTTTTTTATGCGACTCGCTACCAAGCATTCCGTACGTACATTTTGATTTCATTAATGATCAGAATTGCCAACAAAATCGTGTCTGTACTGTATGATCAAATTGATGTTTTATTTCCTAGAACTGTGAGTAATATTGAGCCATCTTCAACCGCAGCCGCCACCTCAGATAATAGTGGATGTTCTAGTGTTCCGCCTAACTGCAACATTTCGTATGTTTCTCCTGCTACTTCGTCAGGGGGATCGACATCTTCGTCTATTGACCCATTCGATGTAGTGAATAATTCAATGAGGTCACCACCACCACCCTCAAGGACTCCAACACCAGGAGCAAAAAGTAAGTACATCTAACATAAAAACTTTGGATCACCTGTTTTTTTTCTATATTTCTACTAATTTTATAAAATCCCGGGTCAAAATTACTAGGTATATTGCAAAGAATCAAATTTCAAAGTCCCTGCATCCGATACACCGATGACTTGTTAACTGATTTGAATTTTAGGGCGAAAGACCACAGCTGACAATAACGTCGAATTGCGATCTGCACTAGTATCTGCATTGCAAGAAAAAGTACCACAAACAGATGCAGTGGACGGGTTCCTGGCTAGGCTGGGCGAAGGCTTGCGGAGGATTCCGTATCGTGAGAGATGCCGACTAGAAATTAGTTTCCTAACCCAGCTGATGGAGGTTGAAGATCAATTAAATTTACCAGACTGAAATTCTATGCTTCAGAACTTATTTTTGGACATGTTTTGAAATAGAGTTGTACTTCTTTTGCTGACTATTTCTTGAAGTATGAGCTTCTTCACACCCCATCCTAGCTTTTGATAACTCTTCACCTAAATGGGAAACTTAAATCTTAACTCTGAAGTATTTCAAAACGGTGGAGAAATTATAATCGGGAAAACAATTTATTGATACATATTTATAGATTTAGAGCTATTGGGTAAGCAAGCGGTAGACAAACCAAGTTTTTGCACAAGCCGAATCATTTAACAATGTTTTAAAAATCGTTCTGCATTGCTCTCTCCCATTGCCAGGGAACTGCACCTGCGCCTTCGAAAAAGGTAGCATAGTCTTCCCTTATCTGTGTTGCATGTCGACTGCGTGTGTGTGGTCCAAGATATTGGATGTCAGAAAGCCCAAGGGAGGTTGCACACCGTTCATCAGTGCTTAAAGTTGAATAAAATCTTGGCCGCAAAGGCGTTTCTGCCTCGTACGATAATATATAATTATGGAGGCAACACGCTGCTTGCACAATTTTCTTAGCAGTGGGTACAGATGCCTCAATTGGCTTACGAAAGATCCTCCATTTTGCTGCAAGAATACCAAATGCGCTTTCAACCACTCTGCGAGCCCTACTGAGCCGGTAATTAAAGACTTTTTTTCTCCGATCTAATGCACGGCTTCGAGGATAAGGTCTCATCATGTATTCTGTGAGCGGAAAAGCTTCATCAGCCACAAGAACATATGGCAAGATTGGTCCATCACTGCTAACAGCTCGAGATGAAGGTAGTTGAAACCGATCTCCCTTAAACGTACCACCCATCTCACTATTTCTGAAGACCCCGCCATCGCTCTGACGACCTTCTGCTCCAATATCCACTAATGTGAAGCGATAGTGCGCATCACTACACGCCAGCAGTACTATGCTGTGACTGCCCTTATAGTTATAAAATGTGGAACCACTATTTGCTGGAGCCTATTAAAAAATACCGGCATCAATATGTTTATCACATCATCACAACTAGTTAAACGGGTACCTCGCATATACTCACTTGCAGCGTGACGTGTTTCCCATCAATAGCCCCAATACAATTCGGAAAATTCCATTTTGCTTCAAAATCTTCTGCTACAGATGTCCAATTCTCTGCGTTGTCAACCAAGAATACTGTGTCTTTTAAACATCGCCAAATTTCTTCACAACCTTCAGCAATAATTTTAGATGCAGTATTGTTTCCGATTCTAAAGGCAAATGAAATTGATACCATACTGTCCCCGGATGCCAGATAACGCAGTACGATTTCGAGTCGAGTACGAGCTGAGATTGGAGTACGCACTACCGTCTTTTTTGTCAAGTTGGGTCCTGTGAGAGCCAGCAACTTTTCAAAACATTCAGGCGTCATTCGAAAATAGGTAATTTACTTCTCATGATCATGTAACAGCATCTCTCGAACTAAGTTATTGCTTGCACCCTGGCGAAGTCGACTTTCCAATTCGAATATCGGTCGCACCCAAAATCTGCGAGGTCGTTGGTGTTCTTCAGCCTCCATAAATTCGTGCATCGTCAATAACTTCAACAACTTTCTGCGCATAATTCGCTGCTGCGAAGGCTGCCGAATTTTACGCCACTTTATCCACAAAACAGAGATGGATATCAATAAAGTTTCTGCATCCATTATTATCACGCAGGTAATGAATTGATAATACTCTGTAATAGAGTTGAGGCGTTGACTGATGATTCAGTTAACGGTTGAGGTAATGCTGTTCGTGTTCACGTCACTTTAATGCTCGCTCTTCTCGTTTGTTATTATTCTTCTGTTGATATGTGCTGTCAATATTTGTGTTGTCTTTTTGCTTTTACGGATATGGTCCGGTGTTTTCAAGTTCGTCTGGCACATGATTGCGGACTGTACGCTCTCGGAACCTCATCATCAAATCAAAATCGTGCATTTCGAATTGTGCGCCAGAAGGAGACACTGCAATTGGCAGAACATTGTTACGTCCGTAAAAATTTCGGACCATGGGAGAACGGCATTTAAGAAAGCCCGGAGTCGAGAATGCCGGAGCGCTGCTGATTGGCTCTTGGAAAAACCCTAGATTGCGGATCGGTTGACCGGAATAACTCCGCAACGAATACGGAGTCCATGGGACAGCGGCCTAAGGATAGATTTTAAGATACGCCAATCACCTTTTGTTGATCACTCCCGCATGCATTCCGGACGGACGAGACGGATCAAAGACCTCCGCTACTACCGATCGCCACATCACGATTGCGGTCTGCTCAACGGGTCAAACCCTGACGTTCACAACTACCCTATGATTAATGAAGTGCATCCTAACGTAGCTTCGAGATCTAACGAGGGCTAATACTGCCACGAACTACCGACCAGAGATATCAGCAGCCCCCTGAGCGATGTATAGGAACGAGGATACGGTCTTTCTTTCGTATATCGGATCCTCCTGCCAGTCCGACAAGGAGAAGAAGACTCCCGACCACTACATGGGGGTCACGGGAGCAGGCGTATAGGGCGGCGTGAACTGAGTAGCGTCATTACCTCCCGCCCCGTGACCGGCCAAACTGGAGCTGGACCATAACCGGACATCTGCCGTTCCAAAAGTTGTTACCGTCCCGGAAGTAATCTAGAACTCCCGGTAGACGTTCCTACCGAGGGCGCACAGCACTTGCGTAGGCCTACATGGACCTTCGGGTTTAGTATTTCATAGAGAACAACGAATTTGGGTTATTGAGGTACCGGCGTTCTTCCGATGAGGTCTTGAGTTCCTTCACTGGAAGGCGCCCGAAAGCAGGCGACCGGCTGGGCGAGTAATGGATGAGAGGAGAGAATAGCGAGACAAGGAGCAGCAGCATCGTGACGTCAGAGGGGCGGACACCTGCGAGTTGGATCCGCGATCAATTATCACGTGAACGCCCCAAACCTATGAGGTCGTTGAACCGATGTAACACTATCGCCGATAGGATGACCTCATTTCTGGAGGGAGTATCGCCAATAAGGAACCGTGAAAGAAGAGGTATATCGAAGAAGAAAACCCTGGGGTGCGTTCGTTTATTTAGTGGCAACCTAACCCGCTGCTTCAACTGGCTGCGCAGTATACTGCGCAGCTACCTATTGTAACTGCTGGGACACGTTTACTGCGCCGGCAAGCAGATGGGGGATCCTGCAGGGGTTTGGGCTTGGGTAAAGCGTCATCACGCCATCAAATTTACGCGGGATATCGTTGCGCGGTATATTCAGTTCAGATTCGGATCATGAGCGGATTAAATCTAAATTCAGACGTACACTTTTTGTGTACTGATACCGATGGGCAGCCTCATCGTGATCAAGATAAACTGGTTATCTGGAATAATGAAAGTAAGTAATTATTGAAAGCATAATTGGTTGTATTTTTAATTAGACGTGTGTGAGTATTAATACTCGACGCTGTTCACTGCCTATTGAGGCAGATCAATAGATAGTCTTTTTACTTGCATGTGCTTTGCCATACGTACCATTGACGAATGAAATACACAAACTATCCTTCAGAACAAACTATGATGCTGGTACCAGATGTACCAGAAGTTCAGGCGTTCTTCGGTCTGAAATTGCCTACCTCACTACCTTCCTCGCTACCTACCTCAATAGCTAACCCAATCCCAATTCTAACTTTGAACACCACGGAAGAAAGAGCATCTTCCAATATATCTAAACAAGGTGAGAAAGTACATATCAAACTGATAAGAATATCAAAAAAGCAGTTGCTATAAAATTTCTTGTTGAGTGGCTTCATTAATATATCAGCAACGACAAGCTATTCAAATTTATGTTTGTCAGAGTCGCACTGGAGGTAGACGGGGTAAAAATAGAAACTTGTGTCGATTTATCAACTTACAGCAAGCTTATGAATGGTTAAAACGTAATATTAATCAGTATTTGAATGTTTTTTCTCAGTCAGGCTAGGGCTAGATTAGGTGAGTTTGTCAAATTTATTCTTAATACCAAAATTTTAGATTCAGAATGTCAACGTATGTTCCACGAGAGTTTGCAATTGGCATCATGCCGAGCATCATGCAATGACCAAGGGTCATCCAATTCTGCACCACAAAATTTCAAATGGTCAAATGCTACAACTATGCTTCTAATTGAATTGAGGCTGGAAGCAAATGCAGAGTTCATGAAAACACAGAAATCATTCAACAAACATTGGGATAAGATATTAACCATTTTTGCTCAACATGGGTATTCTGTTACCCGTGAAGAGTTGAAATCGAAATGGAAAAAT